>NC_063174.1:53551841-53854871 GCF_023159225.1 Perognathus longimembris pacificus | reverse complement strand
TTCTTGAACCTCCCTTGCGTGTATATTATATTGAAAAAGGTGGCTTGGAGAATCTCTACTGTCACAGGTTTCCTGGCTCTGGAGGTTCTAGGGAGGCAGTTATTAACTCTGGGGATTCCAAACTGCTGTCCTGGGGATTTTCTGAGCTGCTTCTGTCCTCAGTAGCAGCCAATTGGCTGTAAGCAGTTACGTGGACTGCTGCCCCAGTCATCTGGGAAAACACAGCTCTTGGGGGCTTCTTTCTCAGTCTATACGGAAGTAATTGAGAGGAAAATAAGAGTAAGCAGCAACCAGTTGGACATCCAATTAGAGGTACTTTCAATAACGTTAACATAAGAGCCCTATGACAGGATGAATGTATATAGTAACCACTATTCCTTGATACTGCAATAACTGTAAGTGTATCAGATAGGGGAAAGGGGGGGGGAATAACTCCCTTGGGGGAAATTAACCAGTTTCTATGTGGTGCCAAAGAAGAGAAAGTGCCCAAATATATGGCATGTATCAATCATATAAAACCCATGGTACCAAAATGGGGAATAAAGAGTAGATTAATGTAACTGCTTTCAGCTTAACTGACAAAGAAGTTTGCCGCAGTGTATACAGATTTGGACTCATAGACAGTTCTGTGTGAAGTAACTGTCAGGTCTTAAGCGTATTGTCTGTTTAGTTCTCACAACACTGTGTAGTAGTTTTGCCCATTTTTTCTGAATATAAAGGGAACGCAAAGAAGCAATTACTAAAGGTTAAACATGTCAGTTGACAGGGTTTATCTGACATCAAAGTCTGTGCTTTTCTCTAGCCATGGGGTAACTGCTGAAAGAAAGTACTACCAAGTCAGAAAATGTTCTAATATTGTAACAAAAGCGAGTGAGATTAGTATATCATGGGGCACAAGAGTAATGGACAAATAAATCTATTCATTTTGGCATTAGGTCAAATGTAATCAGACACTTAATATATTTTAGTTTTTAATTTCTTTTTGGTGGTGCTGGGGTTTGGACTCAATTGCTAACAGCTGGTGATCTCCTTGTCATAGCTCTACCCTATTTGATGATTATTTTGGAGATGGAATCTAGTGAAGTTTTCTGCTCAGACTAGCCTTTAACCCAGAGCCTTCACACCTCAACCTCCTAAGTAGTTAGCATGAGCCACTTGCACCTAGCTTAGTTTTTCAACTTCTACTTGGTAGCATGTCTGTATGCTACTAGACTATTGAGTCCAGAGACCTTGGTTCTAAGCTCATCTCAGACACTAAGTCATAGGACCATTGAGCATATTTAATTAATTCCTCATGTATCAATCCCAAAGTGAATTCTATGTCTAAATTATAAGAACAAGTAGACAAAATATAGACTAAATCACTAGGATGTGCAGCTAGTAGCAAAGGCATAAAGAACCTGGAAATTACTTCTGCTCTCTCCCTTTGAACTAACTCTTGGGTAAGGTTTTTCATCCAAAGGAAGTTTTTAGTTCTATGGCCAAAACTAGATACATCCAAATGCAATTAATTGATGTTACATTTATTTAAGCAAATGGAATTGGAGCAACTTAATATAAACCAAACAAACTAGAGACCTGGAATATAATTGCATCTCAGTTAGAGCAATGAGGAAAACTGACAGTCTAACAGTTTTATATCCTTTCATCTGAGTGTTTAGGAAAGTAATACAAAGATGTTTCTGGTAATAACACAGTTTTAAAATTCTAACTCTGCTGCTGGACCCCAGAGGCTAATGCCTGTCATCCTAGCCACACTCCTAGGTCAGAGACAAAGGGGTTTATTACTGACAGACAAAATGGTTATCCAGCACATGAAGCTCATTCTAGTTCCTCCAGCCATCAAGTCACATAGAGGAAATCAACCATGGATGCTGTATTCAGTTGCCAGGGCTCCCCTAGCCAAGTACAATACACAAAGTGGCCTAAACAACAGAAAGTACTTTTTTTTTTTGCAGTTCTAGAGGCTAGAAACATTGGCAGATCAAAGTGTTGGCAGAGTAGATTTCTTCTAACAGCCTTGAGAGCAAGATTGATCCGCTCTATGCCTTTCTCCTTGGCTTATAGCTAGCCATCTTCTTGCATCTTTACTTGATCTTCCCTTTGTGTGAGTCCAAGTCCAAATGCCCTTTTCCTCTAAGTACACCAGTCACTGCATGAGAGCCTCTCTTACTGACCTCATTTTTAACTTAATCACTTCTTTAAAGACCTTGTCTCCAAATAGGATCATGTTGTGAGTTTCTAAGGGCTAGGACTTCAACATACCAATCCAGGGTAAACAATTCAGCCCTTACTAGATTCTTACACATTTTATGAGGCATATTACAGGAGAGGAACACTGATACTAGGAGATTCATCATGGAAACTATGCCTCTGGCAGTACTGTATTCCATCTCTCAAGCCTGTTGGCTGAACACAGCCCCGAGAAAGGCCAGGATCATGAAGGCCAGGGCCTTACATTCTTAGTGCACTCAGCAAGAATGTGCAAGGGTGCTCAGAACTAGGTGGTTTGTGTCTCCAAACACAGCAGAGTCAAAATACTCAAAGAACAGACCAGCCGTATTGTCCTGAAAGCCTTCATGAATTCAGGTTCTAAATGATCTCTCCCACGGTGATCTACACTGAAGAAAAACCCATGTCATGTCTTGTCTTCTTGTTTGCAATAAGTATATGAATAAATACCTTTTATGCTAGCTAGGGAATCTATTTAGAGTTTATTCAAGTGTTTTATTGTCTTCCTTTCCATGCTGGGGATCAGACTTATGCTAGGCCTTCTCGTATTGTAGGCTTGTCACCAAACTATGTCCCCAGTCCTGTTACCTGCTTTTGTCATATGACACGAAATACTTTTAGCTTGAAGAGATGATTTCTTTACTACATTGTAGTTGCTTCTATCAAAAATTACTCAAAAATACTTATAGAGTAATTGAATAATAATAATTCTTACTTATTCCAACAGATGGATTCACAACTTAAATATGTCATAATTTTATTTTTGAATATGCTTGAATATTCATCAGGAATAGTATATAATAAAGGTAAGACACTATGCTTATTTCCATCTCAGGACTTTTCATACCTATCACTTTCTCACTTATAGTTAAAATGTCTTTCTTTAGTATTTCTTCCTTATTTTAGCTTTCATTTTCTCCAAGATATTATCCATTTCACTCTTCTATAGAGGTTTCTAATGACATCACTGTGAACCTTTTGCTATAATGTTTGATCAGTTACAAGTTATGGACTATTTAATATTAAAATATTTGCCAAGTCTTAATTATTTGAAAAGACACTTTAAAATTTTTCTGAGTAGTTGCACATAATAGGAATTAAAAACTGAGTTTTCTGAAATTAATATACAGATTGCATTAGTCAATGGGACTTTTATGGTGGAAAAACTTTTTAAGCAACAAGACAGACATTCCCATATGAGTGTACTTTTTATATTATGCAGCATCCTAGAACTGGGTCCTGGAACATCATCTTGTTGACCTGATGGATGGGTGGATAGATGGATGGATGGTTGGAATCAGATCTTACAGGTGTTAATGCATGACTGGATAAATTTTGAGGTGATGTGTGACACATACATGGTTGTAATCCAAGATGAGAGAGTCATAGGCAAACTGAAGAGATTTCAGAGAAGGGAGTGGTTAATTCCAGCTGTAGAGAAGGGAGCAACTCCCTAGTGAAGGATTTAGACCAGAGAGAACAATCCATCTAGGTCCCCAAATGGGTAATATTTGCATAAGGAAATATTCTACAAAAGACTACATCAACATACAGGATGAACAATGGTATAGAGCTAGTACATCACACTATTTTGATTTGAAGGAAGCACTAGACATAAAATATCATGAAGGCAGTGCTATCATACAGGGACTTGAATGTCAGGCTAAGGAATCCCGGCTTTATAATCATTGGAAACCTTTTAAGATTGCTAGTTAGAAGTTGGCATGTGGCTTTTCTTCTTTTCTGTTAGGTTCTATGGCTGGGGCCTATGAACTGAACTGACAAAAGACAGATTGACAGGGAAAAAGTATCCACCTTTATTTTCACATGGCCAAATGTGAAAGTTATAGAAAGAGTGAAAACTCCAAACAGCTGGTTAGACACCATTTCAGCAAAGCAATGAATTATGGAGATAGGAAAAAGGAAAAGCTGTTTTGACCTGTAGTTGTAAGAGCAGGAAAGTTATTTGCAAATAGATAAGGAGAAAAGCAATAAAGGATGTAGATTATTTTAATAAATCCTGCTGTACAGACTCATCTGTGTCAACTCTTCGTCTCTAGAGAAAGGAAAGGTGTAGGCAGCACATTTCTCATGGAAATTCAGACTTTGCTTTTAGGTAGAAAGTGAGATCTGCCTTCCTGTACCTGCCATTTCTCAACTGCCTTCAGCTTGAAATAATCACTATGACCGGGTGGCTTTTGTGGGGGGATGGGAAGCGTATGCTCTGGTTTCCTACAACAGCGTTATGTTGGTGGAGACAAAGATGGGAGGCATTTTGCTGCTCTGGCTTCAAATTTGTTGTTATAATTGTGTAATTGCGAACAGGACAATGAGTTTCACAAGTAGTATGGTTTCTATAAATATGACCTAGAGCAGTTTTCTTACTCTATTCAATATAGATATTCCCTCAGGGATGGTACTTTTATTTCACCACTCCTGTTAAAGAACAAGTAAGTTCTCTGACACATCTTTCTAAAATTTACTAGTTCTACATTCATTATTACAACAGAAATTTCTATAATCTGAGAATTTCTAAGTAAGAGGATCCACACAGATACAGGTACAAAGGCTGGGAATTGCTTGTCTCTCACTACAGTATGTTGTAGTTTTCCCTGCCTCATCTTTACTATCCAAGCTCAAGAGTCTGTTGGTACGACCCATAATTCACTGAATTATACTGAAGTGTGGAGGACCAATCAATTTATTTCACTGCGATAAGTGTAAGGAAAGGCTTCTATTTCAAGCAGATATGTATGTATGTATGTACGTATGCGTGTATGTATGTATGAATGTATATATGTGAATGTGTATATTATCCAGTACTGAGGGGCTTGAATTCAGGGCCCCCTACTCTTTGTGCTCAAGGCTGCTCTAGCACTTGAGCCATACCTCCATTTCTGGCTTTTTGCTGGTTAATTAGAGATAAGAATGTATGGGATTTGTCTGCCTGGGCTGTCTTCAAACCACAATCCTGAGATTGCTGTTTCCAAAGTAGCTAGGATTACAAGCACGAGCTGCCAGCACCTGGCTCAAGCAAATCTTTAAATGAGTTTAGGTTTTTTTTTAGGTGTGTGTTTTTTGTTTTTTGTTTTTTTTTTTTTTTTGCCAGTCCAGGGTCTGAGCACTATCCCTGGCTTCTTTTTGCTCAAGGTTAGCACTCTACCACTTGAGCCACAGCACCAATTGTGGCTTTTTCTATATATGTGGTGCTGAGCAATCGAACCCAGGGCTTCATGCATGTTAGGCAAGAACTCTACCACTGGGGCTGGGGATATGGCCTAGTGGCAAGAGTGCTTGCCTTGTATACATGAGGCCCTGGGTTCAATTCCCCAGCACCGCATATACAGAAAATGGCCAAAAGTGGCACTGTGGCTCAAGTGGCAGAGTGCTAGCCTTGAGCAAAAAGAAGCCAGGAACAGTGCTCAGGCCCTGAGTCCAGTCCCCAGGACTGGCAAAAAAAAAAAAAAAGAACTTTACCACTAAGCCATATTCCCAGCCCTTTAAATGAATTTAAATGGGAGAAAAAGAGAGAATGCCATAGTATCTTCAATGGCCTGGAGTATTGACTTTCCACTGGAGAGTCTGAAAAGGGGCTTGATCATTGAAAGATTGTCCAGTAGATTAAAAGATTAAAAAGAGTGGTTTGTGCATACAGAAATACCTTGCTTTCAAACTGACATGCTGTTGTTAAGTATCTGACCTCTGAACTCAATCTTCCTGAGTCTTGGCTTCCTCTTCTTTAAGAATGAGCGGTGGTACAGAGGACACAAGGCATTGTGGGAATGTCCTAACAACATGTAAACCCAGCAGCTGGCTCAAAATGTAGTTTTCTTCTACTTCTTTCTATACAGAGGTTTTTTGGTTTTTTTTTCATTAGGTAATAGGTTAACATGGAAGATTTTTAAATAGGAGTGTAATTTAGAGTAAAATGTATTTAAATTTTACAGTTATAATTTTTATTCTTTAAAAATAAAAAAGGGGCTGGGAATATGGCCTAGTGGTAGAGTGCTTGCCTCGTATACATGAAGCCCTGGGTTCGATTCATCAGCACTGCATATATAGAAAAAGCCAGAAGTGGTGCTGTGGCTCAAGTAGCAGAGTGCTAGCCTTGAGCAAAAAGAAGCCAGGAACAGTGCTCAAGCCCTGAGTTCAAGCCTCAGGACTGGCAAAAAACAACAACAAAACAAAATATTTTGTCAGTTTGAAAAATATGGTAGTTTGTATAGGAATCCTTCTATCTGTGACCTAAAACTTGTAAAAAAAAAAAAAGTTTTTGTTTTGTTGTTGTTTAGGGGATATGAAGAAAAGCTTTGCTTGTTCCAGTGAAACCTACCCCAAAGACAATGAAATAATCAAGCTGTTTCTTTCCTTGGACAACTTGGTAAGCCCCACTCACAGCCATGCCTCAATCCTTTGCACTCCCTTTAAATCCGCATGTACACCCCACGCACTGTGCTCTCCTGCTTTCAGACTTGAAAAGGTGAAATTCTATGAATCAAGCCCAGTCTTTCATTTAGCCATTGAATATCCTGGGTGGTTTTTCTTTGTTGTTGTTTTAAATGATGCCTCCTCTGTGGCTATAACATCTTGGGTTTATCTTTTTTTATAGTGTTAATTGATCCTTTTGAAACTTGACAGATGTAGCCTGCCTGAGAAAAAAATCCGTTACCTCATATGACCTTGAGAAACAATCTCTTCTTTCTATAACAAGTACCATGTTGCAGTTGTAATTTTGATTAAGGGATGACATGATCTTTTGATTCTAATAATAGGAAACAAAAACAACATAAAGCATAATATTAAAATACCCACAGGGTTAAAGATACAACTCAATAGCAAAACTAGTGTACACCAGATCCTGGCTTCAATTTAAAACACTAAAAATTATAATTCAAGCATGGGAGCATGTGGTTTTGGGTTTTGTGCTTATTAAACACACAAACTTTCCAGCTGAGTACCTGTGGCTTAAACCTCTAAGCCTAGCTATTCAGGAGGCTGACCAAAGCCATACAGAGCACGAAAGCCTGTGAGATTCTTATCTCCAATTAGCCACCAAAAAGATGGAAGTGGAGCTGTGTCTTAAGTGGTAGAGCACCATTCTTGAGCAAAAAAGCTAAGGGATCATGCCAAGGCACTGGAAACAACACCAGAGAAAGTAAAATTAAATTAAAATTTAAAGATAAATATATAAAGGATTCTAAGGATGAATGGAAGTCTTTTTTTGTTTTGTTTTGTTTTGTTTTTTGCCAGTCCTGGGGCTTGGACTCAGGGCCTGAGCACTGTCCCTGGCTTCTTTTTGCTCAAGGCTAGCACTCTGCCACTTGAGCCACAGCGCCACTCCTGTCCGTTTTCTGTATATGTGGTGCTGGGGAATTGAACCCAGGGCTTCATGTACACAAGGCAAGCACTCTTGCCACTAGGCCATATTCCCAGCCCCTGAATGGAAGTCTTGACAGTTAGATGGCAGGTCACTAAGTTCTGAGAGTGTCCTTTCTCAAATAGACTTTTATTCCCAAGCTAGCCGCGGGAAGAAGAAAGTGGTCTTTCACAGCATTTCCTCTCCACAGATTTCTATGCTCCCATTCCCCAAGTTGCTGTTACTTCTTTGTTTTACTTCTCTCCTTCCCAAAGGTAATTAACTGTTTTTTCCAAACTGGAGATGAACGTACTTCAAAGGGATTGCTGAGTGTGTTCACATCTGGAGGACTTGCTCCCAGCCTGGAAATCCTAAATAGTACTTACCAGGGCATCTTCCACTTCAATTTGACTTTGGTGATTATACCTTACTTTATTCTGTGATATGTTACTAATAAGAAGCATATACTCTCTGTTATAGGATGTGGGGATGTGGGTTTTGTTTTTGTTTTGCCACTCCTGAGGCTTGAGCTCTGGGTTTGAGTGCTGTCCTTTTGCTCAAAGCTAGAGCACTGGACCACTTTGAGCCACGGTACTACTTCCAGCTCTTTCTGTGACTTAATCAGAGATAAAAGTCCCATGGAAAGAGACTGCCCAGGCTGGCTTCAAACTGTTATCCTCATAGCTACGCCTCCTGAGTAGTTATGATGACAGGTGTGAGCTACACGGAAGCCTGGCAGAATGTACTTTTAAAAGTAGACTGTTTGCTAATGCTATACCAATAGCATGCTTTGGTTGTGGGGTCCACAGATCGACAAGCAGTGAGACACTCAAACTTTTTTTTTTTTTTTTTAAGATTTTATTGATGGAGAAAGTACTGGTGGGCCAGGACTGCAGGTTGGGATCTCAAGATGCAGTCCGGGGCCATCTCAGAAGGCTGCTTAAATACCCCAAAAGAACAGGAATTTCCCCTTTAGCTTAACAATAGTGGCTTGTTACTTCTGAGAAGTGTCAATCACAACAAACAGGTCAGGGCATCTTGACCTTCCCTGGAAATCATCTAACAACCAGGTGGCAAAACAGGATGAAACTCTCCAGGGAGGGTTTACAGGTGTGATCAATACAGAGCAAAACAAGTTCAAAGCAAGTTGGCTCATATCTTGGCCAGTTATTTTAATGACCTCTGCATCTGAGTAGCACAGGATTTGGGCTCCATTTATTTTTGAACCTTAGAGTTCATCATTCTTATGGCTAGCTCCAAACCATGATCCTCACATCTCAGGCTCCTGAGTAACTAGGATTACAGGTGTGAGCCACTGGCACCGAGATCTTGTGGTTCTTTTCAACCTGGGATTTCCCTATGAAAATTTCAAATACTCTGCCAAACTTACATTCTTTCTCTTTGTTGTCAAGCCAGAAATGCTTCAGGTTTGTGCTACTACCAAAGCATGGTGATATGGTATTCTATTAGGTGCTGTATTATTATGTGTAACTAACATTTTCATAATTTCCAATCTTATAATGATGCAAAAAGTATCATTGAGTACACATTATTTCACTTGTCTATGAGTATAATGTAGGGAACGTTTCTAATAATAAAACTGCCAATAAGGGCTGGGAATATGGCTTAGTGGTAGAGTGCTTGCCTAGCATGCATGAAGCCCTGGGTTCAATTCCTCAGCAACGCATAAACAGAAAAAGCCGGAATTGGTGCTGTGGCTCAAGTGGTAGAGTGCTAGCCTTGAGAAAAAGGAAGGCAGAGACAGTGCCCAGGCCCTGAGTCCAGGCCCCAGGACTGGCAAAAAAAAAAAGCAAATAAGAGGTATGTGCATTTGGATGCCTTTATTTTACTTTATCTCATGTTAAAATTAATATTGTAAAAATATTGTTTTCTGATATCTTCTGTATTCAAGTTCAGTGACCGGATTTTCTGGTTAATTGATATTCCTAGAGAAAACATCACAAGAAACACAGGTAAGAGTATTCTGCATTAATTCTTTTTACAGGATTATTAAACTTAGCAAAACATTTAATTATTCATCTCCCATGTAAATGTCCCATGTAGTATGTAGGAGATTAAGAAAAGTGATTTATGATCTAACTGAAATTCAAATGTTACAGGCTTCCTGTATTTTATCAAATAATTTTATTATAGATTGATTGTTTTCAGGTAGAAAACAGATTATCCTTTAAACTCATTTTCTATAAACTGGAAATTGAATTAAGAAATTTATAAAACTTATGATTCGTTATATGACTTGATAATATTGATAAATTGTGACACTGAAAATTGTACTGAAATTGGGTTCATCTTTAATTTTTGCATGCTATAATGCGTATTGTGTTATTATGGGTTCTTACTTTAAGTGTTATGTGGCAGTGTAACATATGCTACTGTATAGACCTAGAAGGAAAGAGGAGAAAGTCCAATTATACTAGTTATGAGTATTAAACTAGTAGACCAAGTTATTCATGGTAGGCATGAAATATATTCTCAGAAGCGAAGAATGAAGGAAGGAATGCAAGAGGATGAGATCTGTGCATCACAGCTTGAAACCAGCCCTGGTGGAAAAGTCTGGGAGACTCTCCTCTCCAGTTAACCACCAAAACAGTTGGAAGTAGAAATATGGCTTAATAAGTGGTGGAGCAATGGCCTTAAGTGAAAAAAGCTAAGCAAGCTAATGTCACTAACATGACACTTAAAAAAAATATCTAACTGTCTCTTATTTCCAGATATTGCAGCTACAGAAGAATGGCTAGTTAGGATCTCTTTACATCAAGGATTAAATATTTATACTACTGAAGGAACTCTGTTGGACAGAGTTCGAGGTAAATATCAAGACTCTATTGGATCACCTAAGCAGAGCCTCACTCAATCTATCAGTTCCTGGAAGGCTCCCTAGTGAGCATGACGTACACATGAAGACCAGAAAGGAAGGATAGAGGGAAGAACAAGTGTTCGAAGGTCCTTGATTTATAATCTAGCAAAAGTCAAAGCTGAAGAATTAAAAGGTGGCAGATCCCAGACAGCTATTTCCCAGGTTATGCCTCTAGTCAACAACCTTGGCTTCACTTAAGAACTCACATGTGATTGGTGTTTCCTATTAGTCCACTCCCAAATTGTTTTCTAGAAGCTTCAAAATCTTTTGGCCACCAGTGATAACTTCCCCTGTTCCTCGTTGCTACTCTGGATGTATTCTCTGTCTTCTTTTCCTCTTTTGTGCACCTTGCTTGGAGGTATTACAATACCAGATTGCTGAATGGTATTTATCTCCCTGCTCCAAAGACCCGTTTACTATGCTCTCCTCAGACTGAAGAAGAGCCAGGCATTGAACTGATAGGGACAAATATTACACTTGATCTTAACCAAAAGCCTCATTTAAAAAAAATCTACTGTTCTTTCAATGGGATTGTGGAAGAGCAGGAAAGGTAAATGAGCTGTTGAAGCAGAAGCGTCTCCAACAATTATAAATGTGCATATCTTATGATCCAACAATTCCATTTCTAGGGACAGATCTTGTGACTAATGATGTTTTCCACGTGTGTCCAGAGAAGTATCTCCCATGGACCTGATCTTTCACAATGTGACCTTCCCACCTTGGTGCTTGAGGGAATTCAATTTTATTCCTTCTCTTCTGGAAAATAAGACCTTCCTTTATTCTTAAGTGATGAGTGAGATCAGACTGCACTAATTTTTAATCTATGGAATAGTTTCTTTACATAGTTTCTTTTTTTTCTTTCTTTTTTTTTTTTTTTTTTTTTTTTTTTGGCCAGTCCTGGGCCTTGGACTCAGGGCCTGAGCACTGTCCCTGGCTTCTTTTTGCTCAAGGCTAGCACTCTGCCACTTGAGCCACAGCGCCGCTTCTGGCCATTTTCTGTATATGTGGTGCTGGGGAATCGAACCTAGGGCCTCCTGTATCCAAGGCAGGCACTCTTGCCACTAGGCTATATCCCCAGCCCTCAAATTTTTATTATCAAACTGATGTACAGAGAGGTTACAGTTTCATACGTTAGGCAATGGATACATTTCTTGTACTGTTTGTTACCTTGTCCCTCATACCCCGCTCCCTCCTCCCCCTTTTCCTTCCACCCCCCACCAGGCGTTCAGTTCACTTAGACCAGTTTTGCAAGTATTGCTTTTGTAGTTGTTTGTCTTTTTTTTACCGTGTCTCTCAAATTTGGTATTCCCTTTCAATTTCCTGCATCCAATACCAGTATACATGGTTTCCAATATACTCAGATAAGATTACAGAGATAGTGTAGGTACAACCACAGGAAGGTGATACAAGAACATCATCAATAATAGAAGCTACATATACACATGGGACGTTGAAAGTAGTTACAACTGTGATATAACAATTGTTTCCATAACATGGAGTTCATTTCACTTAGCATCATCTTATGTGTTCATAAGGGTATAGCTATTGGGCCTTGTGATGCTCTGCTATGACTTGCCTAAACCTGTACTAATTATTCCCAATAAGGGAGACCATAGAGTCCATGTTTCTTTGGGTCTGGCTCACTTCACTTAGTATAAAAATATGGAACGCTTCACGAATTTGCGTGTCATCCTTGCGCAGGGGCCATGCTAATCTTCTCTGTATCGTTCCAATTTTAGTATATGTGCTGCCGAAGCGAGCACACATAGTTTCTTTAAAGCACTTTGAAAGGCAAGTAGTTAAGATCCATTTTCAAGAATGTGACCACAGTTAATAAAACTTCTACATTTGACTTCCACAGAACCTATTCTTCAGTGGACTCTTGGAACTGTAATGACCCTAGACCAGGTCAAGGAATTATATCCACATGTACTAGATATCAAAGTGGCAAAGTGCCCCTGTGCCAATGATGTAGCATTAATCACCTTTGTTTTGAATTCCACATATAATGGTAAGTTTACAGACTTATTGACTCTTGGAAGTAACTAGAACTTGTATTTGTTAAAGATGATGCTAGACTGTCAGTACAAATTAAATGCGTCGACAAAATGGAGTAAAAATAATTCCTAAAAGTGCCTACAAATTGATTCCTTATCACTTTCCTTTGTCTGCTTATATGTTGTACTTAGGATACTTCTTGAGTAAGTTCAATGGCTTCTTGTTAATAGTGGCTTACGTGTCTCCATTTTATTTATCTTCTGCCTCCTAATAACATGTTACTTCTTCCCAGAGATTATTTATTGTTTCTAACCTATATGTTATTCATGAAACATATAAATAGGTATTGTTATTTATAAAGGACTATGTTATTTATTAAGCATGCATTTTCTCTGGCTACTGTAATCTCTAATAGCACGTGCAGGAAAAAAAACTGCTTTTCTTTTTCTCACTTACACTTCTGACACCAAATGCGTAGATTTTTTTTTTCATACCAAACAATTCTCCAGTTCTCAGCAGACACCACATGGATGTCTTATGAGTGTCGTCTGATATAATTCACCTCTGGCACTAGCTACATGGAGTTAGCCCTGGCCCCAGAGGTTAAAGGCTCAGATACCAGTTGCAAGTTCCAGACAGTGACCATACTTTTTAATAACCTGCTGTACATCAGATGGATCAAATCCCTTCTTGCTACAACAGTGAAGCATTCACCTACATTTACCAGGGCTTTTTTTTTAAATAAATGACATTATAAAGGATGTAGATGAACTTTCAGATGAAGAGGTACCTGAACAAGGTCCAGGAAGGTCCCAAGCCTGGGAAATTTTGCTCTACGGAGTTTTACCCCGCCACTCTCTCTGTGCATGGATAAATAAGTCCACCTGAATCTTCTCCAATACTCCAGAGATTTTTTTTTGTCTTGAGGTTTGAACTCAGGGCGTGGGTGCTTTCCCTGAGCTCTTTGGCTCAAGGCTAGCCAGCACTCTATCACTTTGAGCCACAGCTCCACTTCTGATTTTTCTGGTGGCTAATTGGAGATAAGAGTCTCATAGAAATTTATATAGTATATAAATGGCAGCAAAGTAAAAACAAAAAAAGTCTCATAGACTTTCCTGTCTAGACTGGCTTTGAGGCAGTACTCAGATCTCAGCCTCCTGAGTAGCTAGGATTATAGGCATGAGCAACTGTTGTACAGCGAGAAACAGAGAAACCATATTTTGAGAGGTTGAATTGGGAGCCTTTATTGGAGAACCAGAGGCTGCGGATGGACTCTTGTCTCAAAGACCTACAGCCCCTTCGATACACTAAACACTGTCAGAAAACTGAGCCATGAGAGCAGGAGAGGAAAGAAAGAGCAGAAAAACAATGCCAACAAACCAGATCAGCTCCGATGGAGAGCTGAAGTAAGACATCAGCCTTGTTTCAGGAACCGGAGATAAAAGAGCAAATACATATTTCTTACTATATATTACACCATTATACTACCATATACATTTCAACTACAATAGTATTATTATCCTAATATTTTAACTAGGTCATTTTAGACCTACTAGTCACCAATTAATTCCAATTACTATAAAGACCAAAAGAAAAAAATTTAAATATTAAAAACAAAGTAACACACTTATGCATTGATAATATATCTGTTTACATAAAAGGAACTATAGAAGAATAATTAGAATGGATATAAAAGTGATACGAGGGTGCAGACTAGAATAACAATCATAAAAGCACCCACAAAGACAAATTCAAGATTCTCTCTTCTCCACAGTCTCAGCTCTAGTTACTTTTCTCCACAGTCTCAGCTTTAGTTAAAACTACCTATACTAGACTGGGAACGTGGCTTAGGGGTAGAGTTCTTGCCTAGCATGCATGAAGCCCTGGGTTCAATTCCTGAGTACTATATACACAGAAAAAAACAAAGTGATGATATGACTCAAGTGGTAAAGTGCTAGCCTTGAGCAAAAGAAGCTCATGGACAGTGCCCAGGCCCTGAGTACAAGCCCCAGGACTGGCAAAAACAAAAACAAAAACACTACCTGTACTAGTTGGGTGCCAGTGGCTCCAGTCTACTCAGGAGGCTGAGATCTGAGGATCACAGTTCAAAGCTAGCCTGGGCAGGAAAGTCTGTGAACTGGAAGTGGCACTGTGGCTAAAGTGGTAGAACACTAGCTTTGAGCTGAAGAGCTCAAGGACAGCGCCCAAGCCCAGAGTTCTAGTCCCATGACCAACCAAAACAAAACAAGACAAAAAAAAAAAAAAAAACCACAAAAAACAACTACCTGTACTCATACCCGGGAGAAGCATGGAATTGCTAGGAACTATTTGTTCACTAGTCCCACTTTCAAATTCCACTGGCTGCTCTCACCTTAAATTCATGATCACACCACTCAAGCAGGCACTCAGTCCTGCCCACATCACCTATCTCTGTTCCCTGGTATATTTACTGTCCCACTCTGCACGGTGACCTTATCACACCTCATCCCATTTCTGCGGCTCTCGGCGACCCCTTTCCTCCCTTCTCCTAAGCAGTACCTTTATCTCGTGTGTCACAGAGAAAATGCACACTTACCACAGGAACTCTTACACTGTCCTGCCTGCAAATCCACCTTCTTCTTCAGATTCATACTGACGCAATTTGCCTTTGCCTGTTGTAATTTGTGCTTTTCCCGCCGCTTGCTCCTAAAGTCCAGTCCCATTTCTTCCAGCCACCTAAAGGAGTCAGCGCCAGAATCTATTTTACACTTCTGGCTTTCTCTTCTAAACAAACCATCATACTCTCCCTCCTCACTGTCTATAATCCATCTGCATGCCAATAAGCTCCAATATTAACCAAGTCTACTGTGCTCACTGTTCTCTTTCACAGTGAAATTTATGGGAGAAATGTATCATAGGTGGGGCTACTTCATCCCCTTTATCCTCCTTCTGCACGTCAGACATGTTTCCACCAGTGTCCCAGAACAGTTCTCACAATCACCCGTGACCTCTCTATCTCCATCTCCATCTCCCACAGTTGAGTCCTCATTCTCCCAGCAGCATTAACACAGTGGGCGCCATTGTCCTCACTTTCTCTTCTTCAAGAGCTCTCCCTGATTCCCAGGTATATGTTGCCTCTGCCGATTGCTCCTTAAGACAAGGTGCTCCTGTGTCAGTTGCTTACCTTCCGTTTCCTCTTAATGGCTGATGGAGATCTCATATATCACAATAACCCAGAACTCTTGGTTTACTGCCTTTTAAATTTTGTTCAACCAATTAGCATTCAATTGGTTGAAGCTAAAATGTAGGATATATTCTTGACAGCTCCAGCCTCACAGTATTCCAAAATGATGTTTTCTCCAAGGACCACTCCAATGTGACCACGTCTTTCCTCCTCTAAAACTTTGTGTCAGCTCCACATTATTTGTCCATTAGACTGCCCCACAATCTCTTAAGTACTCTCCTTGTTTCTATTCTTGTCTTGTTTTTGGCCAGTCCTGGAGCTTGGACTCAGGGCCTGAGCACTGTCCCTGGCTTCTTTTTGCTCAAGGCTAGCACTCTGCCACTTGAGCCACAGCGCCACTTCTGGCCATTTTCTGTATATGTGGTGCTGGGGAATCAAACCCAGGGCTTCATCTATATGAGGCAAGCACTCTTGCCACTAGGCCATAGCCCCAGCCACCTGTTTCTATTCTTGACCAGTATAGACTGCCCTTCACTGAAGCACCAGAGTGAGATTCTGAAGTATAAATTCTATCATGCCACATCCCTTAACCAGATATGTCGGTGGCTACCTTTTCCTATTAAAAGTTAAACTCACAATGGTCTGTCTACTCTACATCAACTTCAACAGCCCCAAAATACAACTGCAGACAGCCTGTCATAGGGAGTATAACTGCTAAAAATATTAACCAACATGAAGTGTTTGCATTCTTGCTTATTGCACCATTGAAGTATTTGAAACTTTACAGGAGTCTGGTCATCTGATACCATGCAGGATATACCTGTTAATTCCCAGAGACCTGTAAAACTCGACTTTATGCTTAGAAGAATGAAGCCTATCTTTAGCTTTTTTTCCTAGAAAAGAACTGAGAGTTAAGAAGACACTTCAAAATATGATTTGTCCTACATTCATCTTTTGGAAACCAAGTATACGTATTTCAAGTATCTTCAGCGCCCCTAAGCCCTACTCCCAATAGATTTACCTAATCACAAAACTTCATATTAGCATTCCATATTTATTTATTTGTTATCTCCAAGTAGCTGTACAGAGGAGTTGCCATCTAACAAAGCAGTTTATGAACAGAATTCCCAGCTATGACCAAGGAAAGATGGGGCCATGGGATAATGGGCATTCTGTGTCATTTTTTTTTCATATTTTTAAAAATCACAACTGTTAAAGTTAAGTTTTTCCCTCTTAGGGGAATTTGCATTTTCATTTTCTCCTCTGAAGTTCATGTATTGTTGATCCAAGCAGCAACTCTGGAACAAAGAACAAACACTACTTTGTGCTTATTACTTTTTGCTTAGAAGTATATTGTCAGGGAGAAAAACATTGCCTCTACCCTTAAATTCAATATCTGCAAATTAACAGAAGAAAAACGGAGTGGAGAAAAAGCATATGATTTTATTAATATTTACTTGAACAGGCGCTCACAGGGGGGGAACAAAAGTAAAATTCAAGTGATTAAGCTCAGAGTTTACACATCACATCCTTTTAATGCAGGAAAGGCATTTGAACTCCCAAGAATAGCAAGTTGTGAGGAAGTAATGAAGAAATAATGTGAGGGAGCTCATGAATGACTGGGTTGTCTTCGTGTGATCTGTTGATAATGACGTTGTTTTGGTACCTTTTTCCTTATCTATAAGAATGAAGGTGTCCATTTCCTGGTACGATTGATGCTTTATTTATAGGTAGATGACAGGAGGACAAAGCCTGCATCTATATACTACTCAAATAATCTTTAAATCACAGTGGTTCAGCCAGGCATTACATGCTTATAATTCTAGCCACTCAGGAGGTTGATATCTGAGGATCATGGTTCAAAACCCAGGCAGGAAAGACCATGAGACTCTTTTTTTTCTTTATTGTCAAAGTGAAGTACAGAGGGGTTATAGTTTCATATGTAAGGCAGTGCATACATTTCGTATCCAACTTGTTACCTCCTCCCTCATTTTCCCCTCCTCCCCTCTTCCCATTTCCCCCCCCCCTCCATTGAGTTGTACAGTTGGTTTACACCATATAGTTTTGTAAGTATTGCTGTTGCATTGGTTTGTCTTTTTGTCCTTTGTCTCCTTGAGACTCTTATTACCAGTTAACCACCAGAAAAACAGAAGTGGAGATGTGGCTCAAAGTGATAGAGCGCTAGCCTTGAGCTGAAGAGCTCAGGGACAGGACCCAGGCCCTGAATTCAAGCCCCATGACTGACAAAACAACAACAGCAAAAACAGAACAAACAAACAAAAAAACACAGTAGTCTATTCCACAGGGCATATTCTGTTGCTCTTTGATGTAAAAACAAACAAACAAACAAACAAACCTTGAGGGCTGGAAATGCAGCTTAGTGGTAGAGAGCTTGCCTAGCATGTATGAAGCCCTGGGTTTAATTCTGCAGTACCACATAAACAGAAAAGAACTGGCACTGTGGCTCAAGTGGTAGAGTGCTAGGCTTGAGCAAAAGCTCAGGGACAGTGCCCAGGCCCTGAGTTCAAGCCCCAGGACTTGCCAAAAAAAAAACCAAAATAAAAAAAAACACAACAATTTGATAATTAAGTACAGCTCAGAGGATATTCTTTGGGTAGAAAATATATTAAAAGGATTTATTTAAAAAGAAATGTTATTCCCAGAAGTCACTATTCTAGGAGTCAGTGGAATGGTTAGCCAAAATCCTGAGGTATAACTGTGCCTTACTTATCTCTCCAGTGCCTGGGCAAGTGAGATTCAAACTGAAGAGAGTTTAGTTGGGCAAGAGAGAGGAGATTGGGGGCAGGGGGAATAGAGGGGAAGTGAAAGTGGGCAGGAGGAGAGGAGAGTGCAGAGGGGAAGAGAATATATGTGGAGAATGGCAATAAGAAGGCCTCACTGGGTAGAAATGAGAGACAGGCTCTGTGTTTCCTCAGTCTCATTTCCTTTTCCTTTACTGTAGGTGTTTATGTCGGCGTCACCTTCTCTGGATTCTGGTATTACGAGGATATTACGTGGTATAATATGACAGAAATCATCTATTCGAAACTTCAGGAAGGTAACTGCTCTGGATGCCTTCATTATTATTCAGCATTTCCCTTATAGCCACGCTTGATCAGTATTGATGAAGTGTCTGTTAAATGCCTACTTTTTTTTTTTTTAACTCATGGTATGATTTGATTTCTTTCTTTAGAACATTCAAAGCTTACAGCAATAGACATGGTCTTAACAAATCATTATTTAGTTATCCTCACCTCTTTGGGTCTTTATGTAAGTAAAGATCTGCGCCAGCCAACCACCAAGCTCATACAGGTATGAAAACCTCTGTGAATAATCTCTACCCTTCAATGGTTTCCGCAACATAAAAAGAAGCATTTGGCTTTTGAATAAAGCATGGTATATCTTGTACTCAAGATACTTCCTTCTTTAAAAAAAAAAAATGTAAAAGCATAATACAGCTACTTTTCCCTTTCCCTCATAGTATTGAATGTACAACTTGGAAATGGTGCTGATTTTATTTCTGTGCTCACTTATACAAAAATTTAAATATATACATGTAGAAAAAAATATTATGGGGCTGGGAATATGGCCTAGTGGTAGAGTGCTTGTCTCATATACATGAAGCTGCGGGCTCCGTTCCTCAGCACCACATATGTGCAAAAAGCCAGAGGTGGCGCTGTGGCTCAAGTGGCAGAGTGCTAGCCTTGAGCAAAAACAAGCCAGGGACAGTGCTCAGGCCCTGAGTCCAAGCCCCAAGACTGGCAAAAAACAAAGACCAAAAAAAGAAAAAGAAAAAATGTTATCTCTTTCTTTCTTTTTTTCTTTTTCTGGTACTGGGGCTTGAAGGCAGGGCCTCACATACTTGCTAAGCATTTTTGCCCAAGGCTTAAGAAAACCTCCACTTCCAGCTTTTTGCTGGTCAATTGGAAATGAGAGTCTGATGGAGTTTTCTGTCCAAGCCGACTTTAAACTACAGTTCTCCTATCTCAGGCTCCTGAGTAGTCAGGGTTACAGGCTTGAGCCATTAGGGCCCAGCTTATTTCTTTATTGCTCTCTGTGTTCCTAAGATGCTATAATGTAATTTATAATGCAAGATACATTAATAGCATTTTCTGAGCTACAGATATGCCAGTTTCCCTGACAGGGGTTCTACACCTTGTATATAAGTATTGAAGTAGCATTCTGAACTCCATATGTTTATATAATTACTATGTGTCAAATAAAATTAAAACAGATCAACAACCACAAAATGCCTGTAGAAATCTGGGGCTCTGTCCTGCTGGGAACCTCTTTGTAGGACAACTCAAAACTGTCCTGCCAACAAGTAAGGAAAAGTGATGGTTTGTCTGTTCAACATGGCCCTATCCTCAGAAGAGACGGGAGAGATTTTTCAGGCAGGAGAATGTAGGGGAAAATAAAAGAAAATATAAGTTGTTGAGGTTGAAAGGCACAGAATATGTTTAGATAAAGCTATGAAGTATCTGGGATGTAGCTCAGTGGCAAAATGCTTGCCTAGCAAGTTCAACATCCTGAGTTAGATCCCCAGTACTGAAGAAGAAAAGACAGAAGAAGAAGAAGAAGAAGAAGAAGAAGAAGAAGAAGAAGAAGAAGAAGAAGAAGAAGAAGAAGAAGAAAAAGAAAAAGCTATGCACTATAAATACTAGAGAATTCTTAAACATGTTGATAAATACTTCCCTCAAAATTATCACAACAGATAAAAGACAAGGATCAAAATTCAGGAGCAGTCAGTCTAACAGGAAATAAAGCAGAGGCAATTATACTGATTGAGAAACAGATATTATTCACACACAGGGTACTATTATCTTTATTTGGGTGTATAAATATTCATAACCTTGGGGCTAGGAATATGGCCTACTGGCAAGAGTGCTTGGCTCATATACATGAAGCCCTGCTTTCAATTCAGCACCACATATCTAGAAAAGGCTAGAGTGGCACTGTGGCTCAAGTGGCTCAAGTGGCTAGCCTTGAGCAAAAAGAAGCCAGGAACAGTGCTCAGGCCCTGAGTTCAAGCCCCAGGACTGACAAAAAAACAAAAATAAAATAAAATATTCATAGCCTCTCTGAGGATCTACCATTGGTTGCTTAGATAATTGATGTAGCTAGCCTTTTTTGTACTTATCAAGTAATTGGTAGAACAGAGAGAGTTGACAAAAGAACAGCTCCTGTGGCTTCAACTCAAGTCACTGAATTAGATAAGGGCTTAAGTCCAGAGTCTTGAACTCTGACTGCACTGGGCTGGGAAAAAGAAGCCAAGTGGGAAGAGAAAATAATAAATGTTAAGCCTGATCTCACTAAGCCAAAGTCGGTGGTAGACTCGCTGTCTCCATGTTTGCCTCTTAACTCCTCCCTTTAAACCATTAAAAGATAAGACTTCCGGAACACTGAGTATGCACAAGGCCCTAGGTCCATCCCAAACTCCACAATATGAAATAAAAGTGTAGGGTTTTTTTATATCTTGATCTTTTCTGGAATTTCATCAAGTTATAAATAAATTGGTAAAATGGTGAAATCAAGCAAAGACTAAAAGGGAAATCTTCAGAATGTCGTGTAAGTTATAGCAAAGGCTGTTTCTAAGTTTGACCATCTTAACTGCTCTACATTTTCTTAGGTATAGTTCAAATTACCATGTTTTGTTATAGCTGATACACAAGCAACAATTTGTTTCTTTTTCTTTTTTCCTTCTAGCTCACAAGGGCAGACTTTTGTGGCTTTGAAAGGGTAAGAGCTTTTCATTTGCAAGTGTTGGTTGAAAGATAAGTATTCAGCCAGGCACTGATAGCTCATGCCTGTAATGCTAGCTACTCAGGAGACTGAGATCTGAGGATCTGGATTGAAGCCACGTGGGCAGAAAAGTCCATGAGACTTTATCTCCAATGAATCACCAAAAAGTCAGAAATGGAGCTGTGACTCAAGTAGTACAGCACCAGCCTTGAGTGACAAAGCTAAGGGACAGTTCACAGGCGAGTTCAAGCCTGGTGGAGATAGATGATTGGCTCTAACACAATAGTTCTCAATACTGGTTATTCCTTCTACTACAATATTATTTACAGTTTGAACTAAACATAGTTTCCAGCAACACCAGGCAGGCAGCTCTGTTTCAAGGAAAAGGTGGCCCTTCTCATTTCAGCAACCCCCCGTGTCCCTTACTGTGTATTTTTTTCCAGGCTGCTGTGGCTGTTCAAGCCATGTTATGCACAAGGCTCCCAGCTAAGGAGCCTGGTGCCTGGAATGTGGTCAATATCGCCCCAGTCTACCCGCCCTGGTGCTAATCTATGCCTCCTTGGAGAAAGAGAAAGGGGCACTGTTAGAATATATTAGACATTGCCAGAAACCACAAAGACATCCAGGTACAGAAGAACAAAGGAAAAGTTTATTGCCGGCAAAGGGGGCTGGCAAGACCCCTTCTCACTGGGAGAAGTGGAAAGAAGTGCCCTCTATTGTCTCGGGTGACAACCTAGGAGGTCTTGAAGCGGGGACCTCGATGTGGATGTGCAGACCAGGGGCTTCATCTTGTTGGCTTAGGATTTATAGCTGCCACCCAAATGGTAGATAAGGGGTCCTGCGACTGCCCAGGCCTGAAGGTCACTGTAAGGGGATCTTGTTGCCTTATATGGTCATAAGTGCCCTAAAGGAGTGCCGTCTCAAGGTAAAGGGGGTGGAGGCTGATTATTTCCTCCCTCACTGGATGGGCCTAGTGTTCTCAGGACAGGAGCATGCTAAAGCTACGGCAGAGGGGGCTCTCAGGCTTACAGGCACAACAATGTCTTCCACTGTAGCAATGTCTCTGCCTCCTGGCAGAGATTTTGGTGAGTTTTTCTTTTTCAAAAGTCAAGCTTTGTGATTCAGCCAAGTCATTCCCATCAACACATCAGCAGGATTTGGAAACTATTAACAAGATTGTGAGTAGCCTATCGCTTGTCCCCTCACTTTCTGTCCATGGAAATAGGTATTTCCTAGGAACTGACTTTCTGTCTTGCTAGTGGGGAAAAAAAAAGTGCACAGAAGAACTGGGAAAACCAGACAGGCAAAACTGATTAACATTCAAAAGAACTGACTTCAATATAGTGGGCTCCCCTAATCCCCTTCAGCCTCCTGTCCATGCATTCAACCACCATGAATAAAAAACATTAGGGGAAGAATGCATATGAAAGGAACACAAACAGATGATGTTCTTGTCACTGTTCCCGGGGCAGCACAGCAAATTACAACTACTTGCTCAGCCTCAGGTATTGTATTATAGCCACAGAAAATGGCCAACAGCTCTAAGAAACAAGGCATTTTGCAGCTCAGGGCAGCGGAAGTTCCAGAAGTGGAGGGTCTTACAGAGCGCTGGGCTTGCAGAGCTCCAGTCTTTGGAGTCTGGATGGGAGGAGGGCTGAGGAGAGGCCCACAACTTGGGATTCTGAGGGAAAGGAAGGAACGGCATCTTCTAGGGTGGAGAGCACGGTGTCTTCTCTCCTCTCCGCATTGCCACAGTTTGAGCTACTGGGAACACCATGCCTGAACGCTCCCTTTAAAGCACAGCCAAGGTATCTGGGCTTCCTGACAGAGCAAGCTCCTTCGGGGCAGACTGTGTACTTGAGGGCCAATGGGACAGGCGAAGGCTGAACAGGAGCAATGAAATTTAGTAAGAAAACCATTGTTAGTATGTAATAAACACCTACCAAGGTTAGTGTCATTGGCACTGCGACCTTAGCAAGTAAAAAACAAAAGACAACCAACATCCATAAGGAGTTCCAACCATAGCAGAAAAATGCTTTCTGGGACTAAGTACCAAAATAGCAAGTAAAAATGGAATCAATTGAAGGCCAGAATCACTACTGTTTAGATGCAGATTACCACCAAGATAAGGAAACTTCGGAACCTATTTAAGGAAAACAGCTAGAAACCACAAGAGCAATGCTGAACCTCTGGGAAGAAGTTCCAGAGGTGAGGGACAGAGTTAGCAGAAGGAATCTTTAGGGGGTTTTTTGGTTTTGTTTTTTGGAGGAGGAGTCCTGGGACTTGAGCTTTGGGCCTGGGCATTGTCCCTGAGCTCCTTTTTGCTCTACCAGTTGAGCCACAGCATCACTTCCAGCTTTTTCTGTGATTAATTGGAGATAAGAGTTTCCAGGACTTTCCTGCCTAGACTCACTTCCAACAGCGATCCGCAGATTTCAGCCTCCCAAGTAGCTAGGAGTAGAAGCGTGAAGCAATACAGGTGCCTGACTGGAAGGATTAAAAATAAACAGATAGCCTAGAGCTGGTAGCTCACACCTAGAATCCTAGCTACTCAGGAGGCTAAAATATGAGGATCATAGATTGAAGCCAGCAGGGGCAAGAAAATCTGTGAGACTGTTATCTCTAGTTAACCAGCAAAAAAATAGATGTGGAAGTGCGGCTCGAGTGGTAGAAATAACAGTCCTGAGTGAAAAAACTAGGGGACAGAACCCAGGCCCTGAATTCTAGCCCCAATACCAAACACACACACACACACACACACACACACACACACACACACACACACACACACGAACAGAGAGAGACAAAAATACAACAAAAGAATAGAAGAAAATTACAGGGTAAGAAAAATCTAAGGCTATGTCTTGAGAAGGTGCACTAAATTCCTGCCAAAATTGAAAAATAATATATCCATGGGCATATCCTGTAATATTCTTGAGTCTGAAATTAGAGGGAAATAGTACACATTTCCTGTGGTGCTTGATCTTGGTTGTCAACGTGCCATGATTGAGAGATGCCTACAGAATCGGTTGACACACACATCTGGATTTGCCTTTGCCAGTGTTCGCAGAGACAGCTGGCACCTAGGGCAACAGAAAGGGGGTGACCCCACCCTGAAGGTGAGTAGCTCCATCTAGTGGGCTGAGGGATCAGTTGGAACAAAAATGTGGAAAGAAACTTGCAGGCCCCCACACAGGCCTTCTTGAGCAGGGGTCCTTTTTGCTCCTTGCATTTTGTGTAGGCTTCAGACTGCTGATTCGTCAGCCTTTGATCTCAGGCTTGCGCCAGTGCCTCTCTCCAGGGAGTCCTTCCACCTCAAATTTGGGGCTTCTGATCAATTCAGAAGGTTCACTGATGAAGCATTTTTCAGTTGACATGTTCATTTATGTACAATTCTTCTCTCTTTTTGATGATTATTCAAAACATGTATTCTAGACTCTTGTCATCGTTCTGCTATCTTTGGTTAGAAAGGATGTGGGGTTTTTTTGCTGTTATAAACTTTTGATTTTATTTTCATGCAAATTTTCTCTCTTGCCTTATGTCTTTGAACTACCAAATTTTGGAGATTTTGTTTACTTTTTTTTTTAAGTCTTAAATCTACAACTTCCCTTAATAATATTTTCATTTATTTATTTACATAGGTTGACTATATCAAAGGAAAGTTGTGGTATAGTGAAAGATGTTTTGCTAACAGAGAAAAATTTGAAGGTAAATTTAAACTTAACAATGTATTAACAAACTTTTGTCAATAGACATACTATGTATATCATTAAATGAAATGGTATACAACAAAAATAGGATAAAATATAATGGCAAGTATCTTTCATGTAAATCAATAGTATAAAAATAAGGGGAAAGCTTTAAATTTTTGAGCTAATAGGCACGCCTAAATAACCACAAGAAAAATGTGTGTTCATATACATTAATCGATGACACATAACTTCTCATTTTGATAGAAACGGTTTTAATAATACTATCCTTTCAATCCTAGAAATATCAATGCTGCTCATAATTTCTGTGTCTTTTTATATTATAGTTGACTATGTTACTATCACCTTTGACAGGAATAGGACCCTAAGTGAGGTAAGATATTGAATATCTTAAAAAGTGACAAATTTTGTTATGCATGACTTTAAAAATTGCTATTAATGTAAAAAAAAAGGTGGAAGTAGAGCTGTGGCGCATGTGGTAGAGTACTAGCCTTGAGCACAAAAGAGACAAAAGGAACCTTATTGAAATGTTTGTGGGAATGTAAACTAGTACAACCACTCTGGACAGCAGTCTAGATTTCCTCAAAAGACTTAACATAGTTGGGTGCCAGTGGCTCACGATTATAATCCCTGCTACTCAGGAGTCTGAGATCTAAGGATCATGGTTTGAGGCCAGCCAATCCCAGGCAGGAAAGTCTGTGAGACTCTTATCTCCAATTAACCAGCAGAAAAACAGAAGTGGTGCTGTGACTTCAAGTGGTAAGTAGAGTGGTAGCCTTGAACACAAAAAGCTCAGTGATCGTGCTCAGGCCCTGAGTTCAAGCCCTATGACCAAGCAAAAAAGAAAAATCAAACAAACAAAAGACACTACACATAGATCTTCCCTACGATCTAGCCATACCATTCCTGGTCATCTACCTAGTACATCACAAGCCAGGATGTCATAAAGACATTTGTACGTGCATGTTCATTGCTGCACTATTCACAATTGCCAAGTTGTGGAAAGATGCTGCCCTACAATAGATCCAAAAAAATGTACCTATACACAATGAATTTTACACAGCCATCAGAAAGGATAGTGTTAGGTCATTTGCAGGGAAATCGGGTTAAGTGAGGTAAGCCAAGCTCAGGGAGACAAATGGCCCATATTTTCTCTCACATGTGGAAACAATCTAAAATATTCCAGGACATGATAAATATACAGGCATGTCTCTAGGCATTCACACACAGTGAGACTAGAGGATGATACTCTTAGGAGAGGAACACAAAGATACAATGCCTATGGACATCCGATCATACAAAATAATGTTTATCAAAATGAACTCCAGGCAATGGAAGCAAGGGATTGTTTTTCTTTGTTGCTATTTTGTTTTCTTTTTGTTTGTGTTTTGTTCATTTATCTGTCTTTGGAGGAAGGAGTAAGAGGAGGGAGAGCACAGAAATGGAGGGACAACGCTTAAACAAATGCAGCAGTCACTAGACACTATTGAAAATGAACTATTCAGCTTGTGGGTAGAGATGGGAAGGAAAAATTGGGAGAGAATGAGGGAAGAGGTGACATTGTCCCCCCAAAAAATTACTATTTGCTTGACTTACGTAACTTTAACATCTTTATAATAACAGGGTGGTTTTTTATTTGTTTTGTTTTTTTGCCAGTCCTGGGGCTTGAACTCAGGGCCTGAGCACTGTCCCTGGCTTCTTTGTGCTCAAGGCTAGCGTTCTACCACTTGAGCCGTAGCACCACTTCTGGTTTTTTCAGTATATGTGGTGCTGAGGAATCGAACCCAGGGCTTCATGCATGCAAGGCGAGCACTCTACCAGTAGGCCACATTCCCACCCCTTATTATTATTTTTTAAGAAACACTTGGAGACAGTGCCCAGGCCCTGAATTCTAGCGCCAGTACTGGCACAACAACTACAACTACAACCAAGACAACTCTATATGCTAAGAAGTTTTGTGATCTGCTTTTTCTTCTACTGGTGTCTCTACTTAGTTTTAATGGCAGTTGCCTAATTATGATAAGCTGAGATCTCCACAGTTATTCTAGACAAACAATAAAAACCAGAAAGCCCTGTTTTGCCATTGTTTTTCTCTGGACTGATTTCCCCAGAAGTGAGTCATGGACTGTAAAGGTTTTTAAAATGTGACACATCACCAATCAGGATATCTCAATGGTTTATGATTTCCTATGATAATAAATTAAATTTCAAAGATGGCATTAACTTCTCCTTTTATTTATTTTTTTTGTAGGCAAGCGCTTGCTTTTTTAGTGAAGAACCATTCCTTGCCTGGACACCTTGCATAAGTTATAATTCCAGAAGTGTAAGATCTTTTCCAAGGGTGGTAACATTTCTTGTTGACCCAGAGCAAAATACTGGCATTTACCTCTTCCATGATTTGGTATGTCTTATAACCTACAGATGATCATTCCTTGCACTACAAAAATGCACATTTATTTTCACATTCTCATTATGTTTGGCAATAAAGCCTGATAAAAATTGGCAAATGCAAAATTATATTAAGTAGTATTGTTTGACACAAGACATTTCTTACCTTTGATTGCCCTTCAGTTTGACAAAAGTGAAAATCAAGGCCAGGCAGAGAAAGTCATGTCTATAATCCCACATTGGGAGGCAGACCTTGGGAGGGTCACGGTTTAAGAGCCAGCAACTGAAGACTTAAGGAGACCTTATCTCAACAAATAAGCTGAGTACAGTGATTCGCATTTCTAATCACAACTATGTGAGAAGTATAGACAGGAAGATTGCAGTTCTGAAGTCAATTCAGGACAAAAATGCAAGACCCTGCCTGAAAGTGAACCTAAAGCAAGAAGGAGGCATGGCTCAAGTGATAAGGTACTTACTTGCCTAGCAAGTGTAGGGCCTTGAGATCACTTTTCAGTACTCAAAAACAAAAAAAAACTATGATACTGGTTGTGCTTTGTTAATTCTCCAAAAGGACATAAGTTCAACATTTTTCATATAAATTTCAGGTTCCATAAAATGGCTGGTTAAAATGGGCGTATGTGAGCATGCAGATGTGCACACGTGCGTGCGCACACACAAAATGAAACCCCTTGCCACAGGCCTGTAGTTTCTATTCTAAATATGTTTAACAATGGTTATGAAGTAGAATTATTCTCACAGTCATCAGAAAATACCTAGTTCTGCTCATACCCTAGAGATTGTAGAAGAGGAAATCTTTTGCCTGTTGTCTTCAATAACAGGGCCTTGCAAATTAGAGTGATTAAAAAAAAAACAGCAGAAAAGGAAACATTGCATTTATGCAGGCATTGTGCATCTTTGTGAGATAAAGTCCATAATAAATTACTCAAAATGGTGGTTGAAGTTTGGATATGACCTTAATGGTGATGAGAAAATAAATGATACCCCCAAATGGGTCACTTTGGCTTAAAGATAATTGTAAGCTGAATAAACTTTATTGTTGTTGGTGGTCATGGGGCTTGAATTTAGAATCTGGGCACTGTCCCTGAGCTCTGTTGCTCAAGGCTAGTGCTCTACCACTTTAAGCTAAATCTCCACTTCTGGTTTCCTGGTGGTTAACTGGAGGCAAGAGTCTCATGGACTTTCCTGCCTGGCTGGCTTCAAACTGCAGCCTCTGAGTGCCTGGCTTGAATGAACATTTTTGAAATTTAACTGGGCCTATTTGTTTGAGGAAAAGAAATGATCTTTCCTCCCTCCGTCCCTCCCTCTCTCTCTCCCTTCTTCCCTCTCCCTTCCCTCCCCTTCCCTCCCCTTCCCCTCCCTCCTCTCCCTTCCTCTCCCTTCCCCTCCCCTCCCCTTCCCTCTCCCTCTCCCTTCCCTCTCCCTCTCCCTTCCCTCTCCCTCTCCCTCTCCCTTCCCTCTCCCTTCCCTTCCCTCCCTGCCTGCCTTCTTTCCTTTCTAACAGGTTTTCAGGGCCACAAATGGGAGCAGGAAGACAAATATTTGTCCAAGCTGGTACCTCCCCCCCAAACCCTAACACTCACCTGGGGAAGGGACTGCTTTCTCTTTTCTGGGGTTAGATCCACTCTGGTAAGAAACAGATGGTAGTCTCTCTTCCTAGAAGTTATTGGGTTTTAGTCAGATCAGGAAAGCTCTGAGAAATTTGCCTCTTTTTTTCTTTTCTTCCTCAGTTGAATCAGATGTTTTCAGCTGAAAATTACCTTTATGTCAAAGTGGTATGTCTTGGGGTGTTATATATCTTGATCCCTTTAACACCCTTATCCCCTAGAACTAGAGTGTGGCTTAGACATTCACACTTTGGGCACATAGTTCTATGTGTTGACATCGCAGGATGTCTGCTGGGTTCAATAATGACTATGATAAACCTCTCTGTGCCATTTATTATAAAACTTCAGGCCAATTATTTCATCTCCTGAACTTTATTTCAGTAGCTAGCAAATGGGCAGGAAAGGAGACTACAGAAACATCAGAGATTACTAATCCTTCCATTTAATGCTATGTGAAATCCAAGTAACAGAAACGTCTAAAAAAATTGTAATAATAACTATGGGAAAGTATTCATCACTTCTTTGTGCTTGTTTTTTTTTCCTCTTCTAGACTACCAAACGTACCATGGTTACTGTGAATGTTCTAAAGAATAACCAACCAAGTCTCCAAGTCAAATTTCCTCCTTTCAGGTTTCCTGCACTATTCACTAACCCTCAAGGGATGGTATTTCATCCCCGAAGCCACTTTCTATATGTATATGGCAACCAGGTATGTTCCCGAGAAGCTTCCTGCAGCGTACGAGGCTGAGTCTAGAACTTCCTCCCTGCTCAGTGGTTGTGCATAAAGGGCAGAGCTACTCTGCTGATCCAGAAGGGGAAAGTAGGAAGACTATAACTGTTGACTACTTACCGGGTGCTATGCTTAGTACTATCAGTTTCCAATTTCCCATTCCTTTACTGAGCCATAGTTAGCCAAAGCTTTCCTGAACTTTACCCCTTACAATACATTTCTTTGCAACTTTGGATGACTGAGATTTCTCCATGAACCCATAGAAAGTATGTTTAACATTGGCATTTCTTTTATCTGGTTTTGTCTAAGTGTCACTTTCTGGTTATGCTGTTCTATCTGTTTTGAGTTTTGAGACCATCTGGCTATGTAGCCCAGGCTAACCTAGAACTCACAGTCCTTCTGTCTTCATCTCCCCAATATTGGGATTTCGGGTGCATGCTTCTACACCCTTCGCCACACCCTCCACCTAGGGTTGTGGTGTTCTTCCTTATGGTAGCATACTCCACCTGTGCGTTCCCCCATCAATCGGTTCAGTATGAGTAACTTGAAAGCTTGGTAATAGGCCTTTTACAGTTCCAAGGGGCCATTAGCTAACTTAAAAAAAAATTGCATGTTCTTTATTTATGGAGTATAGACCTGAAATGATGGCGATGATGGTGATGATGATGATGATGGTGATGATGTTGATGATGGTGGTGATGATGATGATGATGATGATGATGATGATGATGATGATGCCGATGATGACAGCAGTGTTGATGGTGGCACATAGGGACTATCTAGGCAAGGATCTGCGGGAATGAAGATGGAAGAGGAAAGGAATGGGTACTGGGTGGTGAAAAGGATAAAATGCCTTGTACACATGAAGACAACATAGTGAAAAGAGGGAAGGAGACTTGATAGGAGAATCCGGAGTTTTTTTGTTGAGTTGCTTTGGTTGTAGGAAACTGGGTTGGGGCCATGGACATTGGTGTCCAGAGATAGGATTCTGAGGTAGTAAATTAATGTACAAACTGTTGGTTGGTTTTAGTAGAACATGTAAATCAAGAAGGAAAAGATTTCAGATTCCTCAAGAAGAGTTTGAAAAACATCTTTCTCCTTTCAGTGATCATTTTTTTCCTTGGCTGGTGCAAACCTAGGATCTGCAAAAATAGCCATTAGTGGAAGAATCTCCCAGGTCACAGAGTCCATTGAGATTCTGGAATCTTTTAGGAAGTAGAACCTTCCTGACCCCCTCCACTGCCCCCATTCTTTTTGCTGGTACTGGGCCTTGAACTCAGGGCCTTGTGCTCTTGCCTTTTTTGCTCAGGTCTAATACTCTACCACTTGAGCCACATCTCCACTTCTGGCTTTCTGCTGGTTAATTGGAGATAATAATCTGGGATGGGCATTGAACCATGATCCTCGGCTCTCTGCCTCCAGAGCTGCTGGGATTACAAGCATGAGCCACCAGGGCTGAACCTATATATCTTTTCTCTCTCTATATCACTCTCTCTCTTCCTTTCTTTTCCTTCCTTCTTTCTTTCTTTCTCTCTTTTTCTCTTTCTTTCTCTGTCTCTCTTTCTTTTCCTTCCTTCATTCTCTCTTTTCTCTTTCTTTCTCTGTCTCTTTCTCTTTTTTTGTCTCTCTGTTTCTTTCTGTCTTTCTGTCTCTCTCCCTCTTTCCTTCCTTTCTCTTTCTTTCTCTCTCTTTCTCTCCTTCTCTCCCTCTCCCTTCCTTCCTTCCTTCCTTCCTTCCTTCTTTCCTTCTTTCCTTCCTTTCTCTCTCTCTCTCTCTCTCTCTCTCTCTCTCTTTTTTTTTTTCTTGCTTGCCAGGCCTGGGCACTGTTCCTGAGCTTCTTTTCCTCAAGGCTGGCACTCTCCTGCTTGAGCCACTGTGCCACTTCCAGCCTTTTCTATTTATGTGGTACTGAGGAACCGAACCCAGGGCTTCATGCATGCTAGGCAAGCACTCTACCAATAAGCCATATTCCCAGCCTGAGCCTGTTTTTCTTAATAATAAAGACTGAGCAAACTAGCATTTACCAAGTTGCTGATTAGTCTTTTGAGTTTTAGACTCACCCTTTCCGCCCAAGTAAAATAACAATTAATAAGTAGCAAAGGATCCCATTAGCTAACTTCAAAGTACCAAAATATGAAGGATTTAGTAAACTTCAGAATTTAGAAAGCACTGCAGTGACTTCCAATGAGAGATACAAATTCAGTTTCTTATTGATGTTTCTCAAATGTTCTGTGGAAAATGAAATTAAGAGGCTAAAGTTTGGTGATGAGAAAGGACATAGTTTCCTCTTTAGACTTGGGGATGGTACTTCACAGGGTGTGGGTTTGCCTCACACATACACAGGTTCCTCCATCTTTAACTTTGAAATGAAGAACACTGTTTAGATAAAAAGTGCTTATAAGAACTCAGAACTCAACACTTGCCAATCCTATGACTTGTGCTGACTTGGTGTCTCAGAAGATATAGTGTGTACTGATGTCCTCTTGCAATAGCCTCTGGCAACCAATAACATTTAACCCCGTGTGTGCAAAGCCAGTGCGCATCTTAATTTATTCAAAACAACTTGGGCAATGGGGCTAATAAAATAAATAGCTCAAAACAGTTACTAAACACATTTTTCCTTCAAATTTAATTTTCTTACCCTTGATGAGACACTTGATTAGTTTCTAATTGAACCTGTGTCCCTCAATTTGTAAATCTATTCTATACTTGAATATAGACTTGTTTTTATTTTAGCCTTGTTATGGTTTTTTAGTTATGAAAAATTTGGAGATTTGTAAAGGTGGCACCCTTTTTCTAGGTCTTCTGGAAACCGTTTCAAACCTCCCTTTGCTTTTGAATTTTGTTACTCTTCTATGGTGTTTTTGCATGCCTATCTGTGCCTCTTCTCCTATCTGGCTCAATGCAGTGCAACTGAGAGGAAATCTTCCACAAAAGGGATTTTCTCTCAAAACAAGAAACAAAAAAGTGGACCATCCACCAACCGTCTGTGCAGTCCAGAGGCTACCTGAGGGACTGGAACCCATCTCTCCTGACTGAGCATGCTGATGGGACCTTGTTTGGAAACCACTGAAATCAGAGGTGATCACTGAGGCATGGTAGGGCTGCCCACAAGTACCTCAGGCTTCTGGGAAGAAATAACCGACTGCTTACAGATTCGGAGACACCTAAAGCAACACATTCAGGCCAGAGAGGCCACATCTTCAGAAAAACGTTTGCGTTCCTAGAACCCCTGAAGCTGAGAGGTAAATGTTTTTATGAAAGCAGCCCAAACTATTTATTTCAAACACTTTGAAGACTCAATAACAACAAAGCACAAGAATACAAAAAAGAAGGGCTGGGGATATGGCCTAGTGGCAAGAGTGCTTGCCTCGTATACATGAGGCCCTGGGTTCGATTCCCCAGCACCACATATACAGAAAATGGCCAGAAGTGGTGCTGTGGCTCAAGTGGCAGAGTGCTAGCCTTGAGCAAGAAGAAGCCAGGGACAGTGCTCAGGCCCTGAGTCCAAGCCCCAGGACTGGCCAAAAAAAAAAAAAAAAAAAAAAAAAGAGTGAAACATGACCCAATCAAAAAAAAAAATTCCTTTAGAAATTAACCCTAAAAAAACTTTCAGAGATTAACCCTAAAGAAGTGCAGACCTGTGGAGTACTTGGAAAATAATTCAAGATTATTTCATATAGGTGCTCAGTGATCTAACAGAGAGCACATACAGAACTTGTGGGAAAATATCCAGAAAATGGTACATGAACAACATGAAAATATCAGTGAAGAAATTAGAAACTTTTTTTTGAAGAACCAAATGGGAATTCTAGAGCTAGCCTAATTAAACATTTTCACCAGAAGAGTTAGTCAGCAGTTTTGATCAGACAGAACAAAATGAGTCAGTAAACTCACACAGATCATTTGAAACCAATGAGGAGCAAAGAAGAAAACAGATGACAGAAGTAAAAAGATCTTAAGGGACTAAAGAGATGCCATCAATGGGCTGGGGATATGGCCTAATGGCAAGAGTGCTTGCCACGTATACATGAGGCCCTGGGTTCAATTCCCCAGTACCACATATACAGAAAATGGCCAGAAGGGGCGCTGTGGCTCAAGTGGCAGAGTGCTAGCCTTAGCAAAAAAAGCCAGGGGACCAGTGCTCAGGTCCTGAGTCCAAGGCCCAGGACTGGCCAAAAAAAAAAAACAAAAAAAACCTAAGAGATGCCATCAAGCACACCATCAGAGAGTGCAAGAGGGACAAGAGAAAGGAGGACACAGATCTTATCTGAGAAAAAATAAAGAATAACACCCTTCCAAATAAGGACAGAAATGGACAAACAAATTCAAAAAGATCAAAACTTTCAATCAGGACCAGTGCAATAAAGACCGACACAGGAACACATTACTATCAAATGGACAAAACTTGAAGACAAAGGAAAAACTCTCGAATGCTTCAAGAAACTTAAGGGATAAAATAGGGGAAGAGGAAGCAAGGACCTGAGAAAGGAGGGGAATGGGAGGGAAGGGACAGGGGGAGGGGAGGGGAGAGGAGTGGAAAAAAGGGATAGCTCACGAGGTAGAGCACCAAATGTGAATGAACAAAAAAGGCTGACCAAGGGTGTGGACACTTGGATCCAAGTCCCAGGACCTGCACAACACAAAAAAGTATTCATTAGCATGCTAATAAGGAAAGGAAAATTGAATCACACGAAATGTTCCAGTAGGGCCATAAAAGGTGGGAAACAAGTGGGAGATGAAATAGGAACAGAGGCAATGAATATAAAATGAATTGGTAGATATGAATTCCACTAGCTCCACTGATGTCACTGTGAACATTCATGATCTGAACACACCAATCCAAAGACAAAGTCAGTTCTCCAAGAAGATATCATTGTGTTTATCATGATTTTCCATAACAACAGAGGGCCAAAACACTGAGGCAAAAACTGAGGCTATTGCAAGGACTCAGTGACACCAGTATGTTTGGCAACATCACCACCCCACTGTCAGAAATGGGCAGATGCAGCAGACTAAAAACCAAAATAGGATATACCAAACCTAGTGCATCAACCCCATATAATGGATATCTATAGATGCCTTCCTCCAACAACAGAAGAGCACAAATCCTTCTGGAACTGGCATGGGACATTCATTGAGATACTTAATCACATTCTGGGCCATAAAACACACTTCAGTAAATTTAAAACAATAGAAGTTATATAATGCCTATTCACAGGCCATAGACGTGGTGAAACCTAACAGTATAGAAATTGATAACAGAAAGAAAATGAGAAAAACCTCCAAATAGTTGGAAATTAAACAACACACGTCAAAATAACATAGGAACCAGAAAAGAAATCACACAAAATTTAAAAATATTTGGACCCTCTGTTCTCAGTGCAAATCTTGACTCTGGCATGTCCTAGATTTCAATCTTATGCTACCTCTCCAACGCCCCTGTGTGCAGGGGTTAGTAATCATCTACTCTGGCCATTGGGGTGCAGGTTGAAATATATATTATATGTAAAGTAATTGTCAGAGTACCTGGCTTCTCGTAATAAACATTGAATAAAACAATGATTATTACTTTTATGCAAATGTAAAATAAGAACTATATGAAGCTACAACTCATCAAAATTGGTGGAATACAGCAAATGTATCGCTTAAGGGAATGCTTATGTCTGGAAAGTGAAAAGGTTTAAGAGTCGATCCCTTATGCATCCCCCTTGGGAGCCTAGAAAATAATGGCACATATACATGTACCCAGCATTCCATCCTTTAGTGAGCAAGGAAACTCCACTTGAGAAGCAAGGGGAAGAATGTGGTTCTTTTACCCATTTGCCCTGTGTAGTGTGCACCCCCGACTCTCTGCTTACAGACACTATCATGGACTCTGGGCTGGAGAGGGAAGGTAGATCTTGGAGGTAAGAGGCCTGGATAGGTGTGCACATTTGTGAATAGGTATAGGGCCCCTCAGATGTTGGAAGAAAGGGCTACTCACTAATTGCCAGCTGCTCACCTCTGCTCTTCAGTGAGGTGCCATCTCTTTATTCCCTCAGGTATGGCTTTCATTGGATGGCGGCAACAATTTCGAGCTCCTCTGTGATTTTTACAATACTATCATAAAGAGCACTTCCCATAGCTTTTATACTTCAGATATTGTTCTAGTTTCCAAAAACGGGAGGATTTACTTGACCAAGGCAGGTAAGAAATTTACTTTTATTGTTGAAAGTACCACAAGTGGACCAGGGATTCAAAGATATATGAAAAGAAAATGCCTTTCTAATCACCCAGGCCTAAGGTCTCTACCTATTAAGGGTGATAGATTTGTAGGATCTACAGAAAGCAGATTCTACAAACATCCCTGAAGAAGAGAAACACTGGATCTGAGCACTCTGTTCTCATTCACAGTGTCAGTGCTGTGTTACTGTCCCTGGAGCCAATAATAATAGACACCACTTAGCAAGCCACAATTGTGCTCCGCATGTTACAAAGCCTTCTCATTTAGTGCCACAACCACTTTGCTAAAGCATATGCAACAATATATTAAATGGGTACAACTGAGATCACAGAAGTATACGATAGAGTTTTATGATGGGTATTTTATTCTCCTCCGTCATCTTGATTTGGCAATCTAGTGATTTCATTCTTGCTTGTTCACACAATGAAAATAATAGTTGATCTCACTGACAATTACCTACTCCCTTTCTTTATCCTTTTTTAAAATTTATTTCTGGGGCTGGGGATATGGCCTAGTGGCAAGAGTGCCTGCCTCGTATACATGAGGCTCTGGGTTCAATTCCCCAGCACCACATATACAGAAAACGGCCAGAAGTGGCACTGTAGCTCAAGTGGCAGAGTGCTAGCCTTGAGCAAAAAGAAGCCAGGGACAGTGCTCAGGCCCTGAGTCCAAGGCCCAGGACTGGCCAAAAAAAAAAAAAAAAATTTATTTCTGCCCTCTTTTTTTTTTTTTTTCTTTTGCCAGTCCTGGGTTTGAACTCAGGGCCTGAGCACTGTCCCTGGCTTCTTTTTTGCTCAAGGCTAGCACTCTGCCACTGGAGCCACAGCGTCACTTCTGGCCATTTTCTATATATGTGGTGCTGGGGAATCGAACCCAGGGCTTCATTCTGCCCTCGTTTTTATTTCTCCTAATTTTGTCTGCTAATTGTGAGTTGTTTTCCCTTTATTTTTCTAAGATTTTTTTTTTTTTTTTTTTTGCCAGTCCTGGCTCCGTCCCAGAGCTTCTATTTACTCAAGGCCAGCACTCTCCCATTTGAGCCACAGCACCACTTTTTAGCTTTTTCTATTTATGTGGTGCTGAGGACTCAAACCCAGGGCTTCCTGCATGCTAGCCAAACACTCTACCATGAAGCCACATTCCCAGCTCTTTTCTAGCCATTTGAGATACATCATTGCATTATTTATTTGAGACATCACACTTCTCGTGTGGGCACTCATAACTATAAACTTTCCTCTTAGCACTGTCTTTACCGCCTCCTGAAGTTTCTGGCAACTTGTGATTTTTATTTTGTATTAGATTCTAGGATTTTGTTTTAATTTCCTCCCTTATTCTCCAAGGACCTACTGGTAATTCAACAATGTATTGTTCAATCTCCATTCGTATCCTGTAAGTCTGTAAGTCTGTAAATTGGTAGGATAGCAGTTTGAGGCCAGCCTGGGAGGAAGAAATTCATGAAACACCATCAAAACAATAGCTGAATGTGGTGACACGCACTTGATATCCCAGTTTTATTGCAAAGCATAAAATAGGAAGATTGTAATCCAGGCAAACCTGGGATAAAAAGACCTGGGTTTGATTCCTCAGCACCACATAATATAGATAAAGCCAAAAGTGGCACTGTGGCTCAAGAGGTAGAGTGCTAGCCTTGAGCAAAAAGAAGCCAGGGACAGTGCTCAGGCCCTGAGTTCAAGCCCCAGGACTGGCAAAAAAAAAAAAAAAGTAAGACCCTTTCTCGAAAGTAACAAGAGAAAAAAAAGGGCCAGAAGTGTCTCTTAAGTGGTAGAGCACTTACCAAGTGTAATCACTGAGTTCAAACCCCATACTATTAAAAAAAAAATTGTGGAGCTTTTCTGCTGTTTTTATTATTTTTTTATTTTTATTATCTTCAAGTAGTTTTCTGTGATTATTTTGTTGAATGTTATTCATGCCTTTAGCTTACACCTCCTCCTCCTCCTCTTCTTCCCCTCTCCTGCTCTTCTTCTTCCTTCTTCCTCTTCCTCCTTTTCCTTTTCTTCTTTCTCCCCACCCACCCACCCCTTCTTGTTCTTTCTCTTCTTCCTCCTTCTCTTTTCCCCACCCCCACCCCCCCATTCATAAGTTTGGTCTTTAGTCTTGTCCCAAGGGTCTTGTGTGTTTCACTCAGATTTTTCTTAATATTTTTGTCCTTGTCTTTTTTTTTTTATAATTACTATATCTGTGGTCCCTGATAGTCTAATTTCAACTGGTTTTGTTATACTAGCAAGGCTTTCAAATTAGTTTTTATCTGAGTTACTGAAATTTTTCTTTCCAAGGTTTCAATTTGATTTTTTAAAAAATATTTCTCTATCTTTATTGAACTTCTCTCTTGTGTCCTGCATTGTCTCCCTTATTTCAATGAGATACATGTTTGGATTTTCTTCAAGGTTACTCAACTGTTTGTTTATACATGTCCTCTTTCGTTTTGTTGATCGTTTTTATCACTGTTCTTTGCATTCCTTGTTTAAGATTTTACCCACACACTAACATTCAAGTCCTTTGTTGTGAAATTGTTGACTTTTCTGAAGGCATGTTGCCGTGTTTTTTATATTAGTTGTGTCTGTTGGGATTTATGTATCTGAAGCCAAGTTTTTGGTTGGAAGCTTTAATATCAAATCCTTTCATTTGAAATATTCAGAACACTTAGGCCGTTCTGGGCAGCGGAAAGGTTATGGTATATTTTCTCATCACTGGACCAGAGAGGTGACCCAGGAATTAAACATTTGCCACAGAGTTTGTGACACTGGGCTCCTTACTCCACAAAAGGAGAAGAACTGATGTAGCTGTTCTCTAAATTGGAGCCATTCAGTTGCCAGGTCAGAGACTGCTGTTCTGTGTGAAGATTTTCAAGATGCACCTGTGATTGGTGGCAGAGCTAGGCTGATCCTCTGTCCTTTGTCTTGTAAGGTTTTCTTTCTGTGATGCATAGTTGGTTTAGTCTTGTCTGTTTCTGCTGAAGGGCCAGCCTGACTGGACAAGAGATCTCTACTACATATGGATTCTTTAACTAGATTCTGCATGTGCCACATTGTTGGTGAATTTGTACCTACTGTAACCTGCCAGCAAGCCTGTGAATACAGGAGAAATAAAATCAATGTGGCAATTCGTGATGTCTTTGGCAGTTCTGCAGGATGTTTGATCTGGGAATAGCCATTCAGTAAGCTGTGTCCATTAGGGAAAATGCTGGGCGATTTCACACAGCTGCTGTCTCGTTTGTGAATCTCAGTGCTGCCAACATTATTAGATTAATTATATCAATTTAGTCTTCTAACTACAGTGTGAACAAGTTCTAGTTTCTCACCCTTAATGTCAATTTTAATATTGTTACTTTATTTGATGAAAGCCATTTTGGTACCTAATAGTATCTTGTTAAAAGTTTTATTTGCAGCCAGGTGCTGGTGGCTCATGCATGTAATCCAAGCTACTTGGGAGACTGCAATCACAATTCAAAGCCAGCCAGAGCAGAAAAGGCCATGCCATGAGACCTTTTTTTTCCCCCCAGTCAGTCATTGAGCTTGAATTCAGGGCCTGGGCACTGTCCCTGTGCTTTTTAGACTCAAAAGGCTAGCTTTCTCTCACTTGGAGCCACAGTGCCACTTCTGGTTTGTTGGTGATTCATTAGAGATAGGAGTCTTATGGTGTTTCCTGCCCAGGCTGGCTTTGAGCTGTGATCCTCAGACCTCAGCCTCCTAAGTAGCCATTACAGGCCTGAGCCGCCAGCACTTGGCTTGCCATGAAACTCTTCTTTCCAATTAACCACCAGAAAACAAGAAGTGGAGCTGTGACTCAAAGTGGCAGAGTGCTAGCAATGAACAAAATAGCTCAGGGACAGTGTTCAGGCCCTGAGTTCAAGCCCCACGACTGACAAAAAAAAAAAGTTTTATTTTCATGAGTTATTAGAGTTGAACACATTTTCACAAGTTGTTTTTGTTTTTTGCTTTTGCCGGTACTCAGAGCCTGTACTTGCTTGACTGACACTCTACTACTTGAGCCAATGCCCTCAGCTTTGCTTTCTGCTAGCTGTTTTGTTTTTGTTGCCAGTCCTGGGGCGTGGACTCAGGGCCTGAGCACTGTCCCTGACTTCTTTTTGCTCAAGGCTAGCACTCTACCACTTGAGCCACAGTGCCACTTCTGGCTTTTTTCTATATATGTGGTGCTGAGGAATCGACCCTAGAGATTCATGTAAACGAGGCAAGCACTCTTGCCACTAGACCATATTCCCAGCCCTCTCCTAGTTGCTTTGGAAGTGGAATTTTATGGACTTTTGTGCTTGAGTTTGCTTTGAACCAAGATCCTCCATCTCTTAGCCTCCTGAGAAGTTAAGATTACAGATGTGAACCACAGGCACTCGAAATCAATCAATCTCTGTCTCTGTCTGTCTGTCTGTCTCTCTCTCTTTCTCTCCCTCCCTCCCCCCACCTCCCCTTGCTAGTATCAGCATTTAAACTTATGGTCTCAAGGTTGCTCAGCTTGCTTGCACAAGTTCTACTCTACTACCTGAGCTATGCCTCCAGCCCTGTTTTATATTCTTTTGTAGCAAATTGTCTCTTTAGGTCTTCTTAATCAAATTTTGGTTGAGTTGACTTTTCTTATTGATTTCTATGACTTTTTAGCATAATATGGGTATAAGTTCTTGGTTAGAAATAAGATTCAAAAATACCTTTCAATCAGCAGCTTACCTTTTATTCTCTTCATGATATCATTTGAACAAACAGATATTAATTTTTAATTTTTTATTGTTATTATAAAAGCGACATACAAGGTGTTACAGTTACATAAGTCAAGTAAAGAGTACATTTCTGTTTGGACAGTGTCACCCCTTCCCTTGCTCTCTCCCAGTAAAAAGATACTGATTTTTAAAAGTTCAACCTAACCCTCTTTTATTTTATGATTCTTTCTGCATGCCTTCCTTCCTCCCTCCCTCCCTCCCTCCCTCCATCCCTTCCTCCCTCCCTCCCTTCCTCCCTCCCTTTCTTTCTTCTTTCTTTCTTTCCCTCTTATGGGGCTTGAACTCAGGGCCTGGGCACTATCCCTGTGCTTTCTGCTCAAGGCTAGGTTGAGCCACAGCTCCACTTCTGTTTTTATCTAGTAGTTTATTGGAGATTAGAATTTCATGGACTTTCCTGCCTGGGCTGGCTTTGAATCATGATCCTCAGATCTCATCCTCCTGAGTAACTAGCATTACAGATGTGAGCCACAACCACCCAGCGGTGGTTCTTTCTTTGTGTATAATGTACAAGAATTCTTTGCCTTTGTGCTATAAATATATTTTGTTTTATTCTATCAGACTGGTTGTTTTAGAGTTCCTCTATAAGTCTATGTAAAATCTCTGATTTTGTGTATGTTAGGAGGTAAGATTTATTCTTCAGACACATATTTTGCAATAGCCCTGGTTTCAGTGTCTTATCATCATCTATAATCATCTCAATGAGTACAGAAAATATTTGCTGAAACTCAGTATTTAATTAAAATGATCATTTTTTTCAAATGCAACAGCTAAATTGGTAGTGTATTTTTTCTTTTCTGCTTCCCTTTAGTATAAGTGAAGAAATTGTTACAGAGTGTGATATAAAATGTTGTCTAGGGGCTGGGGATATGGCCTAGTGGCAAGAGTGCCTGCCTCATATACATGAGGCCCTGGGTTCGATTCCCCAGCACCACATATACAGAAAATGGCCAGAAATGGTGCTGTGGCTCAAGTGGCAGAGTGCTAGCCTTGAGCAAAAAGAAGCCAGGGACAGTGCTCAGGCCCTGAGTCCAAGCCCCAGGACTGGCCAAAAAAAAAAAAAAATGTTGTCTAGTTGTGTTATATCAGTATCAAGAGACTTCTGTTTATTTCCAAATAGGAATGCAAATATACACTGGAATTGGAAAATTTGATGACCCAGTTTTCGTAATATATTATGATCATTTGGGATTCATACATAAACTAACTCCAGACCACTTTGAAACTGGTGAAAAAGTTGGAGCCTTGGGAAGTTCTACAAGTATTTTTCAATCGGTCAGTAATATGATACATTGAAAGAGTTTGCCTTAATTTAAGAATAACTAATTCCACAGAGGATAATGGGAAAGCAGGAAGGTATTTTCCTAGGGTCAAAGTGGTATTAATACTTGTTGCTCTATTTACTCTTGAGGGAAAACTGTCTACAAATACCCCAAAATACTGTCTAATTTTTTAAGGTCCCACACAAGAGGGAGGGAATGAGAAAGAGGAAACACATGATTCTAAACAAAAGGAAAGAAATGTATATATCCCCTGATCTTGAAGAAATAGTTTTATTGTTAAAGTTCATAGAGTTTATAAGCTCTGTAGAGTAGAATGATGATTTTCATCATTGTAAAGGTTAAAAAGTGTACAGTAAAATATGTGTAGTTACTTAAACTCAACAACAACAAAAAATTTAAGTCCCACACAAGGCTACAGAGCTTAGATCTACCCAGGATCTCTTCATGCAAATATCTTCACAGCAGAACAACATCAGATCTTCTAAATTATATCCCTTGTTATTGGGTTGATTCTCTACTTCCTAAGGTTGGCCTTAATGAAACATGAATTTGGGCTCACTTTCTTCTTTCATGTTAACTCTTTGCTCTCTAGTTTCTTTGATCCCAACATAAGACAGAGTTTTTAATGTTCTGCATAAATGACACTAGATACAGATTCTTAGAATAATGGTAATGTGTAATAGGGTACTTGTGAGGTTATATAGATCTATGTGCTTGTCATTGGCCATGGAGTCATGAAAATGAACAGTCATCAATATATCAGCAAAGAAGCAAACGTGTGTGTGTGTGTGTGTGTGTGTGTGTGTGTGTGTGTGTGTGTGTGTGTACTCAGGGCCTGGGGGCTGTCTTTGAGCTCTTCACTCCAAGTTATCATTTAATAAAAATTTCCCATTCCACTTACCAAGTCATGTTCCAGTGGAGAGGGAGTGCCCTGTGCCCAGCTAAAACTCTTTTGTTTTATAACAACTATTTATCTTCATTTTACTTATGAGGAAAATGGCACAAGGAGGATAAATAATTGATAAGAAAGCTGGGCGCTGATGGCTCACACCTGTAATCCTAGTTACTCAGGAAGCTGAGATCTGAGGATCGCAATTCAAAGCCAGCCTGGGCAGGAAAGTCCATGAGATTCTTATATCCAATAAACCACCAGAAAAGCAGGAAGTGGTGCTGTGGCTCAAGTGATAGACCACTAGCCTTGAGCTGAAGAGCTCAGGGACAGCGCCAAGGCCCAGAGTTCAAGCCTCATGACTGACAAAATAATAATAATAATAATAATAATAATAATAGACAAAAACTATGCAACTGGTTCTTTACTGACATTGAGATGTAAGGCAACTGGATCCGGGGCCTGTCTTTATAGCTACATTCTTTCCCACTCTTCCCCTTTCTTAGGAAGTTCCCAAAATTAAAACTATAAAAAATTTAAATGTAAAAAGTATTTATAATGATAGCGAATTGGTCTTGGAGGGATTGCATGGTGCATCAGTGAGCCACACATTTCTTTGTCACCTAGCAACAGTGTCCATGCCAACATCCCCATTAGGATTGTTGTGCCAAGTCGCAAGACCACCCCCAAGAAGACCACCGAGATTCAGACACTCCGAAATGCAAAAGCAAGGCAAGGGTTTATTTAACGAGCTGCCAACTCGGGCCTCGTCCTACCCACCGACACAGCGGAGGTTAGGAGGAAGCCCCGAGCTGTGATTACACAGGGCTTATAAAGGCAAAGAACAAGGTTACAACAATCAGCTGTGCAAGCAAGATTAGAACACAGGTACAAATCTGATTGGCTCAGGGTTCGATTCTAAAATGGGGTTCACGTGGTGGGGCCTGACTTCAAAGTCTGGCACCTCATTTCCCCCTTTTTCTTTTTGGTACCTTGGGAGCCAATCATGGCTCCATTCTGTCCATTTCAATGGCTTGCATGTCTAGGGGATGATATAGAGGTAAGGCATGGGCCAGTAGGGCCAAAAGTAGTATCCGAAAATAACTCTGGTCCCTCGGTTTTAAAGGGGGGCTGATGGGTGAAGATCATCCATCTTCTGTAATTTCTTCAGGCTGACTCAGGGGTGTTGACCTTACCTAGCCAGGAACCTATAACCTTAGTCTACTTTACCAAGGGACTGCAGGATTCACCTCACTTTGGAGTGAGCTGCCAAAATAACATTAACACTAGCCAGGGTAGTAAGGAAAGAAGGCAAAAAGAAAATTATAACAATATTCAGTCTAACTTTCTTTTCTTGAGGCGAAGGCAAAGCGGCTGAGTTGGGTCTTCCAGGATCTTCTTAGCCACTACATTCACAGTCTCATGCTTTGTTGGATAGACTTCAACCCATCCTGAAAAGGTGTCTACAAACAATCTCAGGTCAACAAGCTTTCTTTACTAAACAGATCTATGAGCTTAAAATTCTCACTGCCAGTCAGGGCTTTGAGTAAATGCGGGGGGTGAGATTTTAATCTATCCTCTCATTTGACAAACTTACCCTTACTAACCACTATCACAGATGACTGGCAAATTCCTGCCCAGTAGACAGACATGGGCATTGGAAAGGCATGCTTATGAACTATTCTTCTAGGACTTCCCGGCTTTAACTTTTGAAAGGCCAACAGTAGTGACTCTAGGATCTGACACCATCTCTGCCATCCAAGCAGTGGCTTACTGCCTCTGGATGCTCCATCACTTTTGTCCCAGGAGGAGTGACTTTTGACTTGGACTCAGGGCCTGAGTGCTGTCCCTCAGCTCTCCAGCTTAAGACTAGCACCGTACCACTTTGAGCTCCACACAACTCCATTCCCAGCACTCTGCTGGCTGATTAGAGACAAATCTCTCACAGGGACCTTTCTTTGCCCAGGCTGGCTTCGAACCGCAGATTCAGATCAATGAGTCTTATAAGGGGCCACTTTACTCCAATTATAAGCAACAAGGTGGTCCACACAGAAGTAGTTTTTAAGCATGCTCTCTTACCTGGAACTTATTAAGGGTCAGTATTAGATCTTGACAAACTTGTAGGAATCACCTGTGCTTCTCTGTGGGCCTGCTGGAAACTGTTACAAAAAAACCTACAAAGAAGCTGGAATGGCAATTAAACATTTTGGTAGCCATAATTCTCCTTTTCTCACTTTGCAATAATTATTTAGGACAATTTTACTTCCAAATTTCTTCCAAAAGGCTACAAAAACAAAACAATTAATACAAAAGGAGGAAAATACACAGGCCTAAGAAAAGCTACGAGTTGGAGATCTCCCAAGCTGGCCCACAACCTCCTACAAGGGTACAGAAGGAATGGACCCGAGTTGGCCCACAACCTCCTGCAAGAAGGAGTGGACCCGAGTTGGCCCACAACCTCCTGCAAGGGTGCAGAAGGAGTGGACCCGAGTTGGCCCACAACCTCCTGCCAGATAAGCAGAAGGAGCAGACCCAAGTACAAGGTGGGCGGGTTGAGTCTCGTTTAGGAGGCCCTCCTGGTCAGTTCCGGCCAAAAACCAAACTGACTCGCGCCCTACAAGTATAAGCAAAAGCAAAACAGACAAACAGACAAATTACAGGACAAGACAAATGAACAGCGCTGTTTTCTTACCTTCGGAGTCTGGGATCTCGGGGTCTCTGGGGCCATCCCGGACGAGCCCCCAAATGTTGTGCCAAGTCGCAAGACCACCCCCAAGAAGACCACCGAGATTCAGACACTCCGAAATGCAAAAGCAAGGCAAGGGTTTATTTAACGAGCTGCCAACTCGGGCCTCGTCCTACCCACCGACACAGCGGAGGTTAGGAGGAAGCCCCGAGCTGTGATTACACAGGGCTTATAAAGGCAAAGAACAAGGTTACAACAATCAGCTGTGCAAGCAAGATTAGAACACAGGTACAAATCTGATTGGCTCAGGGTTCGATTCTAAAATGGGGTTCACGTGGTGGGGCCTGACTTCAAAGTCTGGCACCTCAGGATGAGTACCTACTTCTCACCTCTAACAGTTCCCAAATGTGTCAGGGCCAGGATTGGTCCTGTTGAAAAGAAGGCCAAAGGTGGCTACAAGAGCAAGTCTGTGAATTAGAAGAAATGAGAAGAGACATGCCATGCAAAAGTCACAGTCAGGAGCCTTAGTATTGACAGTTTCTTTTGTAAATGAAACTCTGAGTAAGAACCTAGTTCTAAAACTTGTAGCCCCTGACTCCATACACACAATGGAGACCGAGTTTCCTGATACCTCTGCAGACATTTCCATTGCAGCCTTCTACAAAGGGCACAAGAACCTTTTTTTTTTTTTTTTTTTGCCAGTCCTGGGGCTTGAACTCAGGGCCTGAGCACTGTCCCTGGCTTCTTTTTGCTCAGGGCTAGCACTCTGCCACTTGAGCCACAGCGCCACTTCTGGCCATTTTCTGTATATGTGGTGCTGGGAAATCAAACCCGGGGCTTCAAGTATACGAGGGGAGCGCTCTTGCCACTAGGCCATATTCCCAGCCCAGGGCACTAGAATCTTAAACTGCACCTTTGCCATCTTTTTTTCCTCAACAGAAAAACACATTTTCCTTGTACATGTGTGTGTGTGTGTGTGTGTGTGTGTGTGTGTGTGTGTGTATACACTTTCTTGCCTGGGCTGGGTTTGATCCATCCATGATCCTCAGTCCTCAACCTACTGAGAAGCTAGGATTACCGACGTGAGCCAGTGGCGCCCAGAACGAATGGATATTCAAAGATATTAATAGATATTCATCTATATTATTACTCCAGATGATAAGTGAAACAGTATTGATATGAAGTGGAAACAAATTTGTGATTTAAATTGCATCCTAATTGAAGTGTAACATTTTAAATAAATGTTTTCTTCAATTCCAGGCTCCTGATTTGGGCTTTGAGACTGCGCTTGCTCCACAGTATATCTCTCGTAATGAGATGGCTTTCTTTGCATACGTACCTCTGAATCAACCTCAGGACGTAATACGCAGGAAGAGGTTTCGAAATTTTCACTTTTCAAAACTGATACATTCTGGGTAAAGAATAATATACCTAATACTTACTTAGACTGACTACTGATCTTTAGATTCTAATTTTGTGTGCTTTTGGGGAGGAGGGTTTGAACTCAGGGTCTGGGAGCTGTCCCTGAGCTGTTTGCTCAAGACTAGTACTCTCCCACTCTACCAACAGCTCAGGTTCTGGCTTTTTGGTGGTTAATTGGAGATAAGAGCCTCATAGACTTTTTCCTGCCCTGTCTAGATTGAAACCATGATCCTCAGATCTCAGCCTCCTCAGTAGCTGAAAATATATTGTTTTATTTCCTAAAATGTTCATAATGTTTTATATGTTAGCATCTAACTATTCATATTTTATAGGAACCATAGCACTTGGTGAATATACACAGACACACACACACACATGCGCGCGCACACACACACACACACTTGGCTCTTTGTAAATTGCCATCTCAATATTTTAATCATTTGTATTTTCATTATTACAAAAGTGACTATCATGTTTTTTTTCAGCCTGTTCTAAGCTAGTAGAATTTGTTTTGTGAACATGTTTACTGTATCTATTCTGTATAGTTACATTGTACTGAAATATTAGCTTGTTTAATATGGAAAATAGCACTGAATACTTTTTTGCTATCCTGATTAATAATTTGGGAGTTGGGTTTTGTTTTGTTTTGTGCTGGTCCTGGGGCTTGAACTCAGGGCTTAGATGCTGACCCTGAGCTTTTTTGCTCAAATCTTATGCTCTATCACTTGAGCCACAGCTCCAGTTTCTGTATAACATTCTTTTTTTTTTTTAAGTTTAAACTTTATCTGGGTGTTGGTGGCTCATGCTTGTAATCCTAGCTACCCAAGATCTGAAGCCAGCTGCAGTAGGCATGTCTGTGAGACTCTTGCCTGCACTTGACCACCACATAGCTGACAGCAGAGCTGGGGTCCAAGCAGTAGAGCAACAGCCTAGAGGGAAAACGCTGAATGGGAGGGTGAGAACCTAAGTTCCAACCCCAAGTTTAAAATTTAAACTTAAAAAACGTAATCTGGCCTTTGTTACATGGTCTCAAAGAAAGCTGCAGTTGAGGGATGAACAGGGGAAAACTAGTTTTGAGCATCTTCAGATAAAAAAAAAACATTAGACTAAGATGTGTTTTGTTCTGTGTGTTCCTCATCAATATGTGTTATTAGGGGTTAGAGGCATGGTTCAGGTGGTAGAGTGCCAGCCAGTGAACAAAAGTGTCAGATAAAAAAAAAAACATTAGACTAAGATGTGTTTTGTTCTGTGTGTTCCTCATCAATATGTGTTATTAGGGGTTAGAGGCATGGTTCAGGTGGTAGAGTGCCAGCCAGTGAACAAAAGTGTCAGATACTGAGTTCAAGTCCTAATCTTGGACCAAACAAAAAGTTGGCTCACTGGTAAAATACTTGCTTTTCCATTTGTTAGGGCCTGGGTACACCCAAACACAACCAAAAAAAAAAAAAAAAAAAGAAAGAAAGAAGGGAGGAAGGGAGGAAGGAAGAAAGGAAGGAAGGAAGGAAGGAAGGAATATAAATCTTCACTAATTTTGAGGTACAAAACTGTAGTTGTCACTTTATTGACAACTAACTAGTTTGAATAAATGGTGACCAAGTATCTATATGCCCAGAATGGTATATCTTATTTGTAAACTGGACGTTTCATAAGTTGGTTCAGTTAAGCCACTTGGCTATGCAAACTATTTTGTGTCTTGTTTGTTTTTAGTAAAGCTGGAATCGCTTATGTGAAGCAGGTCCTGCACCATGAAGAGCCTGTAGGATTTTTATCCTCAGTCCTTACTGAAGTGCTAGAACCCTTCGCAGTAGAAGAAGCAAATGAGAGCTCTTGTTTGTATAGCTCTCTTTCCTTTGAGGAGACTAGTACTTCCTCCTATAAACTTGTTCTTGACCCACAAAGTGAGTATACACATATAACACATCTCTGATGGTTATAAAAAGTGAAAAAAAATCTTTTAAAGACTGTCTACGTCCTTTGTAGAGCACTTGTTTCTTTTTATCTTAACTAATTTTGTTTTGCAATGATGGAGCTCAAACCTAGAGTCTTGCAAATGCTAGGCAAGTGCTCTACTACTGAACTACATTCACAGCTCTAGTCCAAATGGCAACTTGTCAAAGTTTAATACACTTTGGATATAACTCACTTGTTCATAATATAATAATACATGCCTAGAATTCCATTTCTGTTTTATCAATAGAGATGGGCACCCAACTAGGATATTTTATACAGACAATAAAGACCATTTTATTGGTGAAAATATAACTCAGTAGTTGAGCATCTGTTTCGCATATGAAAAGGCCCTGCATTAGATCACATATGTACACACACAAAAACAATCTTTCTCCATTATATTTGTTTATTTATAATATGTTAATGTGCACCTACTGTAACCTAAAGATTTGGGAGTATGCATAGGAGAATTGCTTGAGCCCTGGGCAACATAAAAATCTAAAAACAAGATAGCAGGAAAGGAAGGAAGGGAGGGAGGGAGGGAGGGAGGAAAGAGAGAGAGAGAAAGAAAGAAAGAAAGAAAGAAAGAAAGAAAGAAAGAAAGAAAGAAAGAAAGAAAGAAAGAAAGAAAGAAAGGAAAAGGAAGGAAGGAAGGAAGGAAGGAAGGAAGGAAGGAAGGAAGGAAGGAAGGAAGGAAGGGAGGGAGGGAAGGAAGGAAGAAGGAAGGAAAGAAGGAAAGAAAGAAGGAAGGAAGGAAGGAAAGAAGGAAGGAAGGACGGGAGGGGAGAGAGAAAAAGAGAACAAGAGAGGGAGAGGGAGCGAAGGAGGGAGGTAAAGAAGCAGACTGATAAAGAAGGAGGAAGATGAGCTTTCTTTCTTTGGCCTTCCATGTGTTTGTCCTACTGACAATTCATGTATGTTTCATAGTAAACATTAGAGTAGAAGTTTATGTGTGATGTATTCATAATAAACCTCAAAAATACATTTGGATTGCAGCTTGAAATGCGGCAAGTGTGTTCTCTCCTTCCTCTTTGACCTCCAGACCCCAATGCCTCATTTCAAGCTATGGATATAGAGAAGACAGTGGTCATTCCTGGCTACAGCAGTTTCCTGATCCTAGAGATTATAGATACGAAGAATGCTTTGGCTTTTGCTACTATGCCTAGGAGTGTGCCCAAAAATATTACTTTTCTAACTGGCCAGTGGTTCTTACATGACTTTGGAGAAAAGAATGGACGAAAATGGAAAATATTTGTGAGACCCTGTAATTATTTGCTACAGCAACTTGATGAGGGTCAGTCCATCAACTCTGTGAAATACATTGACGTGGGAAACACTCAGAAGATCTCTGTTAAGGTCATACCCAAAACAAAAGGTAAGTTTGTTTTTCCTGAGGAAAAATCAAAAGGATTATTATTTCTTTCCTTGAATATAAAATATACTCTCATATTTACTTTGGCTTCCGTAATTATTTGCATTCCTCTGATAAGAACAGTAGCATCAGCCAGGTGCTGGTGTCTCACGCCTGTAATCGTAGCTACCCAGGAGGCTGAGATCTGAGGATTCCGATTTAAAGCCAGCCTGGACAGGAAAGTCTCAGAGACTCTTGCCACTAGGCCATATTCCCAGCCCTCAGAGACTCTTATCTCCAGTTAATCACCAGAAAACTGGAAGTGGCGCTGTGCCTCAAGTGGTAGAGCGCTAGCCTTGAGCTGAAAGAAGCTCAGGGACAGGGCCCAGGCCCAGAGTTCAAACCCCAGGACTAGCAAAAAAAAAAAAAAAAATTAGTAGCAACAGCTGGACTCTGTGGCTCACTCTAGTTAGCCAGGAAGGTGAGATCTGAGGATCATGGTTTAAAGCTAGCCTGGACAGGAAAGTTCATGAGACTCTTATCTCAAATAAGCTGGAAGTAGAGCCGTGGATCTAGCAGTAGAACACTAGCCTTTAGCAAAAGAAGCACTGGTCACACACTGCATGGGCCCCTTCCCCCCTCCCCACCCCACCCCCCCGCAAAGACAACTGGGACTATCTCTAGGCAGAAATTTTAGAATTACGGTGAGCAGGCGAGGAATATGGCTTAGTGGTAAAGTGCTTGCCTCTTATATGTGAAGCCCTGGGTTCAATTCCTCAGCACCACATATATAGAAAATGGCCAGAAGTGGCACTGTGGCTCAAGTGGTAGAGTGCTAGCCTTGAGCAAAAAAGAAGCCAGGGACAGTGCTCAGGCCCTGAGTCCCAAGCCCCAGAACTGGCAAAAAAAAAAAAAAAAAAAAACATAGAATTACGGTGAGCAAAATTTACTCTAGGTCACTTAAAAAGAGTGAGCCACTGAAAGAACAGTTTGGGATGATTCCTTGTAAGTTTCTCTGAAACAATCGCCCCCCCCCACCTGCAAAAAAAACACACAGAACAAAACTTTGAAGAAATATTAAGTTACTCAAAGGGTCAGCAGCTTCCCACTGCTCCCAGACATAGAAGGTTGTACCTAAAATACCTATTAATCAATATTATCCCAGTGACCTGGCTATTTGTTTGAATGTAAGGAATGATGGATGAATGCAGAAAAGAAATAGTTCTCTGAAAAAAAATATTTGTGAGGTTAGATGTTCCTTAGAACTATTCAAGTTGCCTTTATTTTTAAAAATTGCTAACACAAAGCCAGGTACCACTGTCTCATGTCCATAATCCTAGCTACTCAGGAGGCTGAGATTTGAGAATCACGGTTTTTGAACCTTCAGCCAGGGTAGGAAAGTCCATGAGCCTCTTATCTCCAATTAGGCACCGAAACCCCAGAAGTGGTACTGTGGCTTAAGTGGTAGAATGCCAGCCTTGAGCAAAAAAGCTCAAAGACAGTGCCCAAGCCATGAGTTCAAGTCCCAGTACCAGCACAAATAAACAAATAAATCCAGAAGTGGAAGTACGGCTCAAGTGGTAGAGTGCCAGCCTTCAGTACAATGCTAAGGAACAGGGGCTGGGAATACTGCCTAGTGGTAGAGTGCTTGTCTTGTGTACATGAAGCCCTGGGTTTGATTCCTCGGCACCACATATATAGAAAAGGCCAGAAGTGGCGCTGTGGCTCAAGAGGTAAGAGTGCTAGCTTTGAGCAAAAAGAAGCCAGGGACAGTGCTCAGGCCCTGAGTTCAAGCACCAGGACTGGCAAAAAAAAAATTTTTTTTAAAGCTAAGGAACCAGTAGTGTCAAGGCCCTTAATTCAATGCCCAGTACTAGCACAAAATAATCAAAAGTACAGACAATAGGTAGCCTTTGGAATACATTCTGTAGGTGTTCTACCTAATTAGCCAATCCTTATTAAATTTTGCTTACAGTTTTCATCATGTAATATTAACTGTTGACATCACTTCCATAGGTACTCGGACACTTACTATCCCATTGATTAGAGTAGTAATTGGAAACCCAAATTTGTTGGATGTTACAGTAAATGGCTCTTTTGACAGTACTGATAGTTATTCAATGGACATTTCTGTGACTAGCAGAAGTTTACGTCAAGTAAGATTTTCTTTACTTACAAAAATGTCTCTTAATTATAGAAAATGTAGAATGTAAGCTAAGAAAAAGAAGGAAAAATATATAATCCTACTGATTAAGAATGGCTAAGCATTTTAACTTTTTGCTATTAAGAAAGGAAGGGCGAAAGTTCAGAACAGAGGTTGAAGGTGTGCACACTGAAGATGACATTGTTTAGTTCTCACTTCTACACTGTCTTGTGACATTAGGAAAAGTACTTGATGGTGACTAAGTTTCCTTGTCTATAAAAGAGACCCATAGTGCTGGGGATGTGGCTTAGTGGCAGAATGCTTGCCTAGTATGCATGAGGCCCTGGGTTCAATTCCTTGGTACCACACAATCAAAAAATAAATAAAATTAATGTTTAAAAATAATATATTAGCCTGGCTCCAGTGGCTCACACCTGTAATCCTAGCTATTCAGGAGGCTGAGAGCTGAGAATGGTGATTCAAAGCTAGCCTGGGAAGGAAAGTCCCTGAGACTCTTATCTCCAATTAACCACCAGAAAATCAGAAGTGGTGCTGTGACTCCAAGTAGTAGAGCACTATGCTTGAGCTCAGGGACAGTGTCCAGGCCTAGAATTCAAGCCCTACTACCGACAAGAAAAAAAAAATCTATCAAAAAAGAGACCAATAGTAATTTGGGATCATTTTGAAAATTAAATGTGAAAATATAAGTAGAACACCTAAAACATGATCTAGCTCATTATGTAGCTCAGCGGTAGAGCTCTCATCTAATCTGTATGAGACCTTGGATCTGATCCTCAGCACTGCAAAAAAAAATTTTTTAAGAAAAAAAAGTAAAAACAAAACAACATCTGTCATCTTGGAAATGCTCAGCAGCTATTAACTTTTTTTTTTTTTTTTTTTTTGGCCAGTCCTGGACCTTGAACTCAGGGCCTGAGCACGGTCCCTGGCTTCTTTTTGCTCAAGGCTAGCACTCTGCCACTTGAGCCACAGCGCCACTTCTGGCTTTTTTCTATATATGTGGTGCTGAGGAATTGAACCCAGGGTTTCATATATACGAGGCAAGCACTCTTGCCACTAGGCCACATTCCCAGCCCAGCTATTAACTTCTTATTTATTTTTCCCCTAAAACTGGGAACTGACCCTCTCTCTCTCTCTCTAATATATATGTATATTTTTTAAAAATTTGCTCATTCCACTTAACTATATTTTAATCTTTTCAATAAATGTTTTTCTACAAATTCTCAACTCTTTGTATTATGAAAACTTTCAAACACACAGAAAAATAGAATGTCCATATACTCATCATCCAGATTAGTCAGTACTTAAAAAATTTTACTACTTTTTATCATCCCTATTTAATTTTGTTTATATTCTGATACATTTTGAAGTAAATAGTTGGCATGATATCATTTCATTTCTACATACTTAAATACACATCTTTAAAATAAAACATGTGTATTAAGCCAAGGTGCCAATGACTCATGCCTATCATCCTACTTATTCAGGAAGCTGTAATCTGAGGATCACCATTCAAAGCCAGCCTGGGCAGGGAAGCCTGAAAGGCTCATCTCCAAGTTACCAACAAAAAGCTGGAAGCAGAGCTGTGGCTCACGTGGTAGAGTGCTAGCCTTGAGCACAAAAGCTCAGAGACAGCATGTAGGCCTCAAGTTCAAGACCTAGGACTGGCACCAAAAAATATATATTATATGTCCCATAACAACAATGACATATCATCGTTAAATTATTCAGAAATAATATTGGAATCCTGGCAACAGTGTTACATACCTATAATCCCAGCTAGTTGGAAGCTCAGACAGGAAGACTGTGAGATCTAGACCGTCCTAGCAACTTAACAAGACTTTATCTAAAATAATCATAATAATTAATAAGATAAAAAGTACTTAGGTATTATATAAAAACCAGTTGACTGTTATATCTCTCAATTTTCTTTTTAAAAAAGAAATTTAACAGTTTGAGTTGAAACGCAAAGAAAATTATGTGGATTTTTTTCAATTGAACAGTTTCTTGTTCAGTTTCCATTGGGGCCCCTTAAACTCTATTTTCTCCCCTTCCCATGGAATTGTCATAAACACCGGATCAGTTCCAACATTCAGGACTCGTCTACTTGCTCCCTTGCATGTTACATAACTTGTGCCTTTAGTCCTCTGTGTTTCTTTTAGTAGTTGTGCCTTGCTTGAGTTTCATGTTTAGCAAAGGTAATGTATTATAAATGTATAAGGAAGAAATGTTTGCGGTGTCTCATAGTTTCAGAGGCTCCAGACTCCAGTCTCTTGGTCCTGTTCCTTTGGGCCTGTAGCAGCACAGTATAACAAGGCAAGAGCACACGGTAGAGGAGGCCTGTTTATCTCATGGCTCTGGGAAGCCAAAAGAGAGGAAAAGGTCTGGGTCCCAAAGGCTCCTTCAAGGTCATACCCCCAATGACCTAAGTCCATTCCACTAGGCCCTATCTTTTATTAAAGATCCCACCACCTCCCAAGAGTACTACAGCTGGTCCCCAAGAGTTTATCACATATCAAATCATAGAGCATGCAAAAACACATCATTTGTAGCAACTACAAACCATGGAAGCAAGGGCAAACCTGTATTACCACAGTCTACCACACCACTACAGTTGTTAGTACTTCTGCATTTTTAAAGTTTCAAAAATACAAGAAAATTCCAGTCAGAATTTTATCAAGTTTATGTTTAAAAATTCTCAAGGATCAAATGTATTTACTAGAAAGGGTAGGACAGAGGGTGAACCAATGCAGCAGTGGTATTCACTAGACACTATGTTGAAATGTACTCATTCCTTGACTTATGTAGCTGTCACCCCTCTGTGTATTACCTTCATAACAATTTTTTAAAATGCATGAAACAGGGTGCCTGTGGTTCATGACTGTCTATAATCCTAGATACTCAGGAGGCTGAGATCTGAGGATCATAGCTTGAAGCCAGCCCAAACAGGAAAGTCCCCATGAGACTCTTATCTCCAGTTAACCACTCAAAACCAGAAGTGGTGCTGTGGTTCAAGTAGTAGAGCGCTTGCCTTCAGCACAACAAGTCTCAGGGACAGTACCCAAGCACTGAATTCAGGCCCCACAACCAACAACAACAAGAACAAAAAGCATGAAGAAACACACACACACACACACACACACACACACTAACTATGCATAAATCTCTACTGAAAATCTATATTAAATAAAGATTGCTATGTGGATTTTTTTTCAAAATGCAGACCAACAGAAAGTTATTGTAAAGCCTGGTCGTGATGGCTCATGCCTGTAATCCTTCTACGTTGGAGGCTAGGATCTGAGGACTGTGGCTCAAAGCGAACCAGGGCAGAACAAGCCACTAGACTTTTATCTCCAATTAACCAGCAAAGAACTGGAAGTGGAGGTGTGGCTCAAGTGATAAAATGCCAGCTTTGAGTGGAAAAAGCCAAACAGGAGTGAGAGACACAAACACAAGAAAGTTGTTTTATTCATCAGCAAAGCAAATAACTAAGTGACTGAAGGAAACCCCGTAGACCTGAATTGGATGTAATAGTGTTATTTAATTAAATCCTTTTTTTTTTTTTTTTTTTTTGGCCAGTCCTGGGCCTTGGACTCTGGGCCTGAGCACTGTCCCTGGCTTCTTCCCACTCAAGGCTAGCACTCCGCCACTTGAGCCACAGCGCTGCTTCTGGCCGTTTTCTGTATATGTGGTGCTGGGGAATCGAACCTAGGGCCTCGTGTATCCGAGGCAGGCACTCTTGCCACTAGGCTATATCCCCAGCCCTAATTAAGTCCTTTTTGATCCCTGTTCATTTTTCTATATTGTATTCTAATTCCAGCTGAAATATATTATAATTCAACCATGATATATTTCTTTAGAAAGAAATATTTTCCTATTAATACTTATTCTCCTATAGGTACTTAGGGTTGAGCTTATCATTCTGTTTCTCTTTTTCTTTTTTGACAGTCCTAGGCCTTGGACTCAGGGCCTGAGCACTGTCCCTAGCTTCCTTTTGCTCAAGGCTAGCACTCTGCCACTTGATCCACAGCACTACTTCTGGCCATTTTCTATATATATGGTGCTGAGGAATTGAACCTAGGGCTTCATGTATCTGAGGCAAGCCACTACCCCATATCCCTAGCCCCTCTAGTATCACTCTTTTACTTTTTCTTCTTCTTTTCATTCTTTCTTTTTTGTCAGTCTTACTATGTTGCCGAGGGTCATCTCAAACTCCTGGTGCTTCTCTCGACACAGTCTCCTGAGTACCGAGGCTAGAGGCGCGCACTGCTTTCTATATTTTTTAGCTGTTTACTATATTCATCTTCTAGGGCTGCCACAATAGAATACCGTGGACTGTGTAGTATCTTAACAAAGGCTTACTTTTGTGTGTGTGTGTGCCAGTCTTGGGGCTTGAACTCAGGGCCTGGGTGCTATCTTTGAGCTTTTTTGCCCAAGACTAATGTTCTACCACTTTGAGCCACAGTTCTACTTCTATTTTTTTTGGGGGGGGGGAGTATTTGTGTGGGGGGGTGGTATTGGAAGGGAGCTGGTAGTTAAATGGAGACAAGAGACTCAAGGTCTTTCCTATCTGGGCTGGCATCAAACCACAATCCTCAGATCTCAACCTTCTGAGTAGCTAGGATTACAGGCACGAACCACTGGTGCCTGGCTAGAAACTAACTTTACAGTTCTGGAAAGTGCAAACCTAAGAACTAGATGTTTTTGTTTCTCCTGAAGCCCCTCTTCTTGGTACATAGTTGGCTGTCCTCTTATTGGTCCTTATGTGGTCACCCCTCAGTCTGTGTTGTCTGTGCCCAAGTCTTAGAAAGGCGTGGCTCGTACCAGATTAGGGCGCACCAGTATGATGTGATTTGGGTTGCCACTTTAAAGGCCCTGTATCCAAACACAGTCATATTCTGAGGGCTCAGGGGTTCCACTTCAACATGGGAATGTTGGGTGGATACAGTCAGGGCCATAAGGTCAGTTGAAGTCGTCTTTCTTTATCTGGCTATTTCCAGGGTTCCACTTCACTGGCTTTGCTTATGTGGGGAGCCTCGACCATGTGCTTCGTGACCACGCTGGTGCCCACACTCAAAAGCAGCTGCAGTTACCTGAGGTCTATGCGCCATGTGCCCAGCACAGTCATCCCGCCTGAGGACTGGATTAGTGGAGAGCACCCAGACAGTCAGGGGTTCAACATGATCAAAACACTGCCAGTAAGAAACCTAGGGAGGGGCTGGGAATATGGCCTTAGTGGTAGAGTGCTCGCCTCGTATATAAATGAAGCCCTGGGTTCCATTCCTCAGCACCACATATACAGAAAAAGCTGGAAGTGGCCCTGTGACTCAAGTGGCAGAGTGCTAGCCTTGAGCAAAAAGAAGTCAGGGACAGTGCTCAGACCCTGAGTCCAAGCCCCGGGACTGGCAAAAAAAAAAAAAAAAAGAAGAAGAAGAAGAAGAAGAAGAAGAAGAAGAAGAAGAAGAAGAAGAAGAAACCTAGGTATATATGTGTGAGAGTTCCAGTGGTGCATTCTTTCTATGCGCATAGACTTCTGTTTCAGGATATCTTTGCAGGGATTTGTGAACACTGCAGTCCTTTTGCAATCACAATTGTTTAATTCTAAAATGTAAACACTTTCTGAAATAATGATAGTTTCCTTGGTAACTTAAACCTTGATTATACTATCTTGCAATCTTATCCTACGTTAATGTATGTAATTGGTCCCTTTTCAATGTCATGATTTTAACTTTCTGCCCGGTCAGAATCTATGACCCTTAAAAAAAAAAAAGAATTTAACTACCTATCCACTTATGGGTTTTTTCCCTGTGAATAAAACCAAATAACCAATCCTGAAGTATTTAGTTAACAACATCACTAAATCTCTTTTACAAAATGTATAAACATTGTCACATTGCCTTTATGGTGGTTACTTTAGGTACCAAGTTTACAAGTTCCAGGTTATATTACCATGGGTTGGAGCTTATTTTGTTTTATCTTTTATTATTTTATTATCATTAAGCAGTAGTACAAAGAAGTTTCAATTCAACATGTCAGTTTATGAACACAATGTATCTTGACCAGTATCATCCCTTTCATCATTTCCTCCCATCTTTCCCAACCCCACCCATCCCCTCAAATCACCTGGTGCCATTCATATTATATACATTGAATATTATGACTATATTGGCCACTTTCCTCTGGGAGTTGAAGTTTTTGAAATTGGATAAAATAAGGGGTAGTAGTGCTGGGGAAGAGAAATTTACCTTAATGCTTTTTAAGCTACAAAAGGACAAATTTGCATTTAATGCTTTTCAGGAAAAAATACTTATATTTAAATTAGTACATCTTCATAAGTAATAATTTATTGTACATTCTCTTTGCTTTATCACTTGCAGGTAAATTACAGGCCTCCATCCAATATGGGAATTGCTATTCCACTCACAGACAATTTTTATCATGCAGATCCTAGCAAACCCATACCTAGAAATCTGTTCCGCAAGTCACAGGTAAATGATTTTTTTCTATACATAGACTAGCAAAGTATTACATTTTTTTTCATAATAATTGTTGTTCACTGGGGCTGGGAATGTGGCTTAGCAGTAGAGTGCTTGTCTAGCATGCATGAAGCCCTGGGTTCCATTCCTCAGCACCACATATATAGAAAAAACCAGAAGTGGTGCTGTGGCTCAAGTGGTAGAGTGCTAGCCTTGGGCACAAAGAAGCCAGGGACAGTGCTCAGGCCCCGAGTCCAAGGCCCACAACAGGCAAAATAATAATAATAATAACAGTTGTTGTTATTCATGTGTGCTTTTCTTTTTTAATTTTTTATTAATTTTATTATTATATTTTTTGATTATGTGGTACTGAGGAATCAAACCCAGTGCCTCATGCGTGCTAGGCAAGCATTCGTCCCCATTCGAAGCCACATTCCCAGCCCCATGGTATTAATTTTGTACTTAAGAAATCATTCAGTAGGGGTTGAAGGCATGGCTCAGTTAGTAGAGTGCTAGCCAATGAGCAAAAGTGGCAGGCACTAAATCCAAGTCCCAATCTAAGACCCTCCCCGACTCCCCAAAGAAGAAATCACTCAGTAAAATAGGTGGACCTAGCTGTGTGGATTAAATAAGAAGCTTCAGGAATTATTATTGTTGCCATTGTTATCACTACAATTGCTACCCCCTTTCCTTCTACACTTCTTTAGCCCCTCTCCATTAACAGCTATTCTTGGATACAGTTTTAGAGCCAAGAAATCTAAATGGACTCTACCCTTGACCTCTCCCTGGCTTATATTTGAACTTCAAAGAGAACAGGCCAATGAGAGCATCTTTTGTCAATGGATGCTGGCAGGTCCATCCCATACCTTCCCACCCCCTGAGAGGAATGCTATCTAGAAGGAAACAAGACTGTTCCATCCAGCATCAGGTTCTTGTCTAGAAAACAGCTCAATCCCAGCAGTACCGTGGCATTCTAGAAGCATCCTTCTGGAGGTAAAGTTGAACAAGAAAGAACAAAGGGGGCTGGGAGTATGGCCTAGTGGCAAGAGTGCTTGCCTCCTACACATGAAGCTCTCAGTTCGATTCCCCAGCACCACATATATGGAAAACGGCCAGAGGGGGCGCTGTGGCTCAAGTGGCAGAGTGCTAGCCTTGAGCAAGAGGCCAGGGACGGTGCTCAGGCCCAGAGTCCAAGGCCCAGGACTGGCCAAAAAAAAAAAAAAAGAAAGAAAGAAAGAGCAAAGGAAGGCCTTGGGGGCTCAGAGGAAAAAGACACTGTGAGGTAGATCCTCACTGTGGAACTTCATGGGTATCAGAAAAACGCATCCACTTGCCTGCATCCATATGCAACTGTGTAGGCATTCATACCCATTCACACACACCTCCCCGCATGCACACCTCAAACTGATTGTTTGTTCAAGATTCTCCATTGTTACCTCACTCAGAGTGAAAAAAAAACAATTTTTTTTGTTTGCTTTGGTTTGTTTGGGTTTTTTTTTTTTTTTTGGCCAGTCCTGGGCCTTGAACTCAGGGCCTGAGCACTGTCCCTGGCTTCTTTTTGCTCAAGGCTAGCACTCTGCCACTTGAGCCACAGCGCCACTTCCGGCTTTTTCTGTTGATGTGGTGCTGAGGAATGGAACCCAGGGCTCTGTGCATGCTAGGCAAGCACTCTACCACTAGGCCACCTTCCCAACATGAAAACCAAATTTTTACAGTGCCTTCTAAGGCCCTCCATGACTTTGACTTGGCTTTCCCGGATCCCTAGCCCAACACCTCTTCCCAGTAGCTCAACTGTCCCCACCACGTAGACCGCTTTGCTGTTTCACAGATTTGCCAAGCACATGTGTTTCAACCTCAGGGCCTTGGCAGTTGCAGAAAATCACTCTCTAGAATGCTCTTTCACCAGACACCATGTCATTCACTCTGTCACCTTCCCCGGGGTCTTGCTTAAAAGTCAGGATCCAAATGAGGCCTTGCACACTGAAAGCAGAACCCCATCTCCATCAGCCCAATTCCCGACTGCCTCCCCTACTCCATTTTTCTCCTTAGCATTAACTATAGTTTTGTATATTTTACTAGTTTATTTACTGACTTTCTGACCCCTTAAGAAGGTGCGTTCATGAGGCATGTTTTTTAAGATCTGTTTTGCTCTCTACTGTATTCGTTATTATACTGTCAGTGATAGGATGTACCTAAAACTTGTTGAACAATGGCCAAGTGTGGTGGCTCTTCTCTTAAATCCCACCCACTCGACAGGCAGAATTTGGAAAGAATGTAGTTTGAGGCCAGCCCAAGCAAAAATTTAGTGAGGTTCTAATTTTACCAATAAGGTGAGTGTGTTGGTCCACACCTGTAGTCCCAGTTAGGTGGAGTCACAGGTAGGATCATGATGCAGGTTGGCCCTGCTAAAATTGAAAGACCATAGCTGAAAAATAATTGAAGAAAATGGGATCAAAACTTGATTCAAGTAGTAGAATTACGGGCTGGGGATATGGCCTAGTGGCAAGAGCGCCTGCCTCGGATACACGAGGCCCTAGGTTCGATTCCCCAGCACCACATATACAGAAAACGGCCAGAAGCGGTGCTGTGGCTCAAGTGGCAGAGTGCTAGCCTTGAGCGGGAAGAAGCCAGGGACAGTGCTCAGACCCTGAGTCCAAGGCCCACGACTGGCCAAAAAAAGTAGTAGAATTACTGCCTAGAAAGTAGGAGGCCCCAAGTTCAGATCCCAGGACCACAAAGAAAACTGTTGAACAAGTGAGCGTGTCGCATATACCCATCGTCCCGTACTCAGGACCTAAGGCAAAAGGACTAATCCATGCTTTGTGACAGACTGAGATTGAAAGGATCATGATTCTAGTCCAGCCCCGGCAGAGAAGCTTATAAGACTCAATCTCAACAGAAAAAGTCCGGGTGTGGTAGTACATGCCTATCATCCCAGTTACAGCCAGAAGTATAAAATTGAAAGATCTCAATCCATGCCAGACCAAGCAAAGACTGAGACCTGGTAGCTCACGCCTGTAATCCTAGCTGCTCAGGAGGTTGAGATCTGAGAATCAGAGTTGGAAGCCAGCTGGGGGCAGAAAAGTCCATCAGACACTAATCTCCAATTAGCCACCAAAAAGCTGGAGGTGGAGCTGTGGCTCAACTGGTAGAGTGCTAGCCTTGAGCAAAAAAAAAATCTCACAACAGTGCCCAGACCCTGAATTCAAGCCTAGGACTAGCACAAAAAGGGAAAAAGAATACCAGAATAAAAAAGACTACATGCATAGCTCAAGCAATAGAGTTCCTGCATAGCAAACTCAAGGCCCTGAATAAAAACACCACTAGTGCACAAAAGAATATATATATGATTAGGCTGAGGCTGCAAGTGTAGTTCAGCGAATGACAAAGGTTTTGGGGTCCCAAGTGACTGCACTGAAGTCAAGTAGTAGTCTATGAACAGCACTTCAGTTTAAATTACCATGCAAGGAGATGGTTTAAATTCAGAAACTTTGTATGCTCATTTTAGTAGGCTGTGTGTGTGTGTGTGTGTGTGTGTGTGTGTGTCTAGACAAGCACCATACATGTAAGCTACATCCCTCAACTTGTCCTATTTATTTTATTACTAATGAATATTTTCCTCTTTTAACTTCTTGGAAATTATACTTATTCAAGGAACAAAATATTTATTGAATACTTAACTCAGTTCAGAGAAACCCTGCAACAGAATAAACAAGTCAAGCTCTGTTGCTTCTGTTTGCAGATAACTGGGAAATACAAACAGTGTGCTTTCGCCTCCAACCGGGAGGACTGTAATTGCACAAATGACCAGAAGCTTTCATACTCTGTGGCTTTCTCCGATTGCAAAGAAAAAGTAAGAAATTATTCATTACTTTCTGATAAATAAAACTTAGAATGCACCTTTGAATAAAAGTGAAAATTCAGACATAGGAAAAAAGTCTGTTAAAACATAGAACTGAATTTGACACACAGTTGGAAGAACCTGAACTTAAATATACCTAGAGGAATTCATTAACTTTATCTGTAAAATAAAAGAAAAACGTTGCCCTGTCCATCTCATGGGATCCACACACACACACACACACACACACACACACACACACACACACACTCTTACATGATAGCAACTTGCGATCTATTAAAATGGATGTGTTAACTGTATGATAATGGTGAAGGGTGAGACATTGAAGAAAGTTTTCAATGTCTCCTATGTATCAGTCTTAAGACTAAAGATGAAGGCTCTGTGACCAAGGAGCGCCATCTAGTGATAGTGGCAAACATAATACTATGTTAAGAGAGCTGGTTCTATGCCAAATAACATTTCATTCTATTAGTATTAAAACATCCAAAGGCTATCAGAATAATGTGTATACATTTGCAAAGCCATATGTGCAGTTGGCATAATTTTCAGGTAGATGCATTTTAAAGACCTTGTAAGACACTATAGAAAAAGACTTTGTAGACAATATTTTAACTGTATGGTTATACATAAGGTTGGAAATGTGGCTTAGCAGTAGAGTACTTGCCTAGCATGCATGAAGTCCTGGGTTCCATTCCTCAGCACCACACAAAAAGAAAAAGTCGGAAGTAATGCTGTGGCTCAAGTGGTAGAGTGCTAGCCTTGAGCAAAAAGAAGGCAGGGACACGCACACACACACACACACACACACACACACACACAGATTATATATATTACAGGGTTAGACATAAAATCAACAAGTAGTAAGTTATAAGGGTTGTTATTATAGAAACCATGTTGTTGGAATAACATCTCTTTTCCCTTCTCTTTCTTTTCTTTCCTTCTTTCTTTCCTTCCTTCTTTCCTTCCTCCCTTCCTCCCTCCCTTCCTTCCTTCTTTTCTTCCTTTATTTCTGTGTGTCTTACTACATAGCCCAGACAGGCCTTGAGCTTTTGATCCTCTTGGCTCAACCTTCAGATTGCTGAAAGAGCAGTATTTCTTGAACGTTTGTTTTCTGCTGCATACTGCTCTAAGTCTTCTCTATGATTTATCTCATCTGACACAACTTGCTCAATATCACACTGTTAGCAGGTGTTGGAGCTGTATTTGAACTTGGCAGCCCAGGCCTGAAGGACAGTGACAGGAAGCGGTGGAGGATAGGGCTGTAAGCAAAAATAAAAATGAAGGGCTGGGAATATGGCCTAATGGCAAGAGTGCTTGCCTCGTATACATGAAGCCCTGGGTTCGATTCCCCAGCACCACATATATAAAAATGGCCAGAAGTGGCGCTGTGGCTCAAGTGGCAGAGTGCTAGCCTTGAGCAAAAAGAAGCCAGGGACAGTGCTCAGGCCCTGAGTCCAAGGCCCAGGACTGGCAAAAATAAAAATAAATAAAAATAAAAATGAAAAATAAAGTTTGAAAGACATTAAAGACCTGGGGGGGGGGGGGGAAGGGCCAACAGAAAGTTATAAATTTCCCTGTTTGTGTACTGCCGCTGGAGTCCTGGGGGATTTCGTTCAGTCTGAAAGGTATAAACCCTACCAGGGACTTCATTTGGAACAGCTCCTCTATTGGGAATACACACTGATTCTCCACCAGGAAATGAGATGAATTTTCGTATGGAAAATGTCATATGCACTCATGGAATTTGTGTTTCAGGTTCCACGTTTTAAGTTTCCGGTCACACAATATCAAGTTTCCTTGGAAATTTTCAGCGAGTACGGAATTATCCCGGTGAAACCTTCATACCTGGTCACGGTGACCGAAGTGAACACGAGGAGGAACTGGGAACTAAGTAGGCTTTGCTGTCTTCTTTCATCCTTGTATCCCCTAAGTGATGCCGATGCTGGTTTCCAGACGCCCGTGGCTTGTGAAGCCTGTGTGGATCAGAGCTTGCCAGCCGTTCTTTGAGAAAGGGTGGGCATGAGTTGGCATGTGGTCATGCACTTTTGCTGTTTCCACGCATATCCCCTTCACTCCTTGTTGCCCGCATTTGACGGCAGAAGAGCAGTGTTGAAGAATCGGAACTGCACACATGACAGTGGAAGGTCACTTTGTAGATTAGTGATGATGGAGGGAAGCCATGCTGCAGGACGGTCTGGGGGCTCACTGAGCCTACTCAGGGAAAGCAGACATTATAAGAAGCATTGCTAGATCTGTCCCGCCATAGAGAAAACGTCCTTGAGGTTTTTTTTTTTTTTTTTTTTAATGTTACAGTAACTGAAACGATGCAGAATAGTTTCTCTGTGTGTGCTAGTCCTAGGGCTTGAACTCATGGTGTAGGTGTTGTCCTTGAGCTTTATTGCTCAAGGCAAGCACTCTACCACTTTAACCACAGCACCAGGTCATAACTACTTTATTAAAATAAAATGGAAGCAGGAGGCGGGTGGCACGCTCCTATAACTCTAGCTACTCAGGAAGCTGAGTTCTAGAGGATCTTGGCTGGAAGCCAAGCCAGGCAGAAAAGTCCCTGAGACTCCATTTCCAATTAACTAGCACAAAACCAGACTGGAGGCATGGCTCAAGTGGTAGAGTACCAACCATGAGCAAGAAAACTGAACAAGAACAAAAGTTTATAAAACTACCTCAGGGGCTGGGGATATGGCCTAGTGGTAGAGGGCTTGCTTCGCATATTTGAAGCCCTGGGTTCAATTCCTCACCACCACATATATAGAAAAAAAGCCAGAAGTGGCGCTGTGGCTCAAGTGGCAGAGTGCTAGCCTTGAGCAAAAAGAAGCCAGGGGCAGTGCTCAGGCCCTGAGTTCAAGCCCTAGGACTGGCAAAAAAAAAAATGACCTCAGTTTGGGCTGGGAATGTGGCTTGGTGGTAGAGTGCTTGCCAACATGCAAAGCTCTGGGTTTGATTCCTCAGTACCATATAAACAGAAAAGGCTGGAAGTGGTGATGTGGTTCAAGTGGTAGAGAGTTCTAGCCTTGAGCAAAAGCAGCTCAGGGACAATGCCCAGGCTCTGAGTTCAAGTCCCAGGACTGGTAAAAATAAAAAATAAAAAATCCCTCAGTTTATACCTCAAGCAAACATTTTGTTTGTTTTGTATAAATAACATTAAGCTGAGAAGATGAATAAGTAGAAGGTTAGATGCTAATAGATAGAATTGATGACTATATAGAAAGAAATAAAACTTTTTTTCTTGGTTATGAGCCTGAACTCAGGGCCTGGGCACTGTCCTTGAGCCTTTCCACTCAAAACTAGCGCTCTACCACTTTGAACCACAGCACCACTTATGGTTTTCTGGTGGTTAATTGGAAATATGAGTCTCATGGACTTTCCTGCTCTGGTTGGCTTCAAACTGTTATCCTCAGATCTAAGCCTCATGAGTAGCTAGGATTACAGGTGTGAGCCACCAGTGCCTGGCTAGAAATAAAAATATTTAAGCAGCCATTAATATGCTACTAAATATCCAGATGTTCAGTATTCAGAATTGTACTTTGTCTGGTATCTATGCCTCTTGAAATTTAAAAAAAAAATCCAGTGACAGTCCAGATATTTTGCTGTAGTTTTTCATTTTTTATAGTATCCTAGAGACTGCTTTTACCAGACTTGGAGGCTGGGTTTTTAAATATTCAAATCTTTTATGTGTTGATTGTTAAACTATTCGTAGCTTGAAATTATCTATGTAGCATACCTATAGCCCTAACACTGAAGCAGGAGGATTGTAAGTTCAAAACCAGGCAGGACTACTTAGCAAGATCCATCTCAAAAATAAAATAAAATAGACACTAGCTATGGTAGGAGTACTTCCACCATGAAAATTGGCTAAGACTAACTCAGAATCTATTATTTCCTTTATATCTCATATACCTTTATACCATTGAACACCTACTCTGCCTCTAATCACTTCCTTTGACAGGAATCAAGTGATCCAATCATAAAAATTCACTGCCTCTTTATTAAGCATTTACTCATCACTAAGGAGGTGCTGAGATGATCTTACAACCAAAAGTCAAAGGATGTTTAGCCAGGACTAGTTATGAACAGAGGGCTGGAAGGAAGAGGTCAGTCTGAAGCAAGGTGCTCAGAAGCCTTGACCTTCTGGAGTACACCATGGTAGGAGAAGTAAGAGATGCACCTAAAGATATAGTCTACAAAGCTGGATACTGGTGGCTCACACCAGTAATCCTAGCTTCTCACAAAGCTAAGATCTGAGAGTTATGGTTCAGAGCCAGCCTGGTTACCAAAGCACACGAGACTCTTATCTTCAATTAACCACCAGAAAACTGGAAGTGGTGCTGTGGCTCCAAGCTTGAAAGAGCTCCATCACTGACATATATACATAGTCTACAAAGTCAAGCAGAACAGTCATATTATACACACTACCTATCATTGTACCTTAATATAAGTGACAAATTTTTTAGACAAAATGAGAAAAATAACCTAAGTGCTTAAAGTATATATTTCATGTATTTTTAGAACACACTATACCTGAAAGTATTAAAAAAATGAAAAACTATTTAGAACCAGTTCTTCAAGCTTCAGTATATAATCCTTTAGGTCTCAACCTAAGTATAAAGGTAAGTTGACTGCATTTTTGTTTTTGCTATTTTAACTTTCTATAAAACATGTATGTCTAAATTAAGATTGATTTTAAACTGTAGATATCCATGAATGATTGCAATAGCAACCTTTTTGTGTGTGTGTGTGTGAACCCTGGGACTTGACCTCAGGTCCAGGTGCTATCCCTTAGCTTTTTCACTCAAGCTGGTACTCTGTCACTTGAGCTACAACTCCACTGACAGCATTTTGCTGGTTAATGGCTGATAAAAGCCCCACAAACTTTTATGCGCAGGCTGGCTTTGAACTGTGATCCTAAGATCTCAGTCTTCTGAGTACCTAGGATTACAGGTGTGAGCCACGGACACCCAGTAGGAGTAGCAATTCTAAAGTATATGAACAACTTCTTTTCTTCCTTCATTTCCCTTCATTTCCATTTCTAAAGGGCTCAGAAAGTTGAACTTAACATTAAGTTACTATTTTTAAGCTGAATATGTGAGATTATCTAAAGGAATGCAGAGTGTTTCCAAAAGTTAGAAGAAGAAATGGCTCAAAAGATAGTCACAGGCCTGTGTCTTATTACCAGCTGCCCATCTAAACATAAGATGCTCATACAATCCAGTTAATTGTGAAAAAAAAAACAATAAAAATGATGGGTATGTTAAAGTCACAAATATGAGGTTTAGCTCCAAGTACTCAAGGTTTTGTGGTTTTCTTTATTCTTAAAAAAAAAATGTGGGGGCTGGGAATATGGCCTAGTGGCAAGAGTGGTTGCCTCGTATACATGAAGCCCTGGGTTCGATACTCCAGCACCACATATACAGAAAACGGCCAGAAGTGGCGCTGTGGCTCAAGTGGTAGAGTGCTAGCCTTGAGCAAAAAGAAGCCAGTGCTCAGGCCCTAAGTCCAAGGCCCAGGACTGGCAAAAAAAAAAAAAAATGTGGCTGGGAATATGGCCTAGTGGTAGAGTGCTTGCCTTGTATACACGAAGCCCTGGGTTCGGTTCCTCAGTACCACATATATAGAAAAAGCCAGAAGTGGCACTGTGGCTCGAGCAAAAAGAAGCCAGGGACAGTGCTCAGGCCCTCAGTTCAAGCCCCAGGACTGGCAAAAAAAAAAAAAAATAGTATCAGTTAGTGAATTCCCTGGTAGCAATCCCCTTTTCATTTTGATATAATGTGTGTGTGTGTGTGTGTGTGTGTGTGTGTGTGTCCAAAAGTCTTATAAACAGAATGAGAATCTTTCTATGTAACATCCATAAGGAAAATGGGACAATGTATAATTTTACTTAAAGAACATATTGCTGCTATTACCTGGTGTGTTTTCTCCCCCAGGGTTCTGAGCTGTTTCACTTTAGAGTGTCTGTTGTTCCTGGGGTCACTTTCTGTAACTTAGTTGAAGAATTTCAGGTACTAAGATTGCACAGGATATCAAAGAGGGTGGTGGCTGTGGGAAATGACATGAAAACTATCAGTCCAAGAGATATGAAGGACAAGAATTGGAGGGGGGGGGTGGGCTGGGAATGTGGCTTAGTGGTAGAGTGCTTGCCTAGCATGCATGAAGCCCTGGGTTCGATTCTTCAGCACCACATATATAGAAAAAGCCAGAAGTGGTGCTGTGGCTCAAGTGGTAGAGTGCTAGCCTGGAGCAAAAAGAAGCCAGGGACAGTACTCAGGCCCTGAGTTCAAGCCCCAGGACTGGCAAAAAGAAAAAAAATAGAAAAGAATCGGAGTCAAGGGATGTGGAGAACGGTGATATGAATGCATGCCGCCACTGAGTGCGTTACTCTGAGCAGAACATTGCTGGGTGGTTAATCATGGGCATCGCACAAGGTCCACTCTTTACACTGGACTCAGAACACTTAATGACTTTGCTTGTTTTGTTGCAGATCTATGTTGACGAGGTGCCATTGCCATTTCCGGGACATACCCTTATTGCTGTGGCAACGGCTGTCGGACTTGGGGGATTAATTTTTATGGTATTTATGTTCCAGCTGCGTAACATCCACCCAGGGAAGGCACTTAAAAAGTGGATTCAAAGAAACAAAGTGAATGTGTCAAATACCAGTGTCACATAGCTGACTCATAAACAAAACATAGTGCTACATCTTCTAATTTCACTAGACAAACAAAACCAGATAAAATACTACAGAATTATTATTATAATTCAAATATCTGCCAATAGATTTACAATTCCATTTTCTTATTTTGAATACATAGGAAATTTATTCCAGCACTTACATAAATTTTCTTGGATTTTTTTTTGAAAAAATATAAAGTACTAACCAACTCTGTATAGAATGCATTTTTCTGTGTTGTTTTTTTTTTTTAAACGCTTAATGGGCTGGAGCCTCTTTTGTGGGCCTCAAAGCCCAGAACCTTGCTATTACTGGATAAGAAAGAGGAAGGAGAATTTTGGCCAGCAGTCAAACAGTGAAGGAGGCTCACCAGTGAATGTGCACCCAAAGCATCCTGGAAAAGAAAGAAGCTCGGGGCTGGGAATATGGCCTAGTACCAAGCGTGCTTGCCTCGTACACATGAAAGCTGGGTTCGATTCCCCAGCACCACTTATATAGAAAACGGCCAGAAGTGGCGCTGTGGCTCAAGTGGCAGAGTGCTAGCCTTGAGCAAAAAGAAGCCAGAGACAGTGCTCAGGCCCTGAGTCCAAGCTCCAGGACTGGCCAAAAAAAAAAAAAAGAAAGAAAGAAAAAAGAAGCTCTTTGGGTTTCTGAAGGCAACTTCAAAAACCAGACTACAGCAGAGAATCCTTAAGAGATTATCCAAGGGCTGGGAAGGTAGTTTAGTGGTGGTGTGTTTGCCTAGCATGCATGAAGCCCTGGGTTTGATTCTTCAGTGCTACAGAAATAGAAAATGCCAGCATGGGCGCTGTGGCTCAAGTAGTAGAGCGCTAGCCTTGAGCAAAATGAAGCTCAAGGGTGAGTACCCAGGCCCTGAGTTCAAGCCCCAGGCCTGGGAGAAAGAGGACAGGGGTGGGGGTTGTCTGAGATCAGAGACATTTTCTTATGTTATAGCCTTCTCCTACCATAAAAGTCAATTATTTTGGAAATAATTAACTGATTTGTTGCCTTGGTGGAGGTTTATGAAGGGAAGTGGAAAGTGGAGTTGGGAGTGTCCTCAGAACCAAGGTTAAACCCAAGCTCACAGCAAAGCACAACCAAAAGAGCATGGCTCCAATTCTCTGCTTCAGTAATTGAGCGTTTGCCCTGGCAGTATTGGTTTTCATGCATTGCAGTCCGATGTCAGCTGTGTGCCAGCCTCTCATGGCTTGCTGGGCTTCTAGACATGTCTAAGGTGGGTATATATTGTGTCAGTGTATGCAGATGGCATAAAGGCTGTCACTGAAATCTATTGACCATTAGAGGGATGGAGGGAACAGGGAAAGAAAGAGCAACAGAGGGGGTTTTTCTGATCAAAATATAATACATGCACGTACAAAACACCATAGTATGATTAATGTACACACAGAAAAGAAATGACAGGAAAGCAAAACAAGCCTTTGTTGGGCGGGGGAGGGGTGGGGAGGGGAGGCAGGCATACTAACCAAATCAGGCTCTTCCTGCAGCATATCTTTGAGTACAAAGGAGACAGTGCCCGGATACCAATTCCTAGACAGGTTTGCTAGGGTTACAGCGTATGCACCTAAAAACAGTGGAAAGGATGAATACTATCAATATACTATATATGAAACCATTTGAAGTTGTAGCTCCTGAGAGGCTGGGATTCCACGAGTGAGCCACTGGTAGGAATAGATCTGATATGGGAGAATGTTTTGCTTTGTCCTCCCTGATGCAGGTGCATTTGTCCAGATGAGGGATAGAGCTTGGGCCACATCGTGGTCAGCAGCCCTGGGTCTCTTCCCTCTATCGGTAGTGTTCAGAAGCTGAGAACATTTCTCAACCAGTTCCAATCTGAAAAACACAGGCAATGTATTTGATCACCTTGGCTTCTGTCTAGTACGATTCAGAGGTTAAATTTTTAATTAAATTAATTCATTTGTATTTAAATTAAAATTTTTGTATCATTGAAGGATAATCATATTCTTCTCAAATACAAAATTAGTAAGACTATTTGGAATGACAAAAAACTTGCAAACAATCAAATTCCTGATTGGGCTTTAAATTAGCTAATTTTTTTCCCCAGTACTTTTTTTTTTTTTTTTTACCACTTATACTACCTGCTTGGGTTACCCAAAGGTGAAAACAAGAAATGAAGAATAATGCATGATGCATGAACACATGTGTACATTCAGAAAATACTTCTACAGTTTCCCCTTTGTCAGCAGTTAGATTTGAAAAAGGAAAAAGAACTCCCTCAACCTAAGATATTGTGAGCTGGACACTAAAGATATCAAACTAAAAGAAATTTAGGACAGGGGATCGGTACAATGCCAGATAGAAAGTGCAATTCAAAGGGCCTTGCATGGGAATCCAGTCCCTCCCACGGGAGCAAGGACAAGAGAAGACCGATTCTGAGGGAAGCGGAAGGAGAAAGGTGACATAAAGTATTATGAACAACTTGGTAGTGGTCTCTTACAGAACAACAATTCAAAGTCACTCATGTTAGCCAGGTATGGTGGTGCACAACTGCAATCTCAGCACTTGCTCAGGAGGCTGAAGTGGGACAATCTTGGGTTCAAAACTACGTTGGGGGGCTGGGGATATGGCCTAGTGGCAAGAGTGCCTGCCTCATATACATGAGGCCCTGGGTTCGATTCCCCAGCACCACATATACAGAAAATGGCCAGAAGTGGCGCTGTGGCTCAAATGGCAGAGTGCTAGCCTTGAGCAAAAAGAAGCCAGGGACAGTGCTCAGGCCCTGAGTCCAAGTCCCAGGACTGGCCAAAAAAAAAAACTACGTTGGACTACATAGGAAATTCAAGGCCAGCTTGGGCTACACAGTGAGACCAACTCTCAGAAAACCAAACCAAAGCAAAACAATAGAAAAGTTGCTTATGTATTACTACTCAATAAATTGTACAATGATTGCATACTTTTGTGAATGTATATTTCATAATTAAGAAGAAGAAATTTTAGCTTCTTCTGATCAATGAGTCTGCCTTGGCTATCAGAAGTTTAGGGATAGAAAGTAGAAACACAACAAAACCCAATCTGAACACAGAACTTTGCTCTTTGCGTCACTAGTGAACTTTTGTACCGCAAATAATCCAGAAAAAAAAAGAGGTGACTATATTTCATCAGGATTAAAATGATTGCTTCATGTTCCTTTAGTTAAAACTAAAACAAAAGCCATAAAATTCACTGTGGGGGGCTGGGGATATGGCCTAGTGGCAAGAGCACTTGCCTCGTATACATGACGTCCTGGGTTCAATTCCCCAGCACCACGTATACAGAAAATAGCCAGAAGTGGCGCTGTGGCTCAAGTGGCAGAGTGCTAGCCTTGAGCAAAAAGAAGCCAGGAACAGTGCTCAGGCCCTGAGTCCAAGGCACAGGACTGGCAAAGAAAAAAAAAAAACTCATTGTGTACGTTTTATTTTGTAAAGTACATATATTGCTGCCAAATTATCTCCGGGGTTCTCTTTCCTACTGTCATGTGACCTTAGTCAACCATGACTCCTTCTCACCCTGTTCAGTGAAAGGCCAGTTTCTCTTGATCCTACACCTAAAATGACTTCTTGACACTCCTCTTTCCAAAATTCCTGACTGGTAACTCCTGGTTCTAAACCGTTATTTCACAATCTTGAGTCTGGCTCTCCCAGACTCCAGACTTTAACTTTTCTAATCTGACTTCGTTATGGCCTCCAGAATTCAGACTCTCAAAAGTGCCTTTTCTTAGGCCTGATATCGGTCATCTACAGAGAACTCAAAAAACTAAGCCCCCCCAAGCCCAATAAACCTATTAGGAAATGGGCAAAAGAGCTAAAGAGAGACTTCACAAGAGAAGATATAAAAATGGCAAAGAAACATATGAGGAAATGCTCAACATCCCTGCTAGTAAAGGAAATGCAAATAAAAACAACCCTGAGATACCACCTCACCCCAGTTAGAATGGACTATACTCTGAACTCAGGAAACAACAAATGCTGGAGGGGCTGTGGGGAAAGAGGAACCCTTCTCCATTGTTGGTGGGAGTGCAAATTAGTACAACCACTTTGGAGAACAGTATGGAGGTTTCTCAAAAAGCTCAGTATAGACCTACCCTATGACCCAGCCATACCACTCCTAGGCATCTATCCTAAACAGCAAAATCCAAGATATCAAAAAGGCATTTGTACTTCCATGTTTATCGCGGCACAATTCACAATAGCTAAAATATGGAAACAACCCAGATGCCCCTCCACAGACGAATGGATCCAAAAAATATGGTACTTATACACAATGGAATACTACATAGCGATTAGGAATGGTGAAATACTGTTATTCGCAGGGAAATGGTCAGAACTCGAACAAATAATGTTGAGTGAGACAAGCCTAGAACACAGAAAACAAAGGGGCATGATCTCCCTGATATATGACTGTTAACAAAGGGAGACGGAGAGACAGTAGAGACCAAGTCTGTGAATACTGTATATGTTCTTGATACATTGTATATTGCATATATGTCAACCTGACCTAGACAAGGGATAGAAAAACAGGTCGTAAGATATAAGAAATGTACACACTGCCCTACTATGTAACTGCACCCTCTTTGCACAACACCTTGTAAAAAAATTTATGTCCAATTAATAAAAAAAAAGTGCCTTTTCTTTATTGTGGCAAAATATACATAGCATAAGAATTTCCACTTTAATTAAAGTTTTGGATTTAGGCTTTTCTCTTATTTTACTTTTTCTTCTGGTACTGGGGCTTGAATTCAGGGCCTTATGCTTTCTCTTGGCTTTTTTATTCAGGGCTGGTACTCTACCACTAGAGCTATACCTCTATTTCTGTTTTATTTTTTATGAACAGACTTAAAAATTTAAATCTTATTGTGTACAATATCTTATTGTGTACAAAATCTTAATGTATACAGTATGGTAAGATACACATAAGATACAACAAATAAGATACAATAAAATGCAATAAGTAAGAGACAATAAAATGGTCATAATGGTGAAACAAATGAACATATACATCATAGTACATACTCATTTCCCCATCACACATTTAAAAATTTTTTTTTCTATTTATTAGTCTTAAGTAGTTGTACAAAGGAGTTTCAGTTCAACATGTCAGTTTGTGAATATAATGAATCTTAACAAGTTTTTTTGGTTTTGTTTTTTGTTTTGCCAGTCCTGGGCCTTGGACTCAGGGGCTGAGCACTGTCCCTGGCTTCTTTTTTGCTCCAGGCTAGCACTCTACCTCTTGAGCCACAGCGCCACTTCTGGCCGTTTTCTATATAAGTGGTGCTGGGGAATCGAACCCAGGGCTTCATGTATAGGAGGCAAGCACGCTTGGCACTAGGCCATATTCCCAGCCCCCCATCACACATTTTTTTATCCACTCATCTGTCTGTAGATATTTGAATTGCTTTTACCTTCTGGCTATTGTGAATAATATTATACTTCTATCTGCTTGGGTTTAAGTAGGTCCTTCTATTGAGTAGAATTGCTGGGTTATGTTTCTAGGGTGTTTTTTTGTGGAGAACTGCCATTCTGTGTTCAACAGTGGATGTAACCATTGTTTGCTCTGGCATTTCATCCAGGTTTCAACTTCTCCAGTTCCTGGCAAACACTTGTGACTTTCTGGGTTGTGAATAACAGCCCTACTAATAGTGACAACTGACTGTAATTGACACTTCCCTAAAGACTGTGAAGTTTATTATCTTTTCATGTCATTATTGATCATTTGTCCAACTTTGGAGAGGTATCTATTCAAGTCCTTTACCCACTTTTAAATTGAGTCATACAAGCTGGGTGCTGGTGACCCACGCCTGTAATCCTAGCTACTCAGGAGGCTGAGATCTGAAGACTGTAATTCAAAGCCAGCCAAGGCAGGAAAATCCCTAAGACTCTTATCTCCAGCTAGCCACCAGAAAACCAGAAGTGGAGCTGTGGCTCAAAGTTGTAGAGCACTAGCCTTGATCAAAAAAGCTCCAGGACAGTGGCCACTCTCAGAGTTCAAGCCCCTTGACCAACAACAACAACAACAAAAATGGATTGCTTGGTTTTTGTTGAGCTGTGTCCCTCCCCCCCCCCCACTCCCCATATTCTATATGTGAATATCTAATCCCATATACCACGCACAGAGGTTTTCTTTCAGCCTGTGGGTTGCATGAAGGGCATGTGTCTTTTTGTTGTTGCCTATGATTTTGGGGTCATAATTCATAAATTGTTCCCAAATCCAGTGTCATAAGGCATTAACTTGTTTGATAGTTTTATAGTTTTAATCTCTTGCATTTAGGTCTTTGATCCATTCCAAGTGAATAGTTTTATAGTTTTAATCTCTTGCATTTAGGTCTTTGATCCATTCCAAGTGAATATTTGTATACACTATGGAACCAATTTCACCTTTCCTCCTTCTCTCCTTCCTGTCCTCCCTTCCCTCTCTTCCTCTTTTCTCTCCTGTCTGTCCTCTCTCTCTCTCTCTCTCTCTCTCTCTCTCTCTCTCTCTCTCTCTCCCTTCTCTTTCTTGGTACTGGGCCTTGGGTGTGCTAGACAAGTGTGTCACTCCTAAGCAACATCCCCAACCTCCCTACTGTTATCTTTAATTTTGAGACAGGGTCTTGTAAGTTGCCTAGGCAGGCACTGAACTTCAAACTGTAATCCTTCTGCCTCCACTTCCTGGTTAATTTCATTATATTTTGCCTGTAGAGATTCGGCTTTCCCAGCACCATTTGTTGAAAGGACTGTCCTTTCTTCTATAGAATGGTCTTTAGACTTACTAGGATTGTATCTGTGGCTCTTTTTTTCCATTTCACTGGTCTAGATGTCTGTCATACTCATCACTATAGTTTCTTGAATTTTTATGCCTGTTCTCAGCAACTTGCTTTCTCTTGCTCCAGCTGCCTCAATGTTCTCTCTCCCAATTCCTTATCAGACCCTCCAAGTTAAACTAAACGATGCCTCTTCTACAACTCTTCTCTGATCCCTCCAATCTTCATTAGCACAACTTTTATGTCTACTGGTGTAGGACTTGTGATTCAGTATAAGGCATAGCCTTAGAAAACAGTGAACCAAACGAACAAACAAAAAATCTGTAATTACCATGTGAGTAAAGTTTACTGCATCACAAGTAGACAAATTACTTCCATGTTCTTGTAGGAAAGTTCCAACTTTCCTTCTGAAGATTTGGCAGTTGAGTCAGCTGAAAGAAGCTGACAATAGAAAATGAACAGGAGAAAAGCCCTAAAAAATGTGTGACAATTTACTATGCTGTCAACAATGTAACATTTTAATTGCCTTTATTTCCTTCCCTAGAATCAAGCAATGAGTAATTTCAAAATATGGAGTAAATGCTCCAATGAGCCAAGCAGGGGAAGTTGGTTTTACAGACAGTTGCTAAAGAAGGAAGAAATGAAAACCAAAAAGCAGACTGGTCACTTCAAACTTACTTTCCATGTAAGGAAAGAAAGGGTGTTGTGCCAAGTTGCAAGACCACCCCCAAGAAGACCACCGAGATTCAGACACTCCGAAATGCAAAAGCAAGGCAAGGCTTTATTTAACGAGCTGCCAACTCGGGCCTCGTCCTACCCACCGACACAGCGGAGGTTAGGAGGAAGCCCCGAGCTGTGATTACACAGGGCTTATAAAGGCAAAGAACAAGGTTACAACAATCAGCTGTGCAAGCAAGATTAGCACACAGGTACAAATCTGATTGGCTCAGGGTTCGATTCTAAAATGGGGTTCACGTGGTGGGGCCTGACTTCAAAGTCTGGCACCTCATTTCCCCCTTTTTCTTTTTGGTACCTTGGGAGCCAATCATGGCTCCATTCTGTCCATTTCAATGGCTTGCATGTCTAGGGGTTGATATAGAGGTAAGGCATGGGCCAGTAGGGCCTAATGTAGTAACCAAAGGGCCTGTCACCATTTCTTACAAGAATAGTCTCTGTACCTCTGTTTTGCATACCTCTAGTTTATCCTGCCTCATCTTCCCAAAAACAACTCTGGTCCCTTGATTTTAAAAGGGGGGCTGATGGGTGAAGATCATCCATCTTCTGTAACTTCTTCAGGCTGACTCAGGGGCGTAGACCTTACCTAGCCAGGAACCTATAACCTTAGTCTACTTTTCCAAGGGACTGCAGGATTGCTGCAAACTGAAAATTAACTTTCAGCTATACAGACTTACCATTAGCTCTATAGTGTTTAGTATCCAAATGTAAGCAACAAAATAATACATAAACTTCTCAACTGTGCTCTAAGGGTCGGGTGGCTATACCCGTATTCCTGAGCAAGCTCAAAACTACCTAAAATAAGGGGGTCACCTCACTTTGGAGTGAGCTGCCAAAATGACATCAACACTAGCCAGGGTAGTAAGGAAAGAAGGCAAAAAGAAAATTATAACAATATTCAGTCTAACTTTCTTTTCTTGAGGCGAAGGCGAAGCGGCTGAGTTGGGTGCTTGGAGACCTCCCATGTTCCATCACTTTTGTCCCAGGAGGAGTGACTTTCGACTTGGACTCAGGGCCTGAGTGCTGTCCCTCAGCTCTCCAGCTCAAGACTAGCACCGTACCACTTTTGAGCTCCACACCACTCCGTTCCCAGCACTCTGCTGGCTGATTACAGACAAGTCTCTCACAGGGACCTTTCTTTGCCCGGGCTGGCTTCGAACCGCAGATTCAGATCAATGAGTCTTATAAGGGGCCACTTTACTCCAATTATAAGCAACAAGGTGGTCCACACAGAAGTAGTTTTTAAGCATGCTCTCTTACCTGGAACCTATTAAGGGTCAGTATTAGATCTTGACAAACTTATAGGAATCACCTGTGCTTCTCTGTGGGCCTGCTGGAAACTGTTACAAAAAAACCTACAAAGAAGCTGGAATGGCAATTAAACATTTTGGTAGCCATAATTCTCCTTTTCTCACTTTGCAATAAAACAATTAATACAAAAGGAGGAAAACACACAGGCCTAAGAAAAGCTACGAGTTGGAGATCTCCCAAGCTGGCCCACAACCTCCTACAAGGGTGCAGAAGGAATGGACCCGAGTTGGCCCACAACCTCCTGCAAGGGTGCAGAAGGAGTGGACCCGAGTTACGAGTTGGAGATCTCCCAAGTTGGCCCACAACCTCCTGCCAGGGTACGGGAGGAGTGGACCCAAGTTGGCCCACAACCTCCTGCCAGATAAGCAGAAGGAGCAGACCCAAGTACAAGGTGGGCGGGTTGAGTCTCGTTTAGGAGGTCCTCCTGGTCAGTTCCGGCCCAAAACCAAACTGACTCGCGCCCTACAAGCAAAAGCAAAACAGACAAATTACAGGACAAGACAAATGAACAGTGCTGTTTTCTTACCTTCGGAGTCTGGGATCTCGGGGTCTCTGGGGCTATCCCGGACGAAACCCCAAATGTTGTGCCAAGTTGCAAGACCACCCCCAAGAAGACCACCGAGATTCAGACACTCCGAAATGCAAAAGCAAGGCAAGGCTTTATTTAACGAGCTGCCAACTCGGGCCTCGTCCTACCCACCGACACAGCGGAGGTTAGGAGGAAGCCCCGAGCTGTGATTACACAGGGCTTATAAAGGCAAAGAACAAGGTTACAACAATCAGCTGTGCAAGCAAGATTAGCACACAGGTACAAATCTGATTGGCTCAGGGTTCGATTCTAAAATGGGGTTCACGTGGTGGGGCCTGACTTCAAAGTCTGGCACCTCAAGGGGAGGGAGTAAAATGAGCAGGAAAAATAACTAGTTTAGGTTAGTTTTGGTTTTTTTTTTTCTGGCTTGGTCCGAGTTGGGATTTGAACTCAGTACCTGATGCTTTTCCTCATTCTCTAGCACTCTTGCAGATGAGCCATGCCTCCAACCCCTAGCTCAGTTCTTCTGAGTAGAATTAAAACCTAAGGTAATGACAATAAGCATGCTGACTTAAACAACTCAGTGTGGAATATATGGCTGGTAGCTCTTTTTCCTCTTGGGAAAAAGATTTATTTTCCACTTGGTGACATAGAACTTTAGCATGAGTGACTCCATTTTGAGTTTTATTCTTTTTTTTTTTTAAGGAGTAAGTTCCAGGAGCTTTTTATTGTTTCATCAACTGTACACACACAACCAGGTAGAGAAGTTCCCAAGGAATTGATGATCACGTCTCACTGTTATTTACCCTTTGGTCCTTCATCTTCTAAGCACTTTTCTTTTATAGTTAGACATTCATTCTGATCACAATGCAATCCAAGTGTGTATAAATAAACGCGGCATCATTTATCCTCCTTCCATGTTCTTTGAAATAGAAAAAAGTGTTAAATGTCTCTTCATGGCCTATTTGGCCACAATTGTCCCACCTATCGTTGTAAAACAGATTGTACATAACTTGATCTGAAATCCTTCTTGAACTACAGCTCATTCGGGTAAAGAAATCCTGGGAAAGAAAACCTGTTGATATTGTCGATAGTCTCCAAAAGGTGAGGACGGCAACTGGCTTGAAGGCAACTGGGAGGGTCTTCAGCAAACTGAGGACCATTGGGAAACTGTGCAGAGGCAAATCTTGTCAACCAGATACCAGCTCCTTCAATTAAAGCTGGGAGAATGCCTCCCATTGCTGCTGACACAACCATGGCCACTGGCCCATTTCTGGCTGCCAGGATGGCACCGCTAGTGATGGAGTTCCAGGGATCTTCTTTTCCTCTGACTTGAACCCATACTACAGTCAATCATGGAGAACAGACCACCCCAAATGGCAAAGCTACCTCCCAACTGGGGAGCTCTGGTTTTAATAGCTGTCAAACTCCCTCCTAGTCTGTGGTTCACTCCCAAGGCTCTCGGGCATATTCCTCCATCTTGACTCCAGCCGTGTGGGTGGATGCCCGGCAAGCTGGGCGGAAACTGAGTTTTATTCTTATCTGTGAGGCCTGTTGCAAGTTTAGCCTATAATTTTCATTTAACATGCAAATGTACTTGCATTTTATATTCCATACAAAATACTCATAGAAGGGCCAGATAAGTTAGGCTTAAATATTTTTCTCAAAAGAGGAGATGGCGAGTATTAGGCAATTTATAAAAAATAATCTTAGGGGAAACGTATGGACCTGCAGGAAGGTATACATTTGTGATTCCCTTTGGGATTTGGATGAACTAAGAGAAGCAGACAATATTTTGTGACTGCATAAGTTTGACTTAAACTCCTGCAACAATGGGTTTCTAGGAGGGGATGGGCAGCAGTTGTGATCTACTTAGTAGATTCAGTAACAAGGCAGGTAAGGAACTACTAGTGTCTTCTCCCCCAGTATCTGTTGACTTCTAAGTCCCCTCAAAATACTCAGCATGCCAAGGTGGCATACTTTAGGGTGATGTGTCCTGGACTCCTTTATCCACATAGTTAAAATGATTTCATTTTACTTTTCAGAAAAAAAACCTTAAAAATATATACAACTACGTGGGTGCCAGTGACTCACACCGGTAATTCTAGTTGAGGAGGCTGAGATCTGAGGCTCGTGGTTCAAAGCTAGCCTGGGCAGAAAAGTCCCCATGAGACTCTTATCTCTAATTAAACACTAGAAGTGGCTCTGAGAGCTCAGGAACAACACTCAGGCTGTTCAAGCCCTATGACTGACAAGATAAAAATAAAACTTTCAGTTTATTTGCAAATAATGAGTCCAGACATGTCTTTGCAAAGATTCTTCTCTAAAGTTGTAGGGAAAGAAAGACCCAACTTCTGGAACCCTCTTGGCCTGGTTACGCTATTCCCTTTGCAAATAACTGCATATACTACAATCTACTTTCCAAGTCTGATATACATTCCTGGCAATGTCAAGCTAACTGAATGAAGCCACTAGCTATGTGACTACTGAACTTTTCAATATGGCTCATAAACTAATAGATTAAGGTGTGTGTGTGTGTGTGAGAGAGAGAGAGAGGGGGGGGGGAGCCAGTGCGGGGTTCAGGGCTTGGGCATTATCCCCGAGCTTTTTTGCTCAAGGCTGGCACTCTACCACTTGAGCCCTACCTTCACTTACATACAGTTTTTTGGTGGTAAGACTATCAGGACTTTCCTGAACAGGCTGGCGTTGAACTGTAATCCTCAGATCTCGGCCTCCTACATAGCTAGGATTACAGGCAAGAGACTTAAAAAAAACAAACAACTTTAATCCTAATTAAATTAAAATTGGTCAAGGAATAACTTGAGTATGTGTGTTGTAATCCAATCATCGAGAAAACAAACGACGCCACAATAAGCTAGATTATACGGGTTGTGTGTGTGTGTGTATGTTTTGTTTTCTGCCAGTCCTGGCACTTGAATTCAGGGCCTGGGCACTGTCTCTGAGCTTCTTTTGCTCAAGGCTAGCACTCTGCCACTTGAGTCAAAAGGCAACCGTTCCCCCGCCCGCCCACCGTGAATGTCAGGTGCATGAGAATGCTCCTCCTTTTGGAATAACGGGTTCGCGCGAAGACGTGACCTTTCCTCTTCCTGATCACCGGGTACCGCACTCATCTTTGCAACCTCCCCAGGTTCTGGTGACCGTGGCACTGAGACCGACAACAGCCTCATTTTCAAATGGTTTTACAACTGTCACTTGGAGACGACCCTAGGCCGGGAAAAGCCGCCCAGGTTCCCCTCCCGGAGTTTCCGGGCTCGCCAGGCCGGTGCGAGCCCCCGGGCGGGCGAGCGAGCGGGCGGACCGACCTCCACCCAAACCGGAGGCCATTCCCGGAAGTGCTTCCATTTCCTCCCTCGGCGTCCTCTCCGCCCCCAGAGGCCCTCCGGCCGACCACCACCTCCCCCTCCCCTCGCCCGGGGCCCGTCCCCGGACTCAGAGGCTGGAGGTGGCCCTCGGAGACGGCGACGGGCCCCAGACCCAAGCCCCGGGCAAAGGCGGAGGCGCTCCGGGAAGAGGCCGCAGGCGCACTCCACGCCCCTTCCGAACCGGCCGCGGGACTGATGACGAACACAGAGCGCGACCGACGCACACGCCACGGCGCTCGCACGACGACGCGGCGCGTGCGGGGAAGCGCGAGACTCCCGGGTCGTCACCGGCGCGACCGAGCGTCCCGCCTCCTCCGCTCCCGGCGCTCCCGCCACCGCGGCAGCTCCGCGCCCGCCTCCCGCCTCCGTGCGGGAGCCTCCGTCGCCCAGAAGCTCCGGGTCTCGCTCCTGTCTCTTTAAATGGTGGGGCGGGCGGGCCGCCCCTGCAGCCGCCGCCTGGGTGGCCCCGCGCGCCGCCTTTGAGGGGCGAGCCAAGATGGCGGCGGCTTTGGCTCGGTGAGGAAGACGGAAGAGGCGGTGGTGGCTGCGGAGGGAAGGCGACTCGCCGTAGCCAGGGCCGCGCGGGTGGTCGGAGGGCGTCCAAGGTCTCCCGGGCAGCGGTAGCCGCTGCAGCAGGAGCAGACGCTCGTCAGTTGCGGACATTTGCGGCCGGAAGAGCGGAGCCGAACCAGCGGCCGCAGGGCCAGGTACAAGGAAGGAAAACATGGCGGCGGCGGCGGCGGCCTGAGGCGGCGGCGGCGGCGCGGGAAGCGGCTCGGCGGCGATGGTGGTGGCGGCGGCGGCGGGAGCAGAGCAGTGAGCGGAGCCCAGGGTTCCCAGCGCGGCGGAGCGGGGGCTGCGCTGCGCCGCGCCGCGCGTCTCCGTCGGGGCTGCCGGGCGGCCGCGCTCGCCGGGCCTGGACAATAGCGCCGGGGAGCGGGAGGCGAGCGAAGGCGGCGGCCCAGACCTCGGGCCCCGGAGCGGGCCATGCACGCGGCGGCGCAGCCCCGCGATCGTCAGCGGCGGCAGTGAGGACCCAGATCCCCTCCGCTCGCGGGCGCCTGCCTCTCCCGGACCGGGTTCCTGGGTGACTCCGGCGGGGTTCCCGCCTCGGCTCCCGGGCGACACGATGACTGACACCCGGCGGCGGGTAAAGGTCTACACGCTGAATGAGGACCGGCAGTGGGACGACCGGGGCACCGGACATGTGTCGTCCGGCTACGTGGAGCGACTAAAGGGCATGTCCCTGCTCGTCAGGGCTGAGAGCGACGGTGAGTAGGGCGAGTCGCGGTCGGGCCCCCGGCCTCCTCCACCGGTGCACGGCCACCTCCCGGGCTCCTGGCGGGGAGGACGGGTATCCCGGGCCTGCGGGAGCCCTGTGGGGAATGGCCCCGCAGTGGGGCTTTTTGTCCGGGAGTTTGATGGCATTTAGGGTTCGAGTAGAGTCCAACACGTTCGCGCCCTGCTGCCAAGGGTGCGGGGAGGGGGTGGAGTGGAAAAGTTGGGGACCTGAGATCGGGCGCCCCAAGATTATTGGACTTTTGCACTAGTGACCTTGAGAAAAGGCACTGATCCATCCAACCTCCTTCCCTGTGCCTATCTGTAAAACTGGAGCGCAGACCTGAAACTTTGCTTGGATCTAAGAAAGTTCTTCTCTGTTGCAGTCTTTTGGGGAGGATTTGGCCGTGCTTTGTTTTTAATATTTTGGTATCCTTCCTGATTCGGTGGCGGGTTGGCAACACTAGTTCGTGGGTCTGGCAGTTGTATATTCGAGCAGAGCTAATGCTGCGTTGCCTTGCTTGGATGAACTTGTGTTCACTACCGTTGGCTAGCCTTTTCCTAGGGGTGGAGGATTTTGTGGGAGGTTTCACTGTGTAAACATCCTTCACATGTAGAATCATTTTATTGGGAGATTTTTGATTGCTTAAGTGTATGCGCATAGTTTTATTCTGTTAACAGGTGGGAAGAAGTTGGCAGATAACTTTTGAATCTTTTCAATTGCGTTTGTCCTAGTGTTTTTTTTGGACGTATTTTGAAACAGCCTTTGAAGTCCAAAGACCACTTAGTATGAAAATAACACTTTCAAAGACTTACACTTTGTTTAGTAATTTTATGAATTTCTTTTAATAAAAAGAATGACCTATTTACTAGTTGTTTCTTCTGAACATAAAAAGTTATCTCCCACCGGTCTTGTTAGTCTATAAATTTATAATAGGTAATCCTGTCAGTTCCTTATGATAGTTGTTGCTGAATTATCACAGATTTATTTTAAGGAATTTTCTTCTTTGGACTCAAATTCCTTTCTGTAAAAAAGATTTTGGAAAGATTATTTTTTTTTTATTTTTATTTTTGGCCAGTCCTGGGGCCTGAGCACTGTCCCTAGCTTCTTTTTGCTCAAGGCTAGCACTCTGCCACTTGAGCCACAGCGCCACTTCTGGCCGTTTTCTATATATGTGGTGCTGGGGAATCGAACCCAGGGCTTCATGTGTGCGAGGCGCCACCAGGCCATATTCCCAGCCCTGGAAACATTAATTTGACTTTAATTGTGAAATGGCAATTTGGTGTGTATTGGTCATAGCTTATCTTCATAAGGATAACCAGTAACCACTTAAAATCGGGAAATTTTTATTTTCTTTCAAGAATCAGAGACTAGCTACTTGTTAAAATACAAGTTCAGGACTGTGGTATGGCCCAAGCAATAAAGCACCAGCACCAGCCTAGCAAACATGAGGCCCTGGGTTCAAACTCCAGTACCACAAAAAGAAAAAGTTGAATGCCAGATGCAAAAAGTTGAATGTCATTTCAGTGTGCCTTCCTATAGGACTCTCATAGAATAACCTTTATATGTTTGTATGATTAGAAAGCTGTCTATATAGTGAGTTGGGAAGTATGATCTTTGAGATTGTTAGCTTGTTTGCTAGGCTACCGCTCTACCACTGAGCTTCATGAACTCCACCCTGTTTGCTTCTTTTGAGGTTGAAGTAGGTGTATATTTTAGGATCAGCTTGAAATTTCAGAAATATTTATAACTACTTCATTTGGTTTAATTTTTTATACAAAAACATTTTATAAGCATTAAGGTTTAATGTCATGTGTCATAGAAAATCATACTCTCCTAACAGGACAGTGTGAAAATCTAGTGGCTTTTTTTTTTCCTTTTATATTTTGTAACACAGGAAATAACTCCTACCTCCCTTCTTCCATTTGGATGTTTGAGACTATACAATAGAGCAGGTTGAATGACTAAAACAAAAAATGGCTATATCTAAGACAGAAAGAGAACTGAACAAAATTATCCACCTGCCCTTGCAAACTTAATAGTAAGGAAAACTTAAATTTCAAAGAGAACACTTATGCCAGAGGTGATTGACTTACATAGTGACTGAGGCAGGAGAATTTCTATTTCAGATTTGAGACTAGTGAGACCCTGTCTCAGAAAAAAAAGGAAAAGAAAATGGACTTAATTGCGAGGTAATTTTTAGTTTAATGACTAAAGTTTTATCTGAGAGGAATAATATAATTTGTTGCATGCCCACTGTGGCAATAACTCAAAGCAATGTATGCTAGTGTTGACTTAAAAAAATTCTTAAAACATTCCTTGATATAGATACTATAACTTGCCATACTTTACAGATAGGAAAACTGGGACTCAAATGATAGTATAGCCGTGGTGAGCTGAATTTGGGAAATCTATCCTTTGGTTGGAAACTAATGTCAATAACTGTTAACTTCCATTTTTCTATTTGCATTTGCTGCTTTTTATTTTTGGTTTCAAGGCTTCTAAGCAAATGAAAATACTAACCATATGACATTAAAAATTATAACTTATCTCCAAGTCACATGTGACAGTTATTGTGCCCTCCTTAGTTAAGGTCACAGTTATTGTGTGCTCTCCATTTTCCTTTATAATGGTAGTTGAGAATTTTCTATTATGATGAGCAAAATGGGAAGTAGTTCTGACATTTATATGAAGTGACTCATCTATCTCATAGAAATGTAAAATTAGAACCAAGCTTGGTAGAACATGATTGTAATCTTAGCCCTAGGGAAGCTGAGGCAGGAGGATTAGAAGTTTGAGGTTAGTCTGGGCTGCATATGAAATTTTCTCAAACAGAAAGGAACTTAACCCTGATGGCTCCTACCTATTAGCTAGCTACCTCCGGAGGCTGAGATCTCAGCTTTGGGTTTGATTGAAGCGGACAAGTTCTGGGGACTCTTACCTCCAGCTAAGTAACAAGAAAGGAGAACTGGAGGTGTGGCTCAAAAGGTTTGAAACTCTAGGCCCTGAGCTTAAGCACTTTACTAGCACAAAAAAGAGGAGGAGGAGGAAGAAGATTGTCTTACTTGTTTTCCCCATAGCTGGAATGACAGTTTTGTCCCATCTTGCGTAGTGTTTGGTTGAGATGAAAAGTCTGGTGACTTTCCAGACTTGAACTGGGCCTAAGAACTTTTTTTGCTCAAAGCTAGCATTCTACCACTTGAGTCACAGCTCCATTTGTGGCTTTTGGTTAATTGTAGGTGAGTCTCGACAGACTTTCTCCTTCCTGGGCTGGCTTTGAACCGTGATCCTCAGATCTCAGCCTTTTGAATTAGGATTGCAGGTGTAAGCCACCAGTGCCTGACTGTGAATTTCTTTGCCACTTCTTGGGTGGGTTAGGTTTACAGTCTTGAGCTACCACACAGGGCTCTAATGAAGTCTTTATTCATCTACTTTTGTGTGAAGAATAGGATAGGCTTGTGTTTAAAAATTTAGTGAGTAAATGTTATTTTGAGGAGGTACATATGTAAGCAATCATTAGATTTATCAAAACTTCTTGGGGATGGATTCTGACAAGGGTTTGCTGTTAGAGCAGGATATTCTTCAATTTACCTTTCCTGAGAATGATTGAATTTATTGGTCTGAAATGATCTCTTTTACGGTGAATAATTCCGTTTATATATACTAATGGGCACCTTTTAGCTTGACAGTTCTGGCTTAATTTTTGGCTTCATCTCCACATTGCCTTTCTAATGTTGCTGGTTGAAACCTTATATTGCCTTTCTAATCTTATTATTGGGATTTCTATGTAGAATTGACTTTATTTGGTGGTCTCTGATCAGATTTGCTCCTCAGATTGTGTAGAAAAGGGTAAAGCATGTGAGATTCCCATTTGAAATAAGAATGTCTATATCTTTGGGCAGGGGGTAGTCCTGTGGCTTGAACTTGGGGCCTAGGCGCTGTCCCTGAACTTCTTTTGCTTAAGGCTAGCACTTTACCACTTGAGCCACAGTGTTCTTGTGGCTTTTTCTTTTTATGTGGTACTGAGGAATTGAGCCTAGGACTTTGTGCATGCTAGGCAAGCACTCTACTCCTAAGCCACATTCCCAGCCGAAGAATGTCTTTCATTGTTTCTCAGATGAGTTGAAGGAGATGTCTTGGAATGTATGCTTCAGTTACTATTAAGTTACCTTGGATATATACTTTATCAGAAGCATGTATTGATTCTTGGCAACCCATTTCTACCTCTCCTTTAATATTACTAAAGTCTCCTTAAGAATCATGCTCCCCTGTCAGCATAATCAATGCCTCTCACCTAAAATTGAACTCTATCTCCACCCACACCCATACATTACTAGCTAGGATAGAGTTACTGTTTCTGCTACTGTAGCTATAACAACTGATACAAATAAACTTGCTGGGAAGAAAGATTCTATGTTAATGCATATTATTAACACTCAGCTGGAGCTTTCTCATTTGATTGGAAAAGTATAACTTGGTCCTCTAAGTACTAATAGACAACTAGCAATGTGCCAGTCACTCATGCTTGTAATCCTGTCTTCTCCGGAGACTGAGACTTGAGGATTGCAGCTCAGAGCCAACCCAGGCAGGAAAGTCTGTGAGACTGTTATCTTATCTCCAATTAACTCCCCCAAAAACCTAGACGTGGAGCTGTGTGGTTCAAGTTGTACAGCATTAGCCTTGAGCACAGAAGTTCAGGCCCTGAGTTCAAGTCCCAATACTAGCACATAAAGAACTAATAGATAACTAATGGAATAACCAGCTGGGTGCCAGTGGCTTGGGCCTGTATTCCTAGCTACTCAGGAGGCTGAGATCTGAGGATCGTGGTTCAAAGCCAGCCCTGGCAGAAAAGTTCATGACACTCCTATCTCCAATTAACCACCAGAAAACTAGAAGTGACACTGTGCCTCCAAGTGGTAGAACGCTAGCTTTGAGCAAACGGATCAGCTAAGGGACAATGCCCAGGCTCTGAGTTTGTGTCCCATGACCAACAAACAACAAGAAAAAAAATACCCGCGTAACATCTTTTCTTTAACCTGGCTCCCATGTTTCTGCCTATTTTTCTAAGGGGTGTGGTATTGGAGACCAGAACTGGACTTCATAAAGTGGTATCTTAGACAAAAGTCATGTAAGTAGTGCTGAAATGGGTTTCAAGAGAGTTGTGACCATGGGTTTCAAGAGAGTTGTAACCAACAGAGGGGTAGGAGAGAGGAAAATTGCCAATACCAGAAGTTTCCTAGTGTGTCTGTGTTTTTACCAGGACTTTGGGAAGTAGTACCTCAAGCTTTTATTTATTGGCATTTATTTTATATTGCATTTATTTATTGGCAGTACTAGGATTTGAACTGATGGCTACTTGCTGCTGAACCATGCATGGTCTTCAGCTCCATTTTTCTGCCGATTAGTTTTCAGATAGGGTGTTACTTCCTGCTAGGCATGATGTGATCTGCCTGTTTGGTGCTTCCTATCATTTACTAGTAAGACCAATGTGCACCACAACATTTAGCTTCCCTCCTTTAAGATGGAGTTTCAGATTTTTCTGCCCATGATCTGATCTCGGTTTCCTAGGTAGCCAGGATTTTAGATCTAAGCCACCAGTGAGTGGCAGAGCACAAACTTTGAACTTGTAATTTTCCTTTCTGTTTTTCTTTTTTCTTGCTGTCTCTGAGCTTTTTCCACTAATGGCTGGCACTCTACCAAGTGAGCCACAGCTCCACTTCATGTTTTTTGATGGCTAATTGGAAATAAGAGACTCATGTATGGACTTTCCTGCCTAGTCTGTCTTTGAACTATGATTGAGCCTCTGTCACCCAGCTCCTTTCTAATTAGTTTGACCCTGTAACAGTACTAAAAAAGTTTTGGAAAAAATGCAAAAGGAGCTGAAAAATATGTAAATGTTTCAAGTTGATTTACTCATATCTAAAATATCTGAAAATATTTGAGTTATGTAGAGTGAAATTTCTGGAGCAAGAGCTTACTATAAATAAGAGTCTTTTTAGCAAAATGAACCAGATGGTCATTTCTTGCATAGTTGTACTCATGGGAAAGACATCTGGAAGAATGGTTGTTTATAGAGTCTTTGGTAAATCTAGCATGATGGTACATGCCTGTAATCCCAGCATTTACAATGGCTGAGGCAGGAAGATAGATTGAGGCCAACACAGGCTACAGAGTAGAATAATGGCTCAAAACAAAAAAGAGTCCTCAGTAGTCTTGGCTCCCTCCAGTGATTAATCTTTTATTAAAAGAATAAATATCATGCTGGGGGCTGAGGACTCACGCCTGTACTCCTAACTCAGGAGGCTGAAATCTGAGAATCACAGTTCAAAGCCAGCCTGGGCAGGAAAGTCCATGAGACTCTTACCTCTTCCAGTTAACCACCAAAAAAGCAGAGTGGAACTGTGGCTCAAGTGGTAGAGTGCTGTCTTAAGGATAAACATTGGATTCTGTAGCTTCCTCAGCAAGCCAGCCATTTGATGTAGTTGAACATTCTTTTTATGAAGGTACTTGTCTTCTACAGAAAAAACAGGATCTTAAGCATTTGTTTTTCCTTTAGTTGTAATAATTTGTTTCAACGTGGATCTGTAGCCTGGTTTCAGTCTTGCTTCTAACTGAAGTTTGCAATTCTTATGAGCTCATCATTTGCATCATTTGCTGGTGTTGGTGTGTGTAGTACTGGGACTTGAACTCAGGGCCTTGGTATTGTCCCCTAGTGTTTTTGTTTGTTTTGTTTTGTTTTGTTTTGCTCAGGGCTGATTGATACTCTACCATTTGAGCCACACTTGGGGGGGGGGGGCATTAACTGAAAAGAATCTTACCGACTTTCCTACCCTGGCTTGCTTTGAACTGCAATCCTTAGGTTTCAGCCTCCCAAGTAAATGAGCCACCAGCACCCAAATTCATTTGCATACTTGTAGTATTCTCTCGCGTGCCCCCCCCCCCCTTTCCTCTGGCTTCTTTTTGCTCAAGACTAGCACTCTTCCTCTTGAACCACAGCACCACTTCTAGCTTTTTCTGTTTATGTGGCGCTGAGGAATTGAACCCAGCTTTTCATGCACACTACCATTAAACCACATTCTCAGCCCCGGCTGTAGGATTTTTTTAATATAGAGTTTTGGGAATTCAGACATTTTCACATATACAATAGCTTTTTGGTTGTTTTGTTTTGAGACAGAGGTCTTAACTGTGTAGCCCAAGCAGGCCTCAAACTGTTGATCCTTCTGCTTCAGCCTTCCAAACGTTAAGCTTTGTATACAAATTCTGTCTGACCCTACAGTAAACTCTTGATTAGTCATTGCTTAACAGTTATCCAGTCTTCATCCCAAAGGTTTTGGTGGTCTGGCATGTTTTCCTATTCAAGGTAAATTACATACAAGGCTTACTCTAGTAGTAGTGGAACACACATTTGCCCACCATCCTGTGCCCATTCTCACCACGGCCTCTCAAGTCATGCAACTCAGGGCATAAAAATGAGAGGCTACCTATGGTAACTGAACCTTAACAGAAGCATGAGGCCACATATGCCACAGAAAGGCCTGTGGTGTACCACCCTGTGAACCAAAGTGTAGGTTTCTTAGAAGCACAAGTTGAAGTGATTCTCCAGTTCTCTGTTCTGGTTGTGGCTAACATCCTGTCTTTTTTTTTTTTTTTTTTTTAAGTTACTTTTGTCTCCTATCCCAGAATAGAAGCATTGCAGTCCAAGGCTGGCCCTTATCTGAAAAGTAACTAAACCAGAACCAAGTCTGGGGGTGTGTGAGAGTACTTGTTTAGCAAGCACAAGGCTCTTGAGTTCAAACCAAGTACCACCCCCAAAAATGAGTACATTAAAAAGTGCAAAAATGGGCTGGGGATATAGCCTAGCGGCAAGACTGCCTGCCTTGGATACACGAGGCCCTAGGTTCGATTCCCCAGCACCACATATACAGAAAACGGCCAGAAGCGGCGCTGTGGCTCAAGTGGCGGAGTGCTAGCCTTGAGCGGGAAGAAGCCAGGGACAGTGCTCAGGCCCTGAATCCAAGGCCCAGGACTGGCAAAAAAAAAAAAAAAAAAAAAAGTGCAAAAATATGTGTTAAGTGCTAAACATAATTGAGTTTTCACCAAATAACTAGCAATTGAAGTAACAGATACATACATCAGCATTTAGCCTACTTCATTGTCCTTCCCAGTCTTAATCTCCAAATCATAATTGTTAGGCCACTTTATTTGAAGTATTCCTGTGTCCCCCTCCTTGCAATATTAACGTTTTTTGTTTGTTGAGGTACTGGGGATTTGAATTCAGGGCTTCACACAATGATCAGCTTGCTTAGATGTCAGGTCGCTTGAGCCATGCTTCTAGCCCAGCATTTTTCGTGCTGGTACTGGGACTTGAACTCAAGGCCTAAATAGTTCCCTTCCTTCCCTCCCTCCCTCCCTCCCTCCCTCCCTCCCTCCCTCTTTCCTTCCTTCCTTCCTTGGGTCAAAGTTCAAACTTGAGCCACAGCTCCATTTCTGACTTTTTGGTGGTTAATTGGAGATAAGAGTCTCACAGACTGGGTTTAAACTGTGATCCTTATTAGCCTCCTAATTAGCCAGGTTTACAGGTGTGAGCCTCCAGTACCCTACTAAGCTTAACTTTTTTTTGTTGTTTGTTTGTTTTGTTTTTGTTGCCAGTCCTGGGGCATGGACTCAGGGCCAGAGCACTGTCCCTGGCTTCTTTTTGCTCAAGGCTAGCACTCTACCTCTTGAGCCACAGCACCACTTCTGGCTTTTTTTCTATATATGTGGTGCTGAGGAATCAAACCCAGGGCTTAATGTATACGAGGCACTTTACCACTAGGCCACATTCCCAGCCCCCTAAGCTTAACTTTTTAAAGCAGCTTTTATGCATAGTTAAGTAACTTGATTGTGGGATATGTATAGTTTTTGTTTGTACCTAGTATAACTACAGAATTTAAGCTTTCAACACAACATATTATTTAGAACTTTTTATTCTTTCTGAATTCATTCTCATTAACAGCCACTTTTCATTTGTCTTTATTTACAACCTAAACAACCACTAATCTATTTTCTATGTCTGTGAATTTACCTATTCTAGACGTCTCATGTAAATGTGATCATACAATATGGAATCTTCAGTGACTGGCCTTTTCCATTTACCATGTATTCAGGGTTCATCCATGTTTTAGAATGTGTCAATTTATTTTTGTTACAGATACTGGGACTTGAACTTGGAGCCTAATGCCAACATTGGCTTTTTCATTCAAGACTTTTACTTACACCTCCACTTCTGGCTTTTTGTTGGTTAATGTGAGATAAAAGTCTCAAACATTTCTGCATGGGCTGGCTTCAGTCTGTCAAGTAGCTAGAGATTACAGGCATGAGCAACTATTGCTAATAATTTCTTTGCATTCCATAGCTGAGTTTATATTTCTTTGTGTTGATAGACCACATTTTACTTACGTATTCATCATCTCTTGATGACCACTTGTGTCGTTTGCATTTTTTGCCATTATAGATAATCCTGCTATAAATGTAGATGAATAATTTTTCTGTGGGCATATTTTTATTGCTCTTGGGTATATAGACCTAGGAGTGGAATTGCTGGACAACTGCTTAACTTTATGATTATTGATTGTATATTTTGGAGAAATTCCTAGTGATGACCAGTGCCCACTTTTTAATTGTGGTGTGTGTGTTTGCATGTTTGCGTTTGTGTTTGTGTTCACTGGTCCTGAGGCTTGAACTCAAGGCTTGGGTGCTGTCCCTAAACATGTTTCTTCGTCAAGCCTGGTGCTCTACCACTTGAGCCACAGCTCCACTTCTGGCGTTTTGCTGATTAATTGCCTACCTGGACTGGCTTTGAACCAGGATTCTCAGGTCTCAGCCTCCCAAATAGCTAGGATTACAGGCCTGAGCCACTGGTGCCTGGCAAGTGTTGTCTTTCTTTTTTAGAGAGTTGTAAGAGTTCATATATTCTGGATGTGAGTCCTTTATCAGATATGTTATTTCCAACTATTTTCCATTCTGTGTCCAGTTTATCACTTACCAGAGGACATTCTAGTTTATCGTTTGGATAGATTATTTTTGTGCAGTCTAATTTTTAAAGAGCATTTATTTGCTCAGTTTGGCTATAAGGATAATTATGTAGGTGCCCTCACTAATCTTTAAAAAGTAAATTCAAGAAACTTGATGCAGGGTGGCAAGTGCATGTAATTTCCATACAGGGGGGATTTGAGAATTGTGCCAGTAGGAGTAGGGAGGAATTTAGTGAGATTAACTTTCTCCCCCTCAACAAACAAGTTAGGCATGGAGGATTATGCTTGTAATCTGAGCTATGCAGGAGGCTGAGGTCTGAGGATCACAATTCAAAGCCTGGGTCAGCCTGTCTGAAAATGTCAGTAACTAAAGCAAAAAAGGGCCCAAAGTATGACTCAAGTAAGAGAACAGTATTTGAGAGCACAATTCCAAACTGGAGTAATGCCCTACCCTCAAACAAAAAAGGAGGTTCAAGGAGATAAGAAAAGGTGTTTTGTTTTTGTTTTTTAAAAGGAGCTAAGAAAATCCTGATGTCAGTGAAGACAACAGAATGTGTTTTTTGTTCTGGTTGACAACCCAGTGAAATAATACAAAAATAGTTAAAAAAAAAAAAAACTTGGGGTTCACTGATTGTTGTGGTGCTGGGGATTGAATTCAGCCTCAAAATGTGTTTTTTTACTATGTTAAATCACTCTACCTCCCTGACATTTGGTATCTTTAAAAGGCTATTAGGCAATCTGTTAATTCACTTGCTACTTTTTCCCCCCAGACAAAAACAGTACTTGTATAGATAGAAAATTGAAAAGATACTGGAAGCCAGGCACTGTGGATCACAGTTCAGCCCAGGCAGGAAAGTCAGTGAGATACCACAGTTAACCTGCAAAAAGCAGAAAGTAGAGCTGTGGTTCAAGTGGTAAGTTGCTTGCCTTAAGCAAAAAGAAGCTAAGGGACAACAAGCTGGGCACTGGTGGCTTATGCCAATAATCTCAGGAGGCTGAGATCTGAGGATCATGGGTCAAACAAAGCCAGCCCCAGCAGGAAAGCCAGAAAACTGGGAGTGCTGCTATAGCCCAAGTTGGTAGAGCACTAGCCTTGAACAAAAGAGCGTAGGGACAGCACCTAGACCCTGAGTTCAAGCACCCCCCCATCCCCCCCGCGCCAAAAAAAGCTAGGGGACAGCACCCAGGCCCTCATGAGTTAGCACCCAATACTGGCACTCCACCTCCCCCCCCTCCTTTAAAGAAAGGATACTGAGAATTTGAGGGGGTTTTATTGTTTGTTGTATTTGGGGTTGAACTCAAGAAGGCTTCCTTCCCACTTGCATGGCTAGCTTGCTCAGCTGATGGCTATTTACTGCTTGAGTGAGGCACATCTTCGGCCTAGCTTTCTGCTGCTTATTTTGGAGATGGGGTCTTCTCTATCCTATCTGGTCCCAAACTACAGTCTTCAGATCTCAGCCTCCAGATTACGTAGGATCTACAGAGATGTGTGGCACTGAGACTTTGCAGGGAAATTTTCTTTTAATCAGAGAGCCACTAAAAAAGATTAATCCAGCCACTGGTAGCTTGCACCTGTAGTATAGCTGTTCAGGAAGATGAGATTTGAGGATTGTCCTCCAGCCTTTTCTGTTTTTGTGGTGCTGAGGACTCGAACCCAGGGCTTTGTGCATGCTAGGCAAGCACTGTACCGCTAAGCCACATTCCCAGCCTGTCTATGAAATTCTTGTCTCCTAATTAACTACCAAAAAAGCTGGTGGTGGAGCTGTGGTTCCAGTGATAGAGCACTAGGCTTGAGACGAAAAGTTAAAGGACAGCACACAGGCTGTTCAAGCCCCAGGACTGGCAAAAAATAAAAAAGATGAAAACAGGTTTGTTGTTGAAGTTGTTTTTTAAAATGTAGGAACTGTTGTCTGACCTTATATTAAGGCAAAAGTAGAATAAAAATGGAGAAAGAAAAGAGAACCTAAAGAAATAAAGCTGGTAGGTAGAGGCAGAACCAGTAATGGAGAATATTTAGTTACCTTTAAATACAGAACATTTAAGAGACTGATTTTTAAGTTAATCAGGTCACCTGGGCTAGACACTGCTGAATAGTGTGCAGTAAGATATGTTCTCAGTACAGATCAAAACATCACAAATTGCTAAATGCTATTTTACTATTTTCAGTAGTTCTTAGCACTGTTCGCAGCGAATAGAAGTGAATGGTTAACATTGGATAGTATCATACAATTAATTGAATTTTAACAGAAATTTGGAAACAAAGAACAATGACCTTTTGTCAGTTGTCTAGCCATTATTTGAAGTTGGGTAAGTTATTGTGAAGTATAATATGAGAAATGAAAGTGACCTGTGAAAGACAGCTGCAGAAAGTCCTGCTTCTTTACATTCAGTGCCAACTTGTCTTAAGTATTCTGTCTCTGGATAACTTGGAACTGGTTGTTAAGAAGATGAGTGTAGGGCTGGGAATATGGTTTAGTGGCAAGAGTGCTTGACTTGTATACATGAAGCCCTGGGTTCGATTCCCCAGCACCACATATATAGAAAATGGCCAGAAGTGGCGCTGTGGCTCAAGTGGCAGAGTGCTAGCCTTGAGCAAAGAGAAGCCAGGGACAGTGCTCAGGCCCTGAGTCCAAGGCCCAGGACTGGCAAAAAAAAAAAAAAAAAATATATATATATATATATATATATATATATATATGTTCTCCTGGGGGGAGGGCGGGTATGAGGGACAAGGTAACAAACAGTACAAGAAATGTATCCAATGCCTAAAGTATGAAACTGTAACCTCTCTGTACATCAGTTTGATAATAAAAATTGGAAAAAAAAAAAAAAAAGAAGATGAGTGTAATTTCTTTCTGAAATTTCTGGTGGCTCACTCCTGTAATCCTAGCTACTGAGGAGGCTGAGATCTGAGGATGTGATTGGAAACCAGCCTGGGCAGGAAAGTTAGAAGTGGAAGTGTGGCTTAGATGATAGAATGCCAACCCTGAGTAAAATACTTAGGGATACTGAGTTCAAGCCCCAGGACTGGCACACACAAAAATAAATACATTTCCTGTTCTTTAATAAAGCAGTGATTTTTTTTTAATACTATTGAGTCTTTTGTGGCCAGAGTAAAAACCCAAATGTGCAAACTAGCTTACTCTGAGGAATAAATTTGTTTTTTTTATTAAGAATAGAAATACTGGCTGAGCCCAGTGATTAATGCTTCTAATCCCAGCTACTCAGGATGAGGCCTGATGATCATATCTGTCTTAGCTCGGTGGTATAGCCCTCTCATGGCCCAAACACAATCCCCAGCACCACAGAAAGAAATATACATAAAATGTAATTTCTTAGATTAAACTTTGTATTTTTTTAACTAAAGTTGTATGTACATTTGATACTTAAGAGAGAAATCTATATAAGAATTTTATTTTGCTGTTTTTCAATAATCTCTTTTTGTTTGCTTGTTTTTATAGGTTCTCTACTTTTAGAGTCCAAAATAAATCCTAACACCGCATACCAGAAACAACAGGTAAAAAAAAAAAGAGAATATTGTATTTTATCTTGTATGTTATCCCCTCAATTTGGTGATAAATGAAAAACAACTATTTCCTTAAAATGAAAAAAAATTCAGAACAGATTACAATATATTTTGCCAGCCTTGTTCTAAGATAGCATTTCTACTAGTAACGTCTGTAGTGTTTAATGGAAATTTCCTTTCCTTTTTTCTTTTTGCTGACACTTTACCTCTCTACTATGCTCTTAGCCTTTTTTTATTTTACTAATATGTCTGACTATACAAAGCAGTCTCATTGTGATATTTCATACATGCCTACAATGTATTTTAGTCAGATTCACTCTATTAGACTTTGCTCCACCACCCCCCCCCTTTTTTTTTTTGGCCAGTCCTGGGCCTTGGACTCAGGGCCTGAGCACTGTCCCTAGCTTCCTTTTTGCTCAAGGCTAGCACTCTGCCACTTGAGCCACAGCGCCACTTCTGGCCGTTTTCTGTATATGTGGTGCTGGGGAATCGAACCCAGGGCCTCATGTATACGAGGCAAGCTCTCTTGCCACTAAGCCATATCCCCAGCCCCCTCCCCCTTTTTTGAGGGGTGATGATGATGATAGAACACACAGCCTTGTTCATGTTCATGCTAAGCACTGTCCTTCACAAGGGAAACTATGTTCCAGGTAGTCTAGACTTCTAAAGTGAAAACTAAAGTATCAATTTCCTTATTTTTATTCAAACAGACAGGAAACTCAGTGTCTTATCTCCAGTTGATCAGTAAAAAGCAGAAGTGGAACTGTGGCTCAAGTGGTAGAGCACCAGCCTTGAGCAATAAAGCTAAGGGACAGGACTCAAGCCCTTAATTCAAGCTCCAGTGTACCTCCTATTGTTTAAAACAAAAGTTTTCAGCAGGGTGCTAGAATGGTCCTATAATCCTAATTATACTGGAGACAAAGGCAAGGAGGTTAAGCCAGGAATTCAAGCTCATCCTAGAAATGTACTGAGATCCTATCTGAAAATAAGTAAATAAGTTGTAAGTAAGTGTAATAAAGTACTGTCTGCAAAGCAATGAAGGGTAATAGGAGTGTAGTGCTTCTTGAGAAAAGCATTTCGGTGAAAATTAAAAAACCTTTGTGTAGTTAATTGCTCACATGACTTTATCTGATAGTATTGTGGGCCAGGAATGTGGCTTAGTGGCAGAGTGCTTGCCTAGCATGCATAAAGCCCTGGATTGGATTCCTCGGTACCACAGAAGCAGAAAAGGCTGCAAGTGGCACTTAGTAGCCTCAAGGGATAGTGCTTGAGCAAAAGAGGCTGAGGACAGTGCCATGGCCCTGAGTTCAAGTCCCAGGGAATATCTGTTGACTAGCTAGACATAATGACTGAAGTCCAGATACTTGTGAGGCAGAGACTGGGTTGGGGAGGAAGGTATATACAATCATTGTTCCATGCTAGCCTAGTAATAAATATTCTTGAGACTCCATCTCAACCAAAGGCTAGGTGCAGTGGCATGCACTTGTCATTCTCAGCAACACGGGAGCATAAGTAGTAGGATCACTGCCTAGGCCAGCCTGGGCATAAAGCAGCTCTACTTTAAAATAACCCTTGCAAAAAGGAGCTGAAGGTGGGGCTCAGGTGGGGAAGAGTAACATGCAAAAATGAGGCCATGAATGAATTCAGTACTCAGTACTGGAAAGGGAAGAAGTTTTGTTTGCTAATAGTCGTCCCCACCCCTTTCTTTTTTTGATACTGGTACAGGGCATGAATTCAGGGCCCCACGTTTTAGGGAACCACACTTGCCATTCTGGCTTTTTGGTGATGAATTAGAAATAAGTCTCAGACTTTCCTGCTTGAGTTCGAACTGTCATCCTCAGATCTCAGCCTCCTGACTGGGTAGAATTACAGGTGTAGGTCACCAACCCCCAATGTTCACCTCCCTTCTTTCTAATATGCTCTAGTTATATGGTATATTTCTTCCTTTGGCAGTTTGTTATTATTAGTTTATTTTTTTTCTGGTCCTGTGGCTTGAACTCAGGGCTTGAGCTTTCACTGAGCCTTTCTAGGCAAGCATTCTACCACTAAGCCACATTCCCAGTCTCCTTTGGCATTTTAATGAAAGCACGAAATGTAAATGTGAAAGGTTAGGGTTGGTGTAATATTTCATTAGTATCTTTTTGTATATAAGTATTACATACTCAGTATATTTCATATACTGATCAAACTTTGTCCTTAAGAAAACATTGTTTTCATTCTGTACATTTGATGAAGTATAATATAAAAAGACATTGGTAACTACCAATAATAGCCTTGTAAAAAGTAAATATGATTATATCAATTCCTGTTCAACTGCTTTATACATTGAAGTAGGTAATTGGTGATAAGTTAATCAGACTTTTTTTTTTTTAATTTAAAGGATACTCTGATTGTGTGGTCTGAAGCTGAAAATTATGACTTGGCCCTTAGCTTTCAAGAAAAAGCTGGATGTGATGAAATTTGGGAGAAAATATGTCAGGTAATTTTCAAAGTAGTAAAGTAATATGCTGTCTTTATAGTATCTTGTTTTGCTAAGCACAGTGGTACACATGTGTAAGTGGTACACATAGGAAGATGGCCTCTTAGAGACCCATTTGGACTATATAGTGAGGACTATATAGTGAAGTCGTGTCTCAAAAAGGTAAAAAAAAAGGTCCAAAAGCTTGTCATGCTTTACCTGTCTACCTATCTTGGATGTTACCATATTGATCTATTCACTTGTCTTCATTTTTACTATTAAGGTACAGTTTCATTTTGATTGGTCTTCTCAAATGCACATCACAGTAATAATACTCTTATAAACATGTCAGTCTGATCTCATTGCTGTTCTTGTGGCTCTTGAAATAAAACTCACTTTTGCACTGATCTTGAAATGGACTAACAACCATAGAGCCTCAACTCAGTATAGGAGTTCCTTACTGATGACTCAGTACCCCATTCTAGAAACATGATCTTCATATAGTCTTGTGTAAATACACGTTTTTTATGTTTGGAGTGACTTTTTGGTTGGGTTTTTTGGTGGTTTGGTAGACAAGTGCTCTACCTCTTTTTTTCTTTTTTTGCCTGTTCTGGGGCTTGGGACTCAAGGCCTGAGCACTGTCCTGGCTTCTTTCTGTTCAAGGCTAGCACTCTACCACTTGAGCTATGGCATCCCTTTCCAGCTTTTTCTGTTTATTTGGTACTGAGGACTCGAACCCAGGGCTTCATGTATACGAGGCAAGCACTCTACCACTAGGCCATATTCCCAGCCCAGTGCTCTACCTCTTGACACATACTTCAAGCCCAAATCATTGGCCTTTGTTATAGGCTTATTTAGTTCTTAATATGACTGCCAAAGCATGTGTGTATCCATGTCCATCTTGGGGCTTGAACTCACAGCTTTGGTGCTGTCCCTGTGCGGTTTGTTGTTTTTTGTTTGTTTTTGCTCAAGGCTAGTAGTGCTCTATCACTTTGAGCCACAGGTCTACTTTCAGGGTTTTTTTTTTTTTGGTTTTTGGTTTTTGGTTGCTAATTGGAGATAAACATCTCATGGACTTTTCCTGCCCTGGCTGGCTTTAGACCACAATCCTCAGATATCAGCCTCTTGAGTAGCTAGAATTACAGGCATGAGTCACCAGCACCTAGCTTCAAACCAACAGGAATGTGATGGGGGCTATTGGTAAGGCAAATTCTGAGATCTCAAGCCATGTCCAATATATCAGAAATTAGGGTCTTATAATTATGTTTTACTAGCCCTCTATATCTTGGTCAGTCTTAATCTATTCTGAACAAGATAGTAAATACTTTCCATCTTTGTAGGCTCTACAGTCTCACAATCATGTTCAGTGTGGCTGGAGTTTGTCAATGACTGCTTTTGGTGATTGAAGAGTATCTGAAACTTGACAGCCACAGCCTTATTAATAAAAGCTACAGTGTCCCTGTAGGATTTGTTTCTTCTGTGTAGTCTATTCAGCTGTGATTTTCATAAATTTATCTATTGAGCTATGTGTCCTTTCCCTTATTTACCCTATGAAGGACATTTATGTTGGAATGCCTTTCATCTTTTCTATGCTTTCTATCCAGCATTATGTTCATCTCTTGTTCCCATTGATTTTGTCCTATAGAATTCACCTAGAAAAATGAAATTAATGGGCTCAGGCTTGTTTAAAAAAAAAAAAAAAGCTGTTATTCAGACACTGCTTACTCTTCTTTGAAATAGTCCCAGCCTGGACATAGTATTATATATCAGGCCAATCTTTCACTCAAACCTGGACTCAAATCTGTAACTGTCATATTGGGCTTCCTTAATATTGTCTGCTCGTTATGGCCCCGTAGAGTTTTTTTGGAGGTGTGTATCGGTACTGGGTCATGAACTCAGCACTTGGATTCTTGCTTAGCTTTTTCTCACTCAAGGCTGATGTTCTGCTGCTTGAGCCTCAATACCTCTGCTTCCCTTTTCTTAATTTTTAATGGCATAAACTTCAACTAGCTTCATTTAGGACAAAGGAAGTTTGTAAGTTTTCTGTGTAATAACTTACCTAGGAATCACTGGATGTTTGTTGTATATTGCTTTTTTTTTTTTGGTCTTTCAACTTTTATATTCTTAAACACTTTTATGGATATTTTCTTGTACTATGCTGTCATTTTCTGAAATTTTAGCATGTTTTGTTACTTATGGATTCTGTTTGCTTTTGTTTTCTTGTTTGTTTAATCTAGGAGGAACTAAAAAAAAATCTTCCCATCTTCCAGAGCCCTCTTTGATAGTGGTTATTCAATTTAAAGTCAAGAAAATGGCATTCTCATTATAGCTGTCCCTTTTAATTTGGCTTATCAGTCAAAAATACACCCGTTTTCTGTGGGTAAAGCTATAACTTGGGTATTAGGAACCTAAAGCTATAATGAGAACTTATGTAATTAACAAATCTGAAGCCAATTTGAGGCTATGCCAAGCACAAACTGTGAATGTATCTAGGTGTCCTTTCAGTAGTGCTGACCAAGTCAAGCCCATATCACTTTGCAGTATATTTCAAGATAAATACTCCAAGCCATCTTCTAGTATTATTGAGCAACAATGTCTCTTAACCATGCTAAGTAGTTCCTTAAAAGCCCTCATTTTTCTACCATTTTATTGCTCCAGTGTTCAAAATTCTAGGGTTCACATGATTTCATTTCAAAATCTGTTACCTTGAGATATATCTAATTATGAAGATTTTCTAAGTATCTTTTTTTTTTGTAAGAAGAGCTTCTACAATGACAAAGAAGGAAATTATAGTAGAAAGCTTCCTGGGGGATCATGAAAGCTGCAGGTTTGCATATGTAGAAGAAAGAGCAATTTCGGCAGGTCTTGGGGGACAGCTCTGTACAAGTTGTACTTGTGTCCTACCCACTTTTCTTAATTATGTTATCACTTAGCATTTATAGCACATGTAGCATTTACTTACTTTGACCCTTGGTTTCTAGGATCTGTTAACAGTATTTTCCTTTTACTTATAATACAAATTTACTATGATCACATTATATTTAATATTTATTTGAATTTTACCTAAATATTGAAGGTTTTCTCACAGTGCATCTGTAGACTTTCTGAGACTTTCCCTGGTCTATATGAAATGATGGCCACTGGCAGGAGATAGTTGTATGAGTTTGTTGACATCAGGCGTCGGGTCTCAAGTCTCGGGTCTCTCTTGGACAAGTGTCTCTTGCACAAAGTCCTGGTACTACAGCAGAAAGTTTATTCAGTCTGAACTTTGAACTAACTTGCAGAAAATTGAAAATATATCATTTAGAGAGATTTGGTGTAGAAAAACTGAGATGAAGAGTGATCATCTTTTAATCTAAAAATGTTGCTTAGGTTTGCTGCTTGGATTTTGTCAACTACCACAAAATCTTTTTTATAGGTTCAAGGGAAGGATCCATCAGTGGATATCACTCAGGACCTTGTAGATGAATCTGAAGAGGAGCGATTTGATGATATGTCTTCACCAGGTTTAGAATTGCCATCTTGTGAATTAAGTCGACTTGAGGAAATTGCAGAACTTGTGGCATCATCTTTACCTTCCCCCCTCCGTCGTGAGAAACTTGCACTAGCACTGGAAAATGAGGGTTATATTAAAAAGCTCTTGGAGCTATTTCATGTGTGTGAGGATTTAGAAAATATTGAAGGACTCCACCACTTATATGAAATAATTAAAGGCATCTTTCTCTTGAATCGGACTGCTCTTTTTGAGGTTATGTTTTCTGAAGAATGTATAATGGACGTCATTGGATGCTTAGAATATGATCCTGCTTTATCACAACCTCGAAAACACAGGGAATTTCTAACAAAAACAGCAAAGTTTAAAGAAGTTATTCCCATATCAGATCCTGAACTGAAACAAAAAATTCATCAGACATACAGAGTTCAGTATATACAAGATATGGTTCTTCCTACCCCTTCAGTCTTTGAAGAAAACATGTTATCAACACTTCACTCCTTCATCTTTTTCAATAAGGTAGAAATTGTTGGTATGTTACAGGTAAGTTAAGATCATTCTTTTTCTCCTGCTTAAAACTACCTGTTTGATGTTGATACCATTGAAACTATAAGTTACCTTTAGCAAGGTGTCTTTTAAATTCTTAAAGTAGGTTCTAATTTTGTTCAAGTCTTAAGAATAACTATTTTTGGTGATAGTAAATAACATAGTGAATAATAGTACTCTGAGGCCAGAATGTTGTTACTTGGGAGAAGATAGCGAAGAAATGTAATAATGAAAGTGTTGAGTGTGTGTTGATCCCAATATCATTTAAAAACAAACAAAAAAAAAGCTCACATGAGAAAAAAAAATCTGGATTTGAAGAACTTATTCTGTCAGATACTAGATTATATTGGGAGAAGAAAGAGAAGAAGGAAGCCAAGAGAAATTTCATAAAGAGTACAAATCCTGTAGGATTTGTAGAAATTCTGAGTAATGATTAAGTAAAGGCCTAGTTTTAGGGTGAAGGGAACAAATGCATCCATGCAATCTTCCTGGAGGGCAAAGCATGTTTTTGTAGTGACAAGAGGTTCAGCTCTATCCATTATATAAAAGCTGCTGTGTGACTTCAGACAGTTTTCTTAATCTCTTAAAGTTTCAGTTTCTTTAGCCAAGGAATGCTGATTTAAGCACCATGTAAGTTATCTGATGATAAACTAAAATCATTCATGTAAGATATTGAAAGTGATGCATGATAGCTTTTTTGAAAGCAGTCTGTTGGTTATTAAATTAGATGTGAACTTTGTCACACTGAAATAGAAGTTTGCATAGTGCAAAAAGAAAATTATTATTTGTACCCCTACTCCAAATTGACTATTGTTTCTTGGTTGCTCGTGATATTATAAAAGTAACAGTTTAGTTTGATGACTTGGAAAATATAAATTAAAAACTTAACCTAAGGCCTTACAAGTATTTGGAAGCTGAATTTGTTAAATATTAAAAGTGGCTAATGTTAGGGTTTCTTGGCTGCACACACTACAAATAAAACAGTATCTTAAGTGTTTGTGTCTATTTTTAGAAATTTTGTTTTTAGTAATAACTATCACCTTCAAAAATAAATAAAAAGTAGAAGGACACCAGAGGCTCACACCTTTAATCATAGCTATTCAGGAGTCTGAGGTCTGAGGATCATGGTTTGGAATCAGCTTGGGCAATCAAAACTGACTCTTATCTCCAATTAACCAGCAAAAAAGCCAGAACTGGAGGCATGGCTCGAGTGGTAGATCTCTAGCTGGGAGTGAAGAAAGCCAAGCATTTGGAGGCCCTGGATTCAAGCCTCAGAGCAATCAATCAACAACAAAAAGTATAAATTCAAAGATTTTTACCTATATAGATTATCTGAAGTGCTTGGGACCAGAAATATCGTTTCAGAGCTTCTTAGGGCTCCTAGAGTATTTGCATAGGCTTAACCAGTTGAGCAGCCCTAAAGTGCCACAGATTCTGAAACTGAGCATCATGTCAGTACTCAAATGTTATTAATTTTCAACTAACATAGTTTGTTTTCAGACTAAGAATGTTTTCCTGAGTGCCTATCATAACAGACAATGTATATCTGTGTATTAGACTTTGGTATACCTAAGGTTGGGGCACTGTTTTTAGTCTACTTCTAGCTGACAAAGTACAGAATTAAAGTAGGTATCTGGAAAACGGCATCAGGAAGGATCTATACAGCTCAATAATGAGGCTTTGGTGAATTGATGGGATTTACATAAATCTCTTAATCTGTTTCAATTATAAAATAAGGCAAGATGAGGTAATAATAACTAAGATTCTTTCCAAGTTCTTTACCCAGAACCTCAAATAATTTAAAGCTGGGCACTGGTAGCTCTCGCCTGTAATCCTAGCTACTCAGGAGGCTGAGATATGAGGATTGCTATTCAAAGCCAGCAGGGGCAGAAAAGTCTGTGAGACTTTTCATCTCCAATAAAACACTCAGAAAACCGGGAGTGGCTCTGTGGCTCAAGTGGTAGGTAGAGCCTTAGCCTTGAGCTGAAGAGCTCAGGGACAGCACCCAGGCCCAGAGTTCAAGCCCCAGAACTGACCAAAAACAATTTAATCTTTGAAACCTGAATTAAGCTTTGTCTTCATGAAATGTATTGATAGAACACAGACTAATGAAAACAATCTAATGAACTAGAAAACAAAACTAATGAACTAGAACACAGGTTAATGAAGGTTAATGAAGACGATCTCGGTTACTAGAAATAGACTTGCATTCAGAATGAGCTTGACCTAGCATGGGCTCCCTGCCTCTTTCCAGATGGTCCCCTATCTTCACATGTGCAAACATTCCCCATCATTTTGGATCATTAACATATTCTAATGCTCCAGGACCACTAAATCCTTAAAAATCCCAGTTTTCCTTTAAAACACTATACCTAGACTGGGGATGTGGCTTAGTGGTAGAGTGCTTGCCTAGCTAGCATGCCCGAAGCCCTGGGTTATATTCCTTAATGCCACATAAGCAAAAGGCTGGAACTGGTACTGTGGCTCAAGTAATAGAGAGCTAGCCTTGAATAAAAAAGAAGCTCAGAAACAGTGCCCAGGTCCTGAGTTCAAGGACCAGGACTGGCCAAAAACAAACAAACCCAAACTACCCTTACTTATTTAAGTATTTTTTTTTTTTTTTTTTTTTTTTTTTGCTGTTATGCTGGGACACCAAATAAGAATTCTGGTTACATAGTCACAAAGTTACACCTGAGGTTTCTAGTCAGAGCTACTCATATATGGTGGGAACTTGAGTTTCTAGCCTGACCTTTCTTTCTCTATGAGATGGAATATCTTCCTCGGAGTTGTGAGCATTAAATGAAAGGGATGCACAAAACACTGCCATATTTTCCTGCCACTACCCGCCCTGCTTTGCCACTATATGAAACGTAAAGGCACTTTCCAGTACAGTAGGTATGAATTAGTTGAAATAGAGGTAAGCAGAGTAAACAGAGCAACCAGCTTCCAAGATTTATACCTGGGGTTTTTCACTGTATGCCTAGCTGCATCTTTGGGATGGTAAAGATAAACTCTTAGCACCTGAGGCCTGGCTCATCCAACAGTGCCTTGGGACAAGGAGTCATACCTTCAAAAGTTAGGTAAAAACAGGTTGGCAGACTGGCCAGGCCTGTTTTTTTAAATAAACTTTGAGATACAGTTACATTTACTTATTTGCACATTATCTGGTTGTGAAAAACTGCATGTACAAGCCATAAATATTTGACCATTAATTCAATTTTGGAATAGAGCCTTGCTAAAATATAATCTTACTGATAGAAATTTCCAATTTATCTTTCAGTAGTTAGGTTATATTTTCCACCTTATTCTAAAGAACAACCTGTACCAAATCTTTCCTTTTTCCATTTACTGCCATTTTTACCTTATAGTATAGTGACATCATATTTTTATATGTTTATTACTAACAATTGAATTTGCTTTTTATTTCCTAGGAAGACGAAAAATTTCTGACAGATTTGTTTGCACAACTAACAGATGAAGCAACAGATGAGGAAAAAAGACAGGAATTGGTAAGAAATATGGTCTTCTGAAGGGCATAAAATATGGCAAATGTCCTTTTTGTACTCACTTATCCTTTTTCCTGATTACAGGTTAACTTTTTAAAAGAATTTTGTGCGTTTTCTCAAACGCTACAGCCCCAAAACAGGGATGCTTTTTTCAAGACTTTGTCAAACATGGGCATATTACCAGCTTTAGAAGTCATCCTTGTAAGTTTATTGTTCTTCATTTATGATTACCAATAACTTTTTAAAATCACAGATATTTTATGTAAATTTTTATTGTCATGGCCAATTTTAGTATTAAGTGTTGTATTATAAAAATAAAACTGTCGGGCTGGGAATATGGCCTAGTGGCAAGAGTGCTTGCCTCCTTTACATGAAGCCCAGGGTTCAATTCCCCAGCACCACATATATAGAAAACGGCCTGAAGTGGCACTGTGGCTCAAGTGGCAGAGTGCTAGCCTTGAGCAGAAAGAAGCCAGGGACAGTGCTCAGGCCCTGAGTCCAAGGCCCAGGACTGGCAAAAAAAAAACAAAACAAAAAATAAAACTGTTTTAGAGTCTTTGCATTACACTGAAAGGATGTTAAGGGAATTTTCCATTCTTGTTAATATTTTTGGTGGTATTGAGGCTCAGGGCCTCTTGCTTTCTATGCAGGGACTGTTATGTTTGGGTCATGTTTTCAGCCTTTTTTTCTTTTTGCTTATTTTTTTTCTGATAGAGTCTTACTTTTTGCTCAGTGTTGGCCTCAGATGGCCTCCTATCTATAGCCTCCCTGTTCTCTATAGCCTCTTATGTAGCTGGGATCATACTTCTAGTATGAACAATCTTGTTTGTTGAGATGAGGTCACACTATTTTTGGTCTCCAACCTCTACCTCCTGAGTAGCTGGAATTATTGGTGTGGACAGCTGCACCTGGCAGCCTATTGGATGAACTATTAAAATGGAAAGGCAAGACAGGCACTGATAGCTCGTACCTGTGATTCTAGCTATTTAAGAGGCTGAGATCAGAAGGCTGCGATTTGAAACCAGTCTGAACAGGAAAGTTGGACTCTTATCTCTAATCAACCACCAAAAAGCTGGAAATGCAGATGTGATTCAAGTTGTAGGGTATCATCGAGTAAAAAAGCCAAGCACAACAGTTCAAGGTATTGAGTCCAAACCTTAGCATATCCATAGAAAAAGATTACATGGGGGCTGGGAATATGGCCTAGTGGCAAGAGTGCTTGCCTTGTATACATACATGAAGCCCTGGGTTCAATTTCTCAGCACCACATATATAGAAACAAGCCAGAAGTGGTGCTGTGGGTCAAATGGCAGAGTGCTAGCCTTGAGCAAAAAGAAGCCAGGGACAGTGCTCAGGCCCTGAGTCCAAGCCCCAGGACTGGAAGGAAAAAAAAGAAAAAGATTACATGCAGTAAATCTTTTTGTGGCAGTACTGTTTATTTGTGTGTGGTTGTACTAGGGTTTGAGCTTAGGACCTCATGTTGGCTCTACTTACGTTAAGTGCTCTACTTATTTCTGTTGGTTTTGAGATAGGGTCTTTATGCCCTGGCCTGCCTGGTCGGTGATTTGTTTTGTTTTGTACTCCTGGAGCTTGAACTCTGAACCTATGCACTGCCCCCCTGAGCCTTCTTTTGCTCAAGGCAAGTGTTTGAGCCACAGTGTCACTTTTGGCTTTTTCAGAATAGAGTTTCCTGACCAAGCTGGTTTTGAACTGCGATTTTCAGATCTCAACCTCCTGAGTAGCTAGGATTACACATGTGAGCCACCAGCATCTGGCTCTGTGATTCTTTTGTTTATGCTTCTCTGCATAGCTGGGGTTGACAAGAAATGTGCCACTGTATCCAGCCCGTTCATTGGTTGAGATGGAATCTTGTAGATCCTTCCTCCCCATCCCCTCTCCCAACCAGCTTCAGCTTCAAATTATGACACCTTATTTCACCTCAAGAGTATCTAAACATTGCAGGCTTGAACCACTGTGCCCAGCCAGCTAATTTTTTTTTTTTTTTCCCTCTGGAAATTTATTTTGGATAAAATAGTTGAAGATAGATTACAATGATACATTGTACAAAAGTCTAGGAAATAACTTAAGCAAAGGGTCTGACACACTTATAAACATGTTTGCTCCTAAGTTGGGGCTGGCAGCCTTCTTCCCATGCCCACTGCGTAGAGAAGCTTTTGTCATAAAAGCCTGCTTTTTGCAAGCAATGAATCAAAGCTTCCCTTTGCTTCATCAAGCAACTTAGCCACACCAGTAATCTTTCCAGTTTTGCACACTGGAAGTAGCAAACACTTCATTTAATGCAGAAACACTGCGTTCTCAAACATTTAAATTTTTATATCACGGTGTTTTGTTATAATTCGTTAAGCTTAGATATTTACATTGCTGCAAGCTCTACTTTTTTTTAAATTATAAGCGAATTAACTGCTATTTTTCTTCAGGGCATGGATGATACACAAGTGAGAAGTGCTGCTACTGATATATTCTCATACTTGGTTGAATATAATCCATCCATGGTACGAGAGTTTGTCATGCAGGAGGCACAACAGAATGATGATGTAAGTAAGAAGTTAACAGAGCAAAAAATAACCAGCAAGGTAAATATTATTTGTACTAACAGTAAGTATTCATAGGTGGCTATAAGCCATAGCTGGGCCTATTAACTCATTTTAAGATTTAAATTGTGTTTTGGGGAAAAATATAGCCGTATCAAATTAATTCTCCTAAGTTGATTCCTCTCTTAGTTTATAAATTCATTGTGTCTTACAGGACTTGTTCGTTAATGTTCAATTTAGGTTGCTTTGAAAATTTTGGACATCACTTTAAAAATTCTAAAGTCAGCTTGCTAGATTGTTTTGCCTAAGCCATTAAACCATTTTGCTAGTCTTCTATATGAGGAATTATGACTAATTTCCATATAAAGTCATTGTTTTTGCTAGTAGTAGCTTCTGATCAAGAAAGAAGACATGAAATAGCTCCTTGAAAGTACGTAGGGAGCTGTTTCTCTACTGCTTAGTCATAAAATACAAACTGTTGAGTGCATATTGAGATGTGCACACAGACACGCACACATCTATACCCACGCGCATGCACACACATTTATGAGAAATATGTCTGTTTTAAAGTAACTGAGATGTTTGTGTAAACCCTAAATGCCTTTTTCTTCTGTTTTATATTGTATAATTACTCCAGTAGTACTGAGTTTTTCTTCCCCACCCCCCCCCCCAACCCCATGAGATTTGGGAAAAACTTTTTACCTAATCCAAGCCAATCTTCTCTCAGCCTCTTCAATGAGGGAGAAAAATATCCTCTTAACTAAAATACATGTGCAGGATTCTAGCTTATGAAAAGTCTTTAAAAGTGAAATATTTAATACTCGTATATTTAAAGTTTATTTTTAAACTATGGCACCAGGCTAGGTGGGGAAGAGTACTGGTTTAAATTAAGTGATTTATCATGATTTTTTTTGTAAGAAAGCACTGTTTTTACCCCAGTATCTTAGGGCTATTTTGGTTACCCATTTATTGCTGTACTTCATAATACTTTACCCAAACACATAAGGCCTCTTTATTTCCACTCTTTATGTGGGAAATACCAGGGTTTAAAACTCAGGGCCTTGCACTTAAACAACTTGCTTATTATTCTTGGCTGGCACTCTACCAGTTGAGCCGTGCCTCTAGCCCTGCTTTTCACTGGTTATTTTAGAGATATGGTGTCTTAGGGGCTTTTCTGCCCATGAGGATCATGGCCGGCTTTGAACTGTGATTCCCTGGATCTCAGCCTCCTGAGTAGCCAGGATTTCAGGTATAAGCTACCTGGCCTAGCTTTTCACTTAGTAGTATCCATACACTGTCTGTCTTCTCTGTCCTTGTTTATCTTACCATTCAGTAGAGGGACAAGAAGAATTTTTACTGAATCTCTGTTGATTTTTTTTATTCCTTAGGCTAGTCAGTAGAACATTAGTCATAAGAGAGCCTTAGGAAAACCAGTGGTCTGTTCTCTTGTCTGTACATTCTCTACATCCTGTAGTTTCATTTTCTTCAACTCAGACATTCCAGTCTTCCCAAATATTCCTAAATTTATTTTAAAAGGAAGTCTGATAGCATGGCCTGAAATGGAGAACAGCTATCATTTACCAGAAAGAGAAGGAATTTAATGAAAGTAGAACAATGTTAATTGTAGATATTCGTTAAAGCTCTGACAGTAAACCCTTGAGCTTTCTGAGAAGGCTATTCACATTATTAGAGGACATAAAGCCTATTAAAATCAAGCTAAAACTTTGTTTTCGCCTTAATCAACAATTTAAAAGCAGCAGAAAAATTCTGTTAATAAAGTAAGTCCAGCTAGAGAGATGGTGTAGTTGTAGAATTCTGGCCTCATAAGCATGAGGTCCTGAGTTTAAACTGCATAAAGCAGTGAATCCGCCATTGCATTTTGTTTACAGTTAATAAGACAACGAGAGCTCACTGTAAAGCCATTCTTATTGTGTGTATTTTTCTTACTAGGATATTTTGCTCATCAACCTCATTATAGAACATATGATTTGTGATACAGATCCTGAACTTGGAGGAGCAGTCCAACTTATGGGCCTGCTTCGAACTTTAGTTGATCCAGAGAACATGCTAGCCACTGCCAATGTAAGCAATGGACATTTTTCCTCTTTTTCATAGGTTGTATGTTGTTTATTGCTGGTAAGAACCAGTGTTGTTAAAGTTCATAGAAGTGTTTTTGATTCCTTAGAAAACAGAGAAGACTGAATTCCTGGGTTTCTTCTACAAGCATTGTATGCATGTTCTCACTGCTCCCTTACTGGCAAATACAACAGAAGACAAGCCCAGTAAAGGTAAGATAATATAGGTTGGAAATTAATGAAGTTCTCAAATTGTGAAATTCAGAGTTGGTGTTGACAGTGGTAAATAACAGTGGTAAAGGATAGAGATGAGGGTAGCAGGGCATAGTTCCTCTCCCATTCCCCTGGTTCCAGAATTTATTTGTCAGTTGTGGGGCTTGAACTCTGGGTCTGGGCACTGACCCTGACCTCTTTAGCTCAAGGCAAGTGCTCTACCACTCAGCCACATTGCCACTTGGGGTTTTCTGGTGGTTAATTGGGCTTGCTTTAAACTGAGATCCTCAGATCTCAGAGTAGCCTCCTGAGTAGCTAGGATTACAGGCGTGAGCCACTGGCACCTGACCCAGAATGTTTTTGGAGATAATTCAAGGCAAAAATGGTTTTAAAAGTACTCTAGCCAGAAAATTAAAATGTATAAAAGAAGTTAGGGGCCTGGGAAATATGGCCTAGTGGTAGAGTGCTTGCCTCGCACACATGAAACTCTGAGTTCAATTCCTCAGTACTACATTATAGAAAAAGGTAAAAGTGGCACTGTGGCTCAAGTGGTAGAGTGCTAGCCTTGAGCAAAAAGAAGCCAGGGACAGTGCTGAGGCCCTGAGTTCAAGCCCCAGGACTGGCAAAAAAAAAAAAAAAGCAGTTATTTGTTGGTATTAGATGCAGCTTTATTATGTTTCTTTTATTGTTTATTTTGATTTTTTTGTTTTTGAGACAGTGTCTTACTTTGTAGCCCAGGATGGCCATAAATTGGAGGTCCTTATGCCTCCTGAGTGCTGGGACTTAGTTAGGTTTTTGCACTGTCAGAACCAGTTTTTTATTTCTTAGGGCTGTGTGTGTGTGTGTGTGTGCGCGCGCGTGTGTGTTTAGGAAGTCATTTTAGAAAGTTTCATTGGGAAATTTCTTAAGCTCTAGAAATGGATTGTTTTCATATGAATTCTTACTTGAAACACCACTTAGAAAAAATAGTTAATTTATGTATGTGTGTGTGTGACTCCAGAATCAAGTCTTTAAAATATGACTTGGTTTTGTTGATTATTTTATTCGTATTGGGTTCAATCTGTGGAGCATTTATTGAGAATGTGTGGGAAACCTAGTGATGTAATGTATGTAGGCTGAATAGGAAGAATGAAGAAAAGTGAGTGAATTACTTCAGAGACTTGCTTGGTGGTAAAATAATCCCTAACTGTAATTTGCTGTAGACTCGAGTAGTTAAGAAGTTTGAAACACTGCAGTCAGCTGAAGGGGAATAGAGTAATTATACCAAAGATGCAGTGGTATCTGGCTGGACGTCTCATTGTATGTGTACTTGTGTTCTGCAAGTATATAACTGTGTTTTGCTTGCTTCAGATGACTTTCAAACTGCACAATTACTGGCACTTGTACTGGAATTACTAACTTTTTGTGTGGAGCACCATACCTACCACATAAAGAACTACATTATCAACAAGGATATCCTCCGCAGAGTACTGGTTCTTATGGCCTCAAAACATGCTTTCTTGGCATTATGTAAGTGTTGTAGCTTCTGATAGAATTATTTATTGTCCTTCTGTATTATGTTGTTGTATCTTTTAAATATTATTGTCTGAAAAGGTCACTGATAACAGGCCAAGGGGGAACCTATTTTGTGTAGTTGCTGAGCCTGGATTATCTTAAATTAAAACGACACATTTACATATGTGAAAACAGTACTTTTGATAATAAGTGCCTGGGTGGCAAAGACTGGCCAAATCTCATCTGTGGCCAGCTTTTTTATAATATACAAGATGAGGAGAGGTTTGTTTTGGAGTTGTACTTTTTTGTTTTCCAGTGTTTTTGTGGGGTTTTGTTTGTTTTGGTACTGCTCCTAGGACTTGAATTCAGGCCTGGACACTGTCCTTGAGCTTTTTGCTCAAGAATAGCACTCTACCACTTGAACCACACCTCCATTCATGTTTTAGTGACTGATTGGAGATAAGGGTGTTAAGAGCTTTCCTGTTCTGGCTGGCTTTGATCGGCAGTCCTCATCCTCCTGAGTAGTTAAGATTACAGCCATGAACCACCAGTGCCCAGAATGGGTTTTTTTTTGGTTGTTTGTTCTTAAATAGGGACTCGTGAAGCCCAGGCTGCCTGGACCTAACTACTCCATGCCCCCCAGATGTGTGTTACCATACCCAGCTTTCTGTTGGTGGAGATGAGGTCTCCAGAGCTTTTTGCCCGTTGACCTCAAACCGTGAACCTCCTGATCTCAGTCTCCTGGGTAGCTAAAATCATGGACTTTAGCCACCATCCCCGACTGTTAAAATTTATTTGGGAATTTTGAATTGGTTCCTCCATAGTGCTTTTGATCATTAGCAGCTAGACTTCTTAAATATGGGATTCCATAAACTGTCCTTATTAATAAGTTGGCAGCAGGTAGTTTTTCTTCTTCCTTCTTTCTTTTTTCTTCTTGTCCTGGAACTTGAACTCTGGGCCTGGGCACTGTCTCTGAGCTTTTTGTGCTAGTGCTCTACCACTTGAGCCACAACTCCAATTCCAGGATTTTTTTGTGGTTTTTGTGTTGTTGTTTTTTTGTGACATAAAAGTGTCACAGACTTTTCTGCCCGAGCTGGCTTTGAACCACAATTCTCAGATCTCAGCCTCCTGAGTAGCTAGGATTATACGCATGAGCCACTGGTGCTCAGCTCTCTGGAAGCGTTGTAAGAGATACATGCTGGCAGCTCACTTTTTGTCTTTTAGTCTTGAAAGGTAAGTTGTGATTTTTATTATTATTATTATTTCTTTATTACTTTATAGTTGGAGGTTTCCCTAATAAACTATTGGGTAACATTTGTGAAGTTCCCTAACTCAAATTTTTCAGAGTATTCTACACACTTCAGCACATATAGATCCTAAAGATAGGTGTGGTCAGAACATATTTTCTTCTTGTCACTTGTAGATAATCAATTGATTTACTTTCCACTGACTTCAAAACTGGTCTATCTCTTCTCCCCACCATTCTCTCCCTTTTTCTTAGTATTGGACTTTGAACCCAAAGCTTCTCACTTATTTGGCTGGCTTGCTCAGCTGACTCTTTACAACTTGAGCGTTTACCAAACTAGCATTTTGCTCGTTATTTTGTAGTCTTATGTAAACTGTTTTGCCTGACCTGAATTCAAACCTTGCTTTCTGGATCTCAGCCTCCTGAGTATATAGGATTATAGGTTGACCTACTATGAGCTTATCCAGGATCTTTATTGTTGATTTTAGTAATCTCTTTTCATCCAAAAGTAATTGGTAGCATTTGTGGCAGTAACTTAGACACACACCCTGTTTTGTCTTACTATTATATCTGTGAGTTGAGCACATATAAAAGTTCTTTTAAAAATCTTATTATTTTTCTAATATACTCAGGAAGAGTGAGAGAGCACCAAAGCCAAGTGTAAAGGAAGTTTGTAATTCTGAATTCATTTATTTATTTATTTTTATTTTTGCTAGTCCTGGGCCTTGGATTCAGGGCCTGAGCACTGTTCCTGGCTTCTTTTTGCTCAAGGCTAGCACTCTGCCACAGTGCCACTTCCGGTTTTCTATATATGTGGTGCTGGGGAATCAAGCCCAGGGCTTCATGTAAATGAGGCAGGCACTCTTTGCCACTAGGCCATATTCACAGCCCTTCTGAATCTTTCATGTCAGCATAAAGGATTTTATTCATGTGTGAGAAATAGTTTGGCAGATGGGACAGAATGGGAAAATGGGATAAACGAATAGCAGTTTTATTTCAACATGTATTACATAATACATTTTATATTTCACTGATTCTAAGATGTACATTTTTACCCATTGATCATCTAAAGTCAAGGTGAGTTTATAGTTTATGGCATGATGTTATAAATACTATCTCATTCTTTATTTTGTTTTTCTTAGTAGCAGTAGTATCATAGATTTGATTTTCTTAGTACTCACTGGTACTAAGAAAGTGAAGATAAGCTGGATACCAGTGGCTCACCCTATAATCCATCCTAGCTACTCAGGAGGCTGAGATCTGAGGGTCATGGTTCAAAGCCAGCCTGTACAGGGAAAAAAAAAAAAGGAAGTAGTTGTGGCTCAAAGTAGTAGAGCACTCACTAGTAAGCCTTGAGCAAAAGAGTTTAGGGACAGTTCCCAGGCTCTGAGTTCATGACCGACAAAATCAATCAATCTAAATAAATAAGAAAGTGCAGATGAGCCAGGTGCCCATTGGTCATGCCTGTAATCCTAACTACTCAGGAGGCTGAGATCTGATGCTCCTGATTCTGAGCCAGCTGGGGCAGAAAAGTCTGTCTCTTGCTCCATCGAACCACAAAACTCACAAGTGAAGATAAGGCTGGAGCAGTAGAGCACTAGCTTTGAATAAAAAAGCCAAGTGAGAATGGGGGTCCTGAGTTGAAGCCCTAGTACCTACACACGTGTACACGCACATGCACACACACACACACATAAAGTGAAGATAAAGCTTAATGTGGTGGCAGATGCCTGTAATTCCAGTTACTCAGGCAGAAGTGGGAAGATAACAGTTCAAGGAGAGCCTGGGCGAAAGGAGTCAGTCCATGAAAATCAGACTACAGCTTAAGGCTATAGTGAGGCACATGGAAGTATGGTAAAGAAAGTTTATTCTAGATAAGATATACAAGAAATGTTCATAAAAGAGGTCGCTGGAATTTGCTTGTCCGAGAATATGGCCTGGTGTGTTAGTGCATGTAGGACACACAGCCCAGTGGGGACTGGAGAGTGGCCGCTGAAAGGTGAGCCTTCTTCTTCTCCTCTTACTTTGCTTTGCAGCACTGTAAAGGCATTTTTTTTTTTTTTTTGGTAACCCAATGAGAAGTATCGTAAGTAAATGAAAGTTTATATTTCTGGCAAGTATGCTGGCAAAGTTTTAGTTATCTTTTATTGTGTGGATACTTTATAAACTTAGGCTATTGTTAGGCCTAACTCCTTAAAGTGGACCTTTCTCCGGAGAATTGAGAGTGAATCTTAGTAAAGATACCAGACACTGAAAAGCCCTTTCAATAAGAATTATTGAGCTGGGTGCAAGTGGCTCACACCTGTAATCTTAGCTACTTAGGAGGCTGAGGGCTGAGGAGGCTGATAGCCTTTCAAAATCAGCCTGGGTAGGAAAGTATATGAGACTCCAATAAATCACTCAAAAGCCTGTAAATGGAGCTGTGGTAGAGCGGTAGTATTGAGCAAAAAAAAAAGTTCAGAGAGACTGTGCCCAGGCCCTGACTTCAAGCCCCAGGACCAGTCCCCCCCACCCCCCTCCCAAAAAAAAAGTGAGCTGCATAGTATACATTAGGAGTAAAGGACAGTTGGGTGGATAGCAGGAAACTTGTTCCTTGATTAGTATACTTTGTCATATGTTGGTGAGCAGTTTTTGCTCAAAATGTGGAAATCTATAAAAAATGTGTTTCAGTTTGACTTTTAGGACTGGGGTGTAGCTCTGTGGTAGAATGTTGCCTAGCATGCATATGCACAAGGCCCAGGATTTGATTCCTCACACTACTAGACTGCATTACAGGCTTTCACGTCGTGTTAGATACTTAGGAGGCAAAGAAAAAAGACTTAGCATATGAAATCTCTTGTTGGGTAAGATAGACAGTTTTTTTTTTAAAAGATAATTGAAATTAAGCACTAGACATTCTCAACATGAGGTTAGTGAGTTCAGAGTGTACTTCACAGGGAAAAGGCTATGGTGATGCCAAATTTGCCTGTCCTCAAAGCCTTTTCTAATCTATTAGTGAATTGACTTCCTAGAAACTGTAAAATTTGGAAAGCAGGTTTGTTTGTTTTAATGATTCATGTTTCATTTTGATAAATGCTATTTTATATGATCAGGTGGCACATGGGCATTATGCCTTTGTGTTCCTCCTCCAAAAATATCCTCATTTGGTATCACTGTGTGGAATGCCTAGAGTCCTGTATAATTTATCATGTTCCATGGGAAAACAGCTTTTTTAAAAAAATTGTTACTATAAAGATGATAATATAGAGGAGTGGAAAACAAGTTTTTATTCAACAGAAAGAAATAGTGGTTGAATATTTTTATGCTGTTTTTTTGTGGGGGTGGTTAAATAGAAAAATAATTACTAATAAGAATAATTGAGGGCAAATGGAAATGAGGACACCTCTTCCCCTTTCGACAAAAAGGTCTTCAGAATCACCTTTCTACCTGAGCAATTCCTGCATATAGAAGTGCTTTCGAGGGTGTTGGGGTGCCATCTGCATGCCTTGTTCTGAGACATTTCCAGAAAAGGTGGGGCTTCTTCTCCCACGCCTAGGAACTGTATAAAGGGACAGAGAGTGTATGTTGTAGTAGGACACAAGTCTACCACAAAGCCTGCAGAATTGGAGTACCCATTCTTAGAATAATAGTAGCTCTTGTTGAAAGCATAAAATTTGTCCTATTAGCATTAGTTCTTAAGTATTCATTTTTATTATACCAAGTGGAACTGTCCCTTCATTCCTTTCTTAGTTAACAAAAGCCCCACCCCCACCCACCCCCCAAAAAAGGATCATGATCCTTGCTTGGCTTTGATTTTGCTGCCCAGAATGATGCCTCTTAAGTTTAAAACATCTTTACCATGCATATGTTCTTGAAAGTACTCAGCTTAAAAAAAAAACAAACGCAGTTATTCTATAAACTATTTTGAAATTCCCTGCCCAGAGTATCTCTTTAGAAAGAGACACTCTTAAATAAGTTGGATTGTTAAGGCAGTTTATAATCAGCTGTACCTAATTGGGCATTCACTTGTGGACCTCTTTCTGCCAAATAAAGAAAAATTGAGCTGCTTTACTCCTCTGCCTTCCCACCCAGAAACCGTGTCAGCATGGTTGCCTGGCTACCTGCTCATGAAGGACTTGATTAATAACAAATTGGCAATTTAACGAGCCACTTCCATGATCTCCAAAGAAACCAAAATACAAACACAATATTATAATCTTGCCAACCGAAGACGATGTGACTGCATGAAGTGAGTATGCTTTTTTGAACTGTTTGCAATAACTGGGGCATTAACTTACTGATAATTCCTTGTGGTAAATAGGGCTTTGTTGAAGTCTAGTTGTCTTGAGTATATTTGGATCTTGACGAATGGTGACTTAACTCCCCATACTTCAAGATACAAATATTCTTTTTAATCTGTAAGTTAAAGCCTAATTAACTGTAAAAAGGAAAACTAAGAAAACAATTAAAAAAGCATACTCGCTGTGCAATAAACAAAGAGGACCACATTTAACAATATCCTCTAATTTTATTTCTAAAGTATGGGAAGGCAAATTTGGGATCATGCAGCTTTATGGGTTGACAGCCTTTACACCTACATCCACAGACAACCAATCTAGTCCTAGAACTCTAATGCAAAGAGTGTCCAGAATTAATGGAGATCAAATTCTTATGCAGTGGATTGCCCTAATAAAATAAGTTTTTCTATTGCTTGAAAAATATTTATTAAAAGGATATGTTGGGAATTTTTCACCTTAAATAGTAAGAGAGACATCTTAAATAAGATGTAAATAACATTTTGGACATTAGTTGCTGGCATATTACCAGAATTTTTATGGCTTTCTAAGACTTGGGTTCTATGATGACATACACTCTTGGGAATATATTTTCTGACAGTACTTTTAAAATCCTTATCTTTAAGTTCTCATTTCCAAAGGTTCTCATTTCCAGGTGTGTACATATTACTGTACATAAAGAATTTCCAATACTTGTTACACAGGTTTTGTTCATTCTGTTTTGGTAAGTCTAAAATATAGAAAGTGTGACTTAAGTGCCTCTGTTTTTCAGGTGCCCTTCGTTTTAAGAGAAAGATTATTGGCCTAAAAGATGAGTTTTATAACCGCTACATAATGAAAAGTTTTTTATTTGAACCTGTAGTCAAAGCATTTCTCAACAATGGATCCCGCTACAATCTGATGAACTCTGCCATAATAGAAATGTTTGAATTTATCAGAGTGGTAGGTTCTATATTTTTAAATTAGACTTTTTATTTTAAGTGAGAATTGCATTCTTGGTTGGTATTTTGACTTGGAATTACGTGTGAAATTTTTGGGGATTAAATAAAACCATGTTTCCAAAAACTTGTGATCAATTCAGTTCCCGAATATCATAGTAGTCTGCATAGAGTGGTTTGAAACCAATTTAACAGCCATGTTTATCATTATAGGAAATCTGGAGTTGACAGACAAGCATTTGAATGCTTTTTTGGACCTTCACTTGTTGCTAGGACAGTTTCATATTCCTTCTTGGTTTTTTGTTTGTTTTTGTTGATTAGCTACAGTGCCACTTCTGGCTTTCTGGTGGTTAATTGGAGATAAGAGTTGCACACTTTCCTGCCTGGGCTGGTTTTAATCTGTGATTCTTAGATCTCAGCCTCCTGAGTAGCCTAGGATTACAGGCATAAGCCACCAGTATCTGGCTCTTCTTAGTTCTTTAATAATAACTACTGATATGAATGGCTTCTTTTGAGCAAAGGCTAGCACTCTACCACTTGAGCCACAGCACCACTTCTGGCTTTTTCTGTTTATGTGGAACTAAGGAATCGAACCCAGAACTTCACAGATGCTAGATGAGCTTTCTACCATATTCTGGTTCTTAAAAATATATATATATAAATAAATAAATAATGCTAGATGTAGCAGCATAAATGTGATGGCTGATGGAGGATGGGCAGGGTAGGTCAAGGCCAGCCTGGCACACCTAGCGAGAAAATTATGGTAAAATATATGTAGTATAAAGTTTGCAACTCTGAATTCATAATCTAAGGGTAAATAAATAACTACCTTTATATTATTTGTTATGTGACCATCACCATTATCGATTCCTGAACTTTCTGTAGCACAATTTTGAAATCCGTGATGCAGAAATAAGGAGTCATAATCTTCAGGTAGGACCTGTACGTAAACTTTGGAAAGACCGTAAACAGTTCTGAGATATAGAAAAAACGGAAGCAAAGCCAGCGCCAGTGGCTTGTGCCTGTAATCTTAGCTAATCAAGATGGTTGGGTGAGAATCATGATTCCTAGCCATCCTGGGAAGGAAAGTGTGAGTTTTATCTTTGATTAACCATCAAAATGCCAAAAGTGGAGCTGTGGTTCAACTGTAGAGCACTAGCCTTGAACAAAAAAAGCTCAGGTTCTGAATTAAAGCCCTAAGACTGTCATGGTGGGGGGAGGGGGGGAACAGCTTCTCATGGGTATATCTTGTTCCATTTTCATTAGTTTTCACTAAGATTATATAATTTCACAAAATTCAACTTTTTGGTGAATTATATTTACGATAGTAAAACCATACCTTGTCAAAATGATACTTTCCTATCATTAATTTCAGTATAACTTTTTCTGTAGGAAGATATAAAATCGTTAACTGCTCATGTAATTGAAAATTACTGGAAAGCACTGGAAGATGTTGATTACGTGCAGACATTTAAAGGATTAAAACTGAGATTTGAACAACAAAGAGAAAGACAAGACAACCCCAAACTCGACAGGTAAATATTTGAGCTGTTTTTCGTTCTGTAGTAAGTTGTATAATGGCTCTTTTGTTGTTGTTCTTGTTGTTTTGGCTTGGAAAGGAGAGGTAGGCAGATAGGTTTATTCTGAAGCTGTAACTAGATACTAGTGTGATATGCAGACATCAACATCATTTGTATGTGTAATACCAGGAGACAGTTCTGGTATTCAAAACTACATCAGGATACTGTTCTCTTACTTGCTTTGAATGACAAATTATTCTTTTGCATACTGTACAGTTTTCTAAATGTTTGGGTTCATATTTATAGTGTACTTTTACATATGTAATTAGTACTTATCAATTCCTAGCAAGTTGACATGTTCAGTAACTGATCTGTAATTGTATGATTTTGATGATAAGAAGTCTGATTCCACTTGTTAATAATAGGTGTGATGGCATGTGTTTCTTTGCATGTTGGGTGGAATCTGAGTTGCCTCCGGTTCTGTATATGTGTGTTTATGCCTATTAGGGCTCTCTGGTACTAGTTGGGTGCCATTCGCTCAGGCATATAATCCTAGCCACTCAGGGATCTGAGATCTGGAGGATCACCATCTGAGACCGCCAAAGCAGAAAAGTTTGCTTGAATAGGTCTTCTAAGTAACTCAAATGTCCAGGCTGAAAGTGTGGTGCAAGAATCTTAAGTTCAAGCCCCAGCATCACTCCCAAAAGAAGGCTTTTTGTTGTTGTTGTTATTGGGCCTAGGAGCTTTTCCTGAGTTCTATTTTGCTCAAGGCTAATGCTTTACCACTTGGAGCCACAGTTCCACTTCCAGTTTTCCGGTGGTTAATTGGAGATAAAAAGTCTCATGGGCTTTCATTTCCAGGCTGGCTTTGAACTAAAAATCTTAGCCTCTTGAGTACCTAGGATTACCAGCACGAGCTAGCTACTCGTGCTCAACTGACTTTTTTTTTCTAAGATACTACATATATATTTTCTTCTCTTTACTCATAGCATGCGTTCCATCTTGAGGAATCATAGGTATCGACGAGATGCCAGAACGCTAGAAGATGAAGAGGAGATGTGGTTTAACACAGATGAAGATGACATGGAAGATGGAGAAACTGTAGTGTCTCCATCTGATAAAAGTAAAAATGATGATGACATTATGGATCCAATAAGTAAATTCATGGAAAGGAAGAAATGTACGTTGAAATCAACATGCACTTTGAATGTCTAATGATACAGTAATTGAGAAAGACCGTTGCTCTGTTGACATAGCTGAGTTCCTAGTTTTTACCTTTAAATTGAGTGCACCCACCATTCATGCCTGTAATCATAGCTCCTCAGGAGGCTGAGATCTGAGCATCACAGTTCGGAGCCAGCATGAGCAGTTCATGATACTCTTATCTCCAATTAGCCACCCTCAAAAAGCTGGATGTGGAACTATGACTCAAGTGGTAGAGTGCTAGACACGAGCAAAAAGAAGCTCAGGGAGAGCCCTTAGGCCCTGAGTTCAAGCCCCAGAACCAGCACCAAAAATAAAACCTGAATGAGTAAAGATGACTGTATTATTTCTGGAAGGTAAGAATACAAAATGTGATAGTGAAAGTTTCATTCCTTCTCCATTGTAAAATTTAGTGGATAATGTATGCAATGCAATTCAATGTACGCTTTGTTCATCATTCCCAAGCTGCTCCTCAGCAAAGGAGAAAGCCATGGTTGATGTTTTAGTATCACATCCATATAGAACTTAAAAACTAAGTATGGGGTCTAGGTGCTGGTCGCTCAGCTACTTGGGAGGCTGAGATGTGAGATCTGCTGGCCTGAACATGAAAGTCCAGGAGACTTATCTCCAATTAACCACCAGAAAACTGGATGTGGCCCTGTGGCTCAGAGTGGTAGAGCACTAGCCTTGAGCTGAAGAACTCAGGGACGGAGCCCAGGCCTTGAGTTTAAGCCACATGACCGATTTCGTTTTGTTTTGTTTTGTTTTGTTTTGTTTTTGGCCAGTCCTGGACTCAGGGCCTGAGCACTGTCCCTGGCTTCTTCTTGCTCAAGGCTAGCACTCTGCCACTTGAGCCACAGCGCCACTTCTGACCATTTTCTGTATATGTGGTGCTGGGGAATCGAACCCAGGGCCTCATGTATATGAGGCAGGCACTCTTGCCACTAGGCCATATCCCCAGCCCCCACATGACCGATTTCAAAAAAAAAGAGTGTAGGTAACCACTGTTGACCATTTTCTTGCTTTTAGTAAAAGAAAGTGAGGAAAAAGAGGTGCTTCTGAAAACGAATCTTTCTGGACGGCAGAGCCCAAGTTTCAAGCTTTCCCTGTCCAGCGGGACAAAAACGAACCTCACCAGCCAGTCATCAGCAAACCTGCCAGGATCACCAGGGTCCCCCGGATCCCCAGGTTCTCCAGGCTCTCCTGGATCCGTCCCTAAGAGTACAGCCCAGACGGCAGCTATTACCACAAAGGTACAGTGTATCTCCTGGACTCACATTCTGCCCTTTGCTCTCTTGATTTTAAGTTTCCTTAACAGTCATTGTGTAACCAAAGTTCCCTAACATTATCGTTAGAAAGGAACCCAATAACAAAATATAGAAAATACATCTCAGTACAAAGCTAGTTCTTCTGATTGCCTTTCACTAGCTTTTTTAAAGCATAAATTAATTTGTAATTATTGGACTAGCTGTTTAATGGGCTTTCATTGGGATTCACTGATCTAATAAATTAGTAATATAATGTCTATGTACAGTCTCTCTTCCTCTGACATTAGCAGGAAACCCCACTTAGGACTAAGGAGTGAATCTGTGAAGCTGACTCTAGGGACAAGCTGAGAGCAAAGTGATGTGAATTCTCTGTGGAAGGGTGCAGCAATGGTTTCTGGTGTCGGATCAGGCTGACAGGAAGCCTGAATGCATAAATGAGGACCAGGCAGATAAGCTATTTTGCTAAGGTTCCATAGTCTGTCCTCATTTCAGGTTGTCAGACTTGTGTAGTTTGTTTCCATCTCCTGAGTGATTTGCTAAGAGAATTTTTTTTTGGAGGGGTGGTGGTGCAAGAGTAGTCCTGGGGCTTGAACTCAGGCCCTGGGTACTGTCCCTGAGCTTCTTTGTGCTCAAAACTAGCACTCTAGCCAGGTGCCAGTGACAAAGGCCTGCCTGTAATCCTAGTTGCTCAGGAGACTGAGATCTGAGGATCATGGTTCAAAGCCAGCCCAGGCAGGAAATTCCATGAGATCTGAGGATAGTGGCTTAAAGTAGTTCCGGTGGACTTGAGACTCCTATCTCTAGTAAACTACTCAAAAAAGCCAGAAGTGGTGATGTGGATCAAATGGTAGAGTACTCGCCTTGAGAAAAAGAAGCATCCAGGCCCAGTGATCAAGGACCAGCCAAAGAAAACAAACAAACAAAAACTAAAGAAACAAACAAAAAGACTAGCTCTCTAACACTAGAGCCACAGCACCACTTCCAGCTTTTCCTAAGCAGTTTATCGGAGATAAAGAGTTTCATGGAAGTTCGCCTAAGTTAGCTTAGAGCCACTATCCTCAGATCTCAGCCTCCTAAATTTAAGCTAGGATTACAGGCATGAGCCACTAGTGCTGGCTAGGAGAATTTTTTGTGTAGTACTAAGTAACTTTCCAAAATTTGGTAAAATTTCCAAAAATTATGATTAGGAAAATAGAATAATGAGTTTCACTTGCACACAGTCCCATCTCCCAGATACAACCATAAGTTAATGTGTTGAGGTAAGATCTCTACTTTTTACTGTCTTAATAAGCACACAGGTATTTTTAGAGATACTGTTTTGTTCATTAAATAATCCATATTTCTCTACAGGGAGGCCTTGTGGGTCTGGTAGATTATCCTGATGACGATGAAGATGATGATGAGGATGAAGACAAGGAAGACACGATACCATTGTCAAAGAAAGCAAAATTCGAGTCATAATAATGGCAACTGCCTATGATCAGTACCTGTTGACAGAACTGGTTCTCTACCCCTCCCCCCTACAGAAATCCACAACAAAGCGCAGTGGTCTCTTGTGAATGACTGACATAGATCAGCTGTGCGCACTGGACTTCTGCTCATCAAGTGCCAATTCAATGGAGCAGGAGGAGGGGATACCATGCTTTTGGGGGAAGATTTAAGCCTTTGAGCTCTCCAGCTTGGACCACACATTGCCCTTTTCTCAGGGAAGGAAATGGAAACAAAAAGCCAACAGGGCAGGGGTTTTGTAAGTGGAACTCTGGATTGACTGGTCAGTTGCTACAATCAGAACATGCTTTCTTGGACCATGTTTGAGACTTGGAAGAATGAGCCTTTCTGCCATAGTTCTTCACTAGATAAGAATGCCAGCAGTTTCTTTGTATAAAGAGACCTGCCTTTAAAATCGTACATTCTGAACATTTTAGTCAAGTTTCAACAGGTTTGGAAAACCTCTGTGGGGGTGGGGCAAATACAAAGTTTCCTCTTTTTTTATCTGTTCCCGTTGCCCTTCAAACTGCAGATTTATTTTTTTTTTTGTAAAGTAGGGATTTCTCCCTGCTTGATTAAAGATTGAGTGGAATTCTAGATGTGGTCATTTGTGTCATAATTTTTTTTTTAAAAAAAATTTTCCTCCCCTGAGTGTATGCTTAGTTGTTGAATATATATATTTGGGACCATTAAAACATTTTTTGATGTAATATAACCTAACGTTGTGCTGGTACCTGTTTTACCATGTGTAATTTTTGTTCTACATCACAGTTCTTAATTTGTTTAGAGTTTTATGAAAGATGGTATAGTTTTTATTGACAAAAGCAAATTAATCTTACAACTATGTGCATACAAAAGCAATACTATTTTGTGACTAAGTATTTTATATTAAAATTTACATCAGCAACTGTCTCAAGATTTCAGGGAAATAGAGTGGAATTTAAAAAGCAGTTTTGTTAAACCTAGAAACATGAAATTAGTATTCCAAAGAGATTCTAAAATTTCATATCTTGGGGAAATGACGGTACATTAAATCAAAATTGAGGATGGATGATTTAAAAAACATTTGACTTTTGAATAATAAAAAGAAAAGTGAAGAGCAAGAGAAATTGTATTAGTTGTATGTTTCGTTTCTTTCTTTCCTTTTTAAAAAATTTTTCAACTATTCCCTTTGGAATACCAGTGTTTCCTAAACGAGTAAGTACCCCCAGCTGTCGCTTTACTAAAGCTCTATGTGGGGGGCTGGGGATCTTGCTTATATGGTGGTGCATGGGCTGGCAGTGGCCAGCAGAGACACTGACTGCATCCCTCAGACCCAAAATTATTTCAAGGAAACAAAAATAAATCTCAATTCCTCATACCTTCACTCTTAAGAAAAAGTGTTACAACTTGAATAATGGAGCTCTTCCTTGCTTGCTTATTCCTCTGTAAATACGTATTTTCAGAATGTAGTTAACTATAAGAGATTAAATTTGAGCTAGGCACTACTTAGGAGGCTAAGATCTGAAGATCAAAGCAGTTTGAAGCTATCTGGACAGACAAATCCTCAAGACTTCTCTCCAATGATCTAGCAAAAAGAATTAGAATTGTGGCTCGAGTGGAAGAACACCAGCTTTGAGTGGAAAAGTCAAGAATTTAGAAGTTCTGAGTTCAGCCCCAGAACTGGCACCAAAAATGACAGAGAAAATTGACTTTATTTCACTAGAGATTAGCGCTGCTTCTGTCACAAGGCTTGGCTATTAATAATAGAAATTACCAGCTTAATTGGCAAATAAAGTAGGATCTCAGTCAATCCTGTTTTGTGTATCTAGAAAGCTCTGTTAATTAACAATTGTGTTTCAAACATATTTGGGGATGTTTGGGGGGTTTTCTATTTTTTTTTTTTTTGCCAGTCCTGGGGCTTGAACTCAGGGCCTGAGCACTGTCCCTGGCTTCTTTTTGCTCAAGGCTAGCACTCTGCCACTTGAGCCACAGCGCTCCTTCTGGCCGTTTTCTATATATGTGGTGCTGGGGAATTGAACCCAGGGCTTCATGTATACGAGATAAGCAGTCTACCCCTAGGCCATATTCCCAGCCCCCCCTGCAATCCTAGCTACTCAGGAAGCTGAGACCTGAGGATTACAGTTTGAAGCCAGCCCAGGCAGAAAAGTTTTGTGTGAGACTCATCACCAATTAAACACTCAAAAACCAGAGGTGGAGCTGTGGCTAAACATTGTAGAGCACTAGCCTTGAGTAAAAGGAGCTCAAGAACAGAGCACCCAGGCACTGAGTTCAAGCACTCAACTGACAGAAAACAGCATTGTTAAAAATCATTTTGAGCTGGGTGCCAGAAGCTTGTGCTTGAAGGAGGCTGAGTTTTGAGGATTGAGGTTCAAAGCCAGCCTGGGCCAGAAACAGACTTGAGTACTAGCCTTTGGGGAAAAACAAAAGCTCAGCGAGAACACCCAATGCCCTCTTCTTTAAATTGCTGTGATTGGAGACACAACTTTATCTGGCCTTGTTCTCCTAGGTAAATTCTTCCATAAGACTTACAGGAGATAAGTGCTGGGTTTTTGTTTGTCTTTCGTTTTTTCTGTCAATCATGGGGCTTGAGCTCATGGCCTGGGCACTATTCCTGAACTCTTGTTCAAGGCTAATGTTCTACCACTTTGAGCCACTTCTGGTTTTCAGGTGGTTTAATTTGAGATGAGAGTCTCATGGGGACTTCCCTGTCTAGGCTGGTTTTGAACTGCGATCCTCAGACCCCAGCCTTTTGAGTGGCTATGATGGCAGCCATGAGCCACCAGTGCCTGGTGTGCTAGATGCACTTTTGTTTAGTTGCCTTTCCATCACCATTCTACAGAAACCACTAGCGTGAGTCACACTACACCCTCCTATGGCTTGACAAATAGCATTGGCTACCCACCCATCTTCATTCCTTTCCCTTGGCTTCTTAGCACTGTGCTTTACTATGGCTGGTCTATCTTTTAATAGCTGTCTTCCTTATCTCAGATGTTGGCATTCTTTACCCCATTCAGACCACATTTCTTGTGTGTCCCTGATGCCCTCTTGCTGTGCTGATGAATTCAGCTTTCCACATTCTCAGGTTTTCTCCAAAGGGAGGATAGAGATGCTCAATGGTAGAGCCAAGACAGCTTTTGGCTAGGCACTGATGCCTCACACTTGTAATCCTAGCTACTGCGATCTGTGGATGCTGGTTCGAACCCAACCAGGCAGAAAAATCCATGAGACTTACCTCCAAGTAATCAGCAAAAAGCCGGAAGTGTTACTGTGGCTCAAGTGGTTAGAGTGCTAGTCTCAAGCCAAAAGGCCAAGCAAGAGCTGAGGTCCTGAGTTCAAGCTCCAGTACCAGCACAAACTGAAAGGTGGGGAGGAGTTTGCTATGTTGTCTGGGCTTTAATGTCTTGGCCCAGGGTAGCCTCAACTGTGATTCTCCTCCTTACTGCCTTCTTGAGAGTTGAGACAAGTACAGCTCACCATAATGAGCTTACTGGTGTGGGGAGGTTGTGTGTAACTTTGGGGTGGGGCGGGGGGGGGGGGGAGCTGGCTGGCCTTGAACCATATCCTGCTATCTACCACCCACGTAGCTGGGATTGCTGCTGGCATGAGCTGTGTGTTTCAGCCCAACTTGGGCTGGCTTTGAAGTCATGATTGCTTCTGCCTCCATGTGATTACAGGCAATTGCAGGGTGCTGGTGCACCACCACTGTAATCCTAGCTGCCCAGGAGGCGGAGACCTGAGGATCGCCATTCCAAGCCAGCTCAGACAGGACAGTCCACGACACTCATCCCCAGTAAATCACCAAAAGCCACAAGGGGAGCTAGGGCTCGAGTGGTTGAGTGAAAAAGGTAAGGGACAGCACCTAGACCCTGAGATCAAGCCCCAGTACCTGTACCAAAAAAAGTGATTACAGGCATAGGCCACCAAACCGAGATGCACCATCCCCCAAATAATCTCAGCTTATTTTAGCAAAGGTCAAACACAGTGACACATAAAGGAAAAAAAAAAAAGCTATTCCCTCCCTCCTTTATCCCTAAGTTATACACAAAATGAAACTTCTGCAGGGGACATAAAAAACGTCACCATTGAGTCAGAGTCCTGAGTGAGAGGAGGCAATTTATCAGAATGAAGAACAAATCCAGCTTCTACCCAAGAAAGAATGTAAAATCAACATGTGCATTTATATCCAGAAAAAACAAAGAGACAAGGCTCAGACAAATGGCTGGGGGGGGGGGCACTGGCTGCTGAGTGTGTCTTAGGTGCTCCTTGAAGCTCCCACCCTGCCCCAGGGAGACTCAGAGCCAACCGCTCTTAAAGCAGCAGTAGTAGGATGAATCAGAAGATAAGGAACAGGCTGGGCACTGGTGGCTCATGCCTGTAATCCCTGCTACTCTGGAGGCTGAGATCTGAGGATCATGGCTTGAAGCCAGCCCAAGCAGTAAGGTCCATGAGATTATCTCCAATTAACTACTCCCCAAAAAGCCGGGAAGTGGAGTTGTAGCTTAAGTGGTAGAGTCCTATCCTTTAGCAAAAATGTTCAGGGACAGTGCTCTGGCTCTGCATTCAAGACTCAGGCCCAGGACACACACACACACACACACACACACTCTCTCTCTCACACACACACAGACACACACAGAAGAACAAATAATGATTATATATTTTTGCAAAGTTCAGAGTTCCCATGCCCTTTTTTACATCTATCCATCCAATTCTTTGGGGTCTTTCTTCCTACCCTTAATAGACACTACCAGGTCACCTGCCCAGCTATCCACGGGGAAACAAGGGTAGTCGTGTTAATCTTTTGATCTGAGCCAAGGATCTGTGGTGGACCCACCAAAAATCACAAAGTAGCACAGCTGACACCGCCGCCCCCCACCCCATAGAAATTCCTGCTGCAGCCAGGTGCTGGTCGCTCACATCTATCATCCTAGGTGCTTAGAGGAGGCTCAGATCTACAGATCTTGGTTTGAAGCCAGCCTGGGCACAAAATCCCATGAGACTCTTACCTCCAATTAACCAGCATAAAGCTAAGGTGGAGGTGTGGGTCCAGTGGTAGAGAGGTAGCCCTGAGTGAAAAGGATGAAAGTGTGAGTCCCCAGTACTGGCATGAAAGAAAAAAAAATAAAAGAATTTCTTGCTGGGGCTATAGCCTAGGGACTGTTAATATTCCAGGGGGAAAACTCCCACACCCGGATGGGAAATGTCTCAAGACTATAGCAAAGCCCTTGTGGGGCGTGTGTCTATAATACTAGCTACTAAAGAAGCTGAAATCTGGTTCAAAGCCAACTCAGACAGAAAAGCCTCAGGAGGGCTGGGGATATGGCCTAGTGGCAAGAGCGCTTGCCTTGTATACTTGAAGCCCTGGGTTCGATTCCCCAGCACCACATATACAGAAAATGGCCAGAAGTGGTGCTGTGACTCAAGTGGCAGAGTGCTAGCCTTGAGCAAAAAGAAGCCAGGGACAGCGCGCTCAGGCCCTGAGTCCAAGGCCCAGGACTGGCAAAAAAAAAAAAAAAAAAAAGCCTCAGGAGGCTGAGATCTGAGAATCATGGCTCAAAGCCAGCCTGCACAAGAAAGTCTGTGAGACTCAACTCCGATTAACTACCAGACCTTCCCCGCCCCACCCCAAATAAAACCGACAAAAAAGCTCAGGGACAGTGCCCAAGCCCTGAGTTCAAGCATCAGGACAGGGATACACTTGATAAGAAGAAAGGGCTCAATCCCGCACCAGTGGCTCACATCTAGAATCCTAGCTACTCAGGAGGTTTGAGACCTCGGGATCACGGTTCGAAGCCAGCCCAGGCAGAAGAGTCTGTGAGACTCTTAACTAATAAATTCCTAAAAAAAAAGGATGGAAGTGAAGCTGTGGGCTCAAGTGGTAGAGTGCTAGCCAGCCTTGAGCAAAAGAAGCTTAAGGACAGTCAGGTCAAGCCCCAGGACTGGCAAAAGAAATAAAATCAGGGCTTGAGCTGCTTGTTGCTCACGGGGTAGCTTGCCTAGTAAGTGCAAGGCACGTAGTCTTTCAAAATAAAAATACAATAAAATCCATACAGGACAGTGTGAAGGGGGCGGGGCAGGAAGAAAGTGCATAAAACTGGCCCCATCCGCCGTTAACTTTTCGGAGCAGAGGCCTTCTAAGCAAAGATGGGTTCAAGCCCACGTCCTGCCTATTATCCAACCGCCTTAATTTCCCGGACGTTAGAAGGGGACCCTTCGAATGAGCGGCTTAGCGTGCAAAGTTCAGTCCCTCTGGGGTCTTTTCCGTGGCTTTCTGGCTTCGCTCACCAGCCGGACGGGGCGGCAATACTGTGCGTGGCCACCAGGTGTCGCAGCCCCCAGGATGTGCCACACGATGGCCCCGCCATGCCCGCCCCGGGGCCGACCCTGGGGCTTGGCTGACCCGGGGAGCTCGTTCCCCGGAGGAGTAAGCTCGAGACCTGACACCCAGCGCTTCCCACCAGGCCCGAGGCGGCGGAGGGGATCGGGGCTGGTCCGGACCCCGGGGCGCCGCTTCCTTCCGCACCCGGGTGCCCCGTCCTGCTGGGTTCCTGGTCCCTTGGGCCCCGTCGCCTGCCACTGAGCCGCAGCTAGGCACCCCTCCCCGGAGGCCAGGGGCGGCGGTGGGGTGGGGTGGAGTCACTAGGGCCGGGATGGGCCCCACGTGGGTGCGGCCCGGTCGCCCGCTTCCTACCGGAACTTCTAGAAGGCGCGGGGTGCAGGCGGTGACAGGGGTGGAGGGGATGTGTGTGCTCGAGGCCGCCATCCCGGAGCGCAAAGTCGATGCAAAGTTTGTTTCCCCCTCCGGGCTCCGGCACGCAGCGCGCGGACCCCACCCGTCCCCGGCCAGCGAGGGGGCCCCGTCCCCGCCCCCGCCCCGAGGCGCGCGCCGGCTCGGTTCCCCCGCCCCGGGGCTGGGCTCCCGCCAGGCCCCCGGGGCCCGCGCGGCGGCTCCGCCCTCGGCCTGCACCTGCCGGGGGCCGAGCGCGCGGAGGGGGCGGGGTGCGGGCCCGGGGGCGGCGCGCGCGCGGGTGGGCGCTCCACTCCCCGCACGTGGCGCCTCCCCGCGCGCGTGCGCCTGCGGGGGCCGGTGAGGTGGGGGGGGGAAAAGCCTGGGCGCCACGTGCTGCGGCCCCGCACACGGGCCGACGGGGCCGGCGAGGGCGCCGGGAGAGGCCCACGTGCGCCCCCGGCCCCCCGCGGCTCCTCCCGTGCCCGGGCTCCCCCGCGGCGGGCTGGGCGGTGCGGCGCGCCGGTCGCTCGGGGCTGCGGAGGGGCGGGGCGCCCGCATTGTTCCTCCCCCTCCTCCAGCCCGGGCGGGGCGCGGGGCCGCCGGAGCCGCGGGGCCGCCGGGGCCGCGGAACGTGGGCTCGCGCGCCCCGCCTTTGTCTCCCGGGCGCGAGCCGCCGCAGCCCCGCGCCCCGCCGCTCGTTCGCTCGCTCGCTCGCTCGCTCCTCGCCGGCGGAGCCGCTTTGTGCCGCGGCGCGGGGGACGCGGCCGCGGGGTGCGGAGCCGGCGGGCGCTGCCTCGGCATGGACGTGACGGTGTCGGAGCTCATGGAGCTCTTCCTGCAGAGCCCGCTGGTGACCTGGGTGAGTGCGTCCGCTCCGCCTCCCCTTTGTTGGTGCCCGGCTCCCCTCGCGCCCGGCCGGGGGTGCTGCGCGGCCGAACCCCAGTCCCCCGTGTCCCCCCAACACCCTCCTCCCTCCCCCTCCCCCCCGGGCGCGGGCCGGGGAACCCGGGGTGGGGGGGGGGATCAGCGTCCCGCCGTCCTCCGCTTCCAACTCCGCAGCCCCGCGCCTCCCGGCAGCCGGGCCCGGGCCGAGGGTTACACCTGTTCCCGCCCGGCGCGGGATCCGAGCGGTCGCCCCGAAGACGGGGTGGTGGGGTCGGGGGTGGGGGGCGCCCAGGAGGAGCGGGGACGTGAGGGGCTTGTGGAGAAGCTCCGGCTCCGCGTTTGTTTATTTATTCATGTATCGCCCTGAGACGCCCGGGGAAAAGTAGTCGGCAAGTTTTCCTCCGCCCGCCTCGCGACTGTTGCCTGGCACGGGAGCTGGGGTGGGGGCCCGAAGCCGGGCGGGGAGGGTGGCGGGCCCGGCGGTGCGTCCTGCGCCCCGCGCCCCGCGCCCCGCCGCCCCAGCTCTGCCCCCGGGGCGCCCCCCGCGCGCACGCGCACACACACGCGCACACACACACACGCGCGGTGGCCGGCGGTGACTTCCTGCCCCTCTCCGCCTTCACCTCCCCGCAGGTGAAAACTTTTGGCCCGTTCGGGAGCGGGAACCAGGACAACCTGACCATGTACATGGACTTAGCGGATGGCATCTTCCTGAACCAAATCATGCTGCAAATGTAAGTGGCCTTCCTCACCGAGGAAGGGTGGGAACTGAGAGAAGTTCGAGGGGGGTGGGGGGGGGAAGGTGGTGGTGGACGCTGAGATGCGGGGGGGGGGGGGTGAGGCGCTTTTACCACCCCACTGGGGCTCCCGCCGCCTGTTTGCACCAAGGAAATCTGGGTTCCACCCGTGGTGCGGGTTGTACGGTGGACTTGGTCGCTGCACCGTGACATGCTTCTGAAAGCCTCCTGCCTTTACGTCCTGGGGGTACGGAGAGTTGGGTTTCGGGAAGTTTTGGGGTGGTGGGACCGGAGCCTCCAGAGTGAGTAGAACGCTTCACTGTGGATTGAAGGACGCCCTCAAGGTTTCCTTTCTTGCCCCACCGAGCCAGTCCCGTGGCGTGAGCTGGGTGTGAAGAGCGTCCAGCGCGGGTGCAGGTTGGCCTGGAAGCACGTGGGTCGTTACCCAGGGTCTGGGTGGGACTTGCTGGCTCGCTGGTGTGTGAGGCCGACCACATCCTTTCCCGTAGCTGAGTTCTGCAGCGCCTGGCTGTGTGAGTGACAGTGTGCCCCCGTGTAGGTGTTGGCAGCTACCGTCGCCTTCTGTTTTAAACTCGAGACTGCAAGAAGAGCATATTGGAACTGAGTGTCAGGGTGATTCACTTGTGCATGGAGCAAAATCAAACATCCTAATGTTCTCTGAATCATACCCCAGCCTCCGTCCTTCAGTTGAGGAAGAGGAGGAAGGGGGCGGGGGAAGTTGTGGCATATCCAGAAGTGATTGGAATAGATTCTATCTGAAAAGATCTGTTAAAAAAAATTTTCCCCCCAGTTACATCACTTCTTTTATTTTTGTAAGTCATGTGATGTCACAACCTAGGAGAGAGACTTTGCCAGCTTGGGGAAGGGGGGGGTTATGTTGTTTATGTGTCTGTAGATATCAAGATAATCTGTCTGTCTGTCTATTTAGTGCCAGTACTGGGCTTGAGCCACAGCTCCACTTTCAGCTTTTGGGTGGTTAATTTAAAATAGAAATCTCACAGACCTTGCTGACTGGGCTGACTTGAGCTGTGATCTCAGAACTCAGCCTCCTGAGTAGTTAGGATTTCAGGTGTGAGCCACCAGCCTTTTGTTGTGTTGTGTGTGTGTGTCACTCTGGGGCTTGATTGAACTCGGGGCCTGGGCACTATCCCTGAGCTTCTTGAGTCAGAAGTGGCTCTCTTCTGCCTATGTGGTACTGAGGAATCGAACCCAGGGCTTCATGCATGCTAAGGCAAGCACTCTATCACTAAACCACATTCTCAGTCCCTCCTGTTGATACTTTTTAGAAAAAGAAAAAAAACATTACCAAGCTTACCAATCTTCCTTGTTTGATTCGATTCTCAAGAGACTGATCTGATGACCCCGCTGAGCAGCACTGATGAAATCAGGCTTCTCAGGGACAACCTTTTGGTGGATTGGAGCTGGGGCAATGTCCCCCAAACCCCCTTTCTCTAGTTCTCTGAAACCGCTGGATCCAACGGGTGCCCAGCGAAGTGAAACTTCGTTCTTCTCCACCCAGAGAGAGACTGGTTAATTTAAAGAGCCAGCAGTGCCCCCCCCCCCCCCCCCCGCCTTCTTTTCATTCAGCTTTTACACCCGGCTCTGTGGAGAACAAAAGCCCCGGGCTGTTTCTCTTTCTTCCCTGACCTTTGGAATTCCTGAAGCTGTTACCACTTGCTTGTAAATCAGGGAAGCCTGCTGCTGGCCATTCCTTTGAGAAATGCCAGCTCATCATCACTTGTTCGAATTTGGCCTGCAGCTATGTTGGGTAGAAGGGCTCTCCCCAGCCTGGCAGTTTTTGGTGTTATTTTCGCTCCTCTGCGCTGAGCAGAGATGATCATTCTGGAAGTGGGTGTTCCCCGGCGCTCCCCCGCAGCACAGGTGCTTTCCTGGAGTAGGAAAGAGAAGGCCTGAGTAGGTGGGCCTGGGGCACTTCTAGCGCCTGGGTTTCTGGCTGAGAGGAACCTGTCTCCTGGTAACGGGAGCCTGTGGAAACAGGTGGGATTTGCAGAGGGGGTTGCTGGGAACGGGAGCCTGTGGAAACAGGTGGGATTTGCAGAGGGGGTTGCTGGGAGCTGCGGCCACGTCCTAGGCACTGTTGGTCATTTCCCCAACTCCTCCCTCTTGGCTCCTGGTGCACTCTCTGTGAAAGTCACCCAAGTGCAAAGCAAATGCAGATATCGCGGCACAGCTCATTGACAGAGCACTCTCCTGGCTTGGGCAAAGCCCTGGCTTCCAATCCCAGACTCCTCCTCCTAGTAGTAACTAAAAGAATGGGTTGGACGGCCTCCTGTGAACCGCAGGACAGGCGCCAAGCAGGTGAGAACGTTCCATGCCTCAGTTCCCCTAATCCGCACCCTGTGACATGAAGTTCATCTGAGATGGTTTGGGGGTCAAATGATGCTGTAGTGTTTCTTTAGCTCAGCACTTGTCAGGGAACAAGTATGGAGACCACTTAGGCAGGGCCATTGTGGTCCAGGATTTGAGGTGGTTTTTTTTTTCTTTTCTTTCCCTCCTTTCATTATTATTGTTATTATTATTATTATTATTATTGTCTGTCATGGGGCTTGAACTCAGGCCTGGGCACTATCTCTGACCTCTTTTGCTTAAGGCTACCGCTCTACTACTTTGAGGCATGGCGCCACTTCTGGTTTTCTGGTGGTCAATTGGAAATAAGAGTCTCATGGCCTTTGCTGACCAGGCTGGCTTAGAACTATGATCCTTAAACCCCAGCCTCTTGAGTTTCTACGGTTACAGGTGTGAGCCACCAATGCCTGTTTTGTTGTTGATTTTAGTGCATTTTCCCCACGTTTTCTTAGTCTCCAAATTACTGCCATAGCCAGCCTTCAGTGAAGTCTGTGGTGTCCCTGGGCCCTGAGTCCTAGCGTGAACCACACATCTGAGCCTTCTTTTTTCCCTTCTGCTCGGTGGAGAAATGTCAGGGGCAGGAGCAAATCGGTGGGTGCTGGGTTGTGGGGTCTTATCTCCCGCGCTGGACACCCAGAAGCTATGCTGCTGCTCTGGGTGATAAATTCTCCCGGCCTCTGTAGGCTTGCCCTGGCGGGGAGGAAATTGCAGAGTAGTCCTGCAGACTGGGTTGCCCGCGGCTCAGATAAGAGGCTGTTACTTAACACTCCGGAGCCATCTGGAGGCTGGCGGGGTCACGTGACGGCACCTGCCTTTGTCTCTGGCAGTAGGCTCTGGGCCCTGGACTCCTGGTGTAGTGATGTCACCCTTACCTGGAAGCAGGAAAGCCCCACGGGCTCAGCTTTCAGGGGAGGCCCAGGTCTACAGTTCCCGAATGGTGGGAGAGCGACATTGTAGGACTTGCGCGAGTCCTCTGCGCTCCCCTGCGCCCAGCGTTGGTGAACTGCACCACAGGAGTTATTAGGGCGTTGAGCCTAGTATCAGGCAAATTCACAGCCTTCCTCTGCTACTTTTTGTTGGTGGTGGTGGTCATGGGGCTTAAACCCAAGGCTTGGACTCTGTCCCAGAGGGTGTTTTTTTTTTTTTTGCTCAAGGCAAGTGCTCTACCACTCGACTCACCATGCTACTTCCAGCTTTTGGGTAGTTAATTGGAGTCTCATGGATTTTCCTACCCAGGTTGGCTTTGAACTACAATCCTCAGATCTCAGCCTCCTGAGTAGCTAGGATTACAGGCGTGAGCCACTAGCACCACTAGCAACTTATTTTCTGTCTCTGAACTTTTTTTTTTTTTTTGCCAGTCCTGGGCCTTGGACTCAGGGCCTGAGCACCGTCCCTGGCTTCTTTTTGCTCCGGGCTAGCACTCTACCTCTTGAGCCACAGCGCCACTTCTGGCTTTCTCTGTTTATGTGGTGCTGAGGCAGCGAACCCAGGGCTTCACGACTGCAAGGCAAGCACTCTACCACCGAGCCACATTCCCAACCCCTTATTGTCTGTTAGTTGGGTGACTGACTCCAGTTCTTTAAGCCTCAGTTTTCTGATCTGCGATAAGGAGATAGGTTTAGGAAAGTCTAAATAAGACGATGCTTATAGAAGATGTCCAAGTGTCCATCCTTGTGGCCAGGTGAGACCCGAAGCTGCGTGTGGTTGCACACGCTCTCATTTGTGCCGCGTGCACACTCTGGTGCATGCTGGCACCTATAGAGGAAGCCACCAACCCATTTGGTGCACTGGCTGCTTAGTGCAGCTAGGAACTAGCTAGGAACTAGCCAGTAAATGCAGCCGACTGCTGGTCGTTTGTTCAGGTTCTTGTCTGATCCTTGGTTGCGGCTGTGACACTCCAGGTAACTGATTAATTATTCAGAGCTCGGAAGCATCCTCAGGCCAATGGAGAGTTTCTTCAGCTTCCCAAAAAGTACGAGAAGGCTATTCCCCCCTCCTCCCCTGCATCCTGTGCCAGTTCACCTGTTGGTCGAGTAGTTGCAATACTGTTGGAACAGAAGGATACTTGCTTGGGGATTTAGGTAATTTCCTAAACTTGGTGGTGAGAACTCTACCACTGAGCTGCCCCTCCAACCAAGTAATTTTCTTTTTATTTAAAAAAAATTATTACTGTTTTTGCCTTCACGGGAGCTTTTGAGTCCTTACACATTACACAAAATACACAGCGTGCCGGTGGCTCATGCTGTAGTCCTGGCTCATGCTGTAGTCCTAGCTCCTCAGGAGGCTGAGATCCGAGGATTGCAGGCTTTTCTTCCCAGGCTGGCTTCAAACTGTGATCCTCAGAGCTTAGCCTCCTAAGTGGCTACGATTACAGGCACGAGCCACCGGCAACCCGGCTGGAAATGAGTTTCGGGGACTTTTCTGCTCGGGCTACCTTTGGACCTTGATTGTCAGATCTCAGCCTCCTGAGTAGCTAGGAGCTGATAGACACAGATCACTCTCTTGGAGTAGCTCTTGGGAGAACGGAGTTGGCCCGCATGGGTCATCCGCTCATCTTGCTGGCATGTAGAAGCAACAGTACAGTGTACCTTGGCTTGGCACAGCCTTGTAGAAGGATTGCATTTCCCGTACGGAGGGATCTTGTGGCTATTTTGCAGCTAAGCGCACTGAGGCCCAGAGCAAAGTGGGAAGTGATGGAACCTGGCTGAAATCTCTGTGCCGTCCATGTTTTGAAGCAGGTGTGTGTGCGTGCGTGTGCGTGCGCGCGTGTGCACGCGTGTGCACGTGCGCAGGGGATAGGCTGCTGGAAATGAGGTCTACTTTCCTTGAGGAAGGCTGAGACATTTGTTTTGACTCGCTTCCTAAATAACCTCTCTTTACCCAGAGAGGCTCAGTTAATGGAGGAATACTGATGATCACCATAATTAGTCTAATTAGTCATACAGCAAATGTCAAGGCCCTCTCTTGGAGTGTTGCTTCAATTAGCTTTTGCTTCCTGAAACTGGGGGGAAGGGAAGCAGAGGGGTGGCTGAGCTGTGAGCTGAGGGGCACCCAGGTTTCTGGCCCTTCACATGAGTGAGTGCCACAGATGCTCATTGTAGCGCAAGCAGAGGCTTCGGGCTCCTGGCCCTCCGGAAGTGACGCCTGTGACAAATGAAACCCAGGACTGTGTATGATACCAGTCAGACAGGAACTAGGTATGGGAGTACACACTTGTAAACCCCAGCACTGAGAGGCAGGAGAATCACAAGTGCAAGGCCAGCCTTGGACGACTTCCGCGACAATCCTATCCCCAAAGAAAAAGAGCAGAAGGGGTAGGTTGGTGGTAGCGTGCATGCCCGGCATGCGTGAGGCCCTGGGTTCCGGTCTGGCACTGCCAAAACAATAGCAAAACCTCCAACTAAATAGAAGAGCCGTGCATGTTCTCTGAGCTCTGCTACGTTTAGCTGCGCGCTTGTGATTGTGAACTCGCCCCTGGTCCCAGGAGGTAGCCGCAGTCAAGGGAGAATTGCACCTTTGAGAGAAGGTGTTCTGTAATGTTAGGAATGTTGCTGGAGCTAAAAATGAGGTTCAAATTCGGAGTGCCTCCTCTTCCCCTAAATTAATTTCAGTGGAACTGTGAGCCTTTATTTTTCTCAGTAATGAATGGCTCCAAGAGAAATATGTAACATACATGTACATGGCTTGGCCAGAATCCATTATGGGGGGACAATAAGAAATGTTAGCTGGGCGCCCATGACTCATGTCTGTCATCCTAGCTACTCAGGAGGCTGAGATCGGAGGATCACAGTTCAAAGCCAGTTGGTGACACTTATCTCCTGTTGACGATAACCACAAAAAGCTAGAAGTGGAGCTGTGGCTCAAGTGGTAGTGCACTAGCCTTGAGAAGAAAAGCTTAAGGACAGTGTCCAGGCCCTGATCTTCAAGCCCCGGGACTGGCACCCACCCACACCCACACAAAAAGAAATGTCGCCTCACAATATAAGAGGGCCTCTGGGTGCCTTCAAGGGGCCCAGGTGACTATTTTAGGAGATTTGATTCAGTATAACTGAATGGCTGAGCATTTGCCATATTCAAGACACAGTGTCGTCAAGACTGCCAGCGTATAGGTCCAATATTTCTTTTCTTTTCTTTTTTTTTTGCCAGTCCTGGGCCTTGAACTCAGGGCCTGAGCACTGTCCCTGGCTTCTTTTTGCTCAAGGCTAGCACTCTGCCACTTGAGCCACAGTGCCACTTCTGGCCGTTTTCTATAGGTGCTGGGGAATCGAACCCAGGGCTTCATATATATGAGGCAAGCACTCTTGCCACTAGACCATATTCCCAGACCCTAGGTCCAATATTTACTTAAAGATTGAACTTTAGTCGGCCTGCGTAACCTAACAAAAGCTTTGCGTTCCCACTGATGTTTGAAATGATTCGAGGTGTGGGCTTTACTTTTCCTCTTCTCCATTTCCTGTGAATTGTTGGCTCTGAATGAGCCAGATGACGCCGGAGATTTGTTTCTTTGACGCTCCCCCCTGCTTTTAGACGTGGGACTTGGGTGGCAGGCGAAGCCTTGAGCACAGCCTTTGAGTTCGGGGTTCTCGCCCTTCCTCTGTAGGTGTCTTGGGACCTGCTGGATGGGGAGGAGAGGGGAAGGGGGCTCGTGTTCCAAGGAGAAGCAGCTCAGTGTAAGACCTCTGGCTGACAGAACTGAGTCCCTCTGAGTGCCCGCCTCTCATCAGAAGGGCTCTGACAAGGCTGGTGTGGAGAACACCTGCATGCATATGAGAGAGACTGGAAGCCGCTTGCTGTAGACGTGCAGTTTCCTCCCAGCCCGGCCTGGAAGATGGATGTCCCTTGGGGGTGGGGTTCCCACGCATGCCCGGTGTCCCCCCAGTCTCGTAGTGTCTCTGAGATCCGCACAGCCAGGGCGTGGTACACGGGGTGTCAGGCCAAGTCTGTCCAGTTTTCCGGATGGCATTGAGCCCTGCAGTTTACATTGTGGGCGGGACCGCGGGTTCCGGGGGAGACCCGTGCTAAGTGGAACACCATGATCTTATTAAGTCGTTACTTTTCATAATTTACCTTGCCCAACCTTTTAAACAAGGCTTCGGTTAGTATATTGGGTTTGTGGAGTTGGGGTTTTTGGTCTTTTTTTTTTTTTTTTTTTTTGCTAGTCCTGGGGCTTGAACTCAGGGCCTGGGCACTGTCCATGAGCCTCTTGGTGCTCAAGGCTAGTGCTCTACCACTTGAGCCACAGCGCCGCTTTTGGCTTTTTCTGAGTCGTTTATTGGAGGTAAGAGTCTCACAGACTTTCCTTCCTGAGCTGGCTTCAAGCCGTGATTCTCAGATCGCAGCCTTTTGAGCAGCTAGGATTGTAGGTGCAAGCCACCGGCGCCGGCTAGGGTTGGTTTTTATGCAGTGTGACGTCTGGGTCTGCACTGCCACGCGGGTGTCCTTGGTGGGTAGTGACAGCAATAGGAATGGAGGCACATTGTAAAGGCTGTGGGGCCAGACACGGGCGGCTCTCACGCCTTTAGTCCTAGCTACCCTTCAGGAGGCTGGGATCTGAGTGAGGACTGGCGTTGGAAGCTAGCCTGGCAGACACACGTGAGAGGCTCTTACCTCCAGTTAGGAAAGGTTGGAACTGCAAGCATGGCTCAAGTGGTAGAATGCCAGCTCTGAGCGGAAAAGCCAAGCCGGGCGTGTGAGCCCTGGGGTGCAGGTCCCAGGCCTGGGGAGTGCCGGGTGGGGCAGCAGAACAGCGATGATTGGCTGGCCCAGGTCCCCACACAGCCGGGGGCCCGTATTCTCGCCCGCCCGGGGACTGGTGGTGGGGCTCCGGGAGGCGCGTGGGCTAGAGGGCCCAGCGCTGGCTGGTAGAGGCTGGGGAGGAGGAGTGAAAAATGCTGAGAGGTTCCATGTCCCTTTTCCCGTCTCCTCCTCCAGAGACCCCAGGCCAAGCAATCAGCGCATCAACAAGCACGTCAACAACGACGTCAACCTCCGCATCCAGAACCTGACCATCCTGGTGAGAAACATTAAGACCTACTACCAGGTAAGGCCGCTCAGCCGATCCCCCCCTCCCCCCCACCCCCCACCGCCGGTTCCAGTTGTGTGTCTGCAGTACGGCCGCTCGGTGCCATTTCCTGCGGGAAGCCGAGAGGAAATGCCGTCCGGCCCAGGCAGCTGCCTGCTGACCCTCGGTGCTTTCGCCTGCGCCCTTGGGTGGGGCGTCACGTCAAGATGAGTTGCTGTGTTGTGCGCAAGTTCAAGCCCTATGCTGCGAGGCCCCGGAGGGCCTCGGGGTGCAAGGGGGACTGGCCGACGGGGGCTTGCCTCTGGGGGGCCCGCAGGAGCCGTGGGGTCTGAGGGTCGTGCGTGAGTCCTCTCCATGGGTTGACTGGTTTTGATCAGTGGATGTTCAGTGCTCAGGCCTGGGGGGACCGGCTGGTTCAAAGCCCCACCCATGCCGGCCCAGGGAAGGCCAGCTAAGACGGCCAGCATGCGCATTTCTGTATTAGCCAGGAAACGTGATCCCTTACTCCGTTCTTCCTGAGACCTCCCGTGAAGCTCTGGTCGCAGATGGTGGCCTCCCCTGCCTCCAGGAACATGGCTGGAGAACCACTTGCTAAGGAACACATTTTTTTCTTGGATGTATGTCAGAGTTTTACCAGTCCTCTGGCCAGACTGTGCCCCAAGTCCTGTCTGTAAGACTCACCTTCCTGAGCTGCACGGAGACCTACCTGGTGCTGGGATTTGGGGCTCCTCAGACCCCGAGACACCAGCTCTGGTTCTGGGCTGCCGGGTTGACTGGCAGGCAGAGGAGCCTGAGGTGTCTCCGTTTGCACTGGGCGCTGGTCCTCCCCAGATCTGCCCAGGCGTCTCTTTCTGCTCCGACTTGAAGCAGGATGAGCAAGGGAGCCGCGCAGGCTGCGTCCTGGCGGTTCTGCGATGCGTGTGTCCGTTCTCCCCACATCGGGGCCGGCGCGTGACGTGGACACGGCTCCCTGACTGCCTGTGAGGCTCCGAGCAGCCTCGTGCCTCGAGTTCCACGTGTGTGGAGAGGGGTTGGAGGTGAGGCTACCAGGCCATCGGCTGCGGGTCCGGAGGAGCTGTATTTCCTTGTGTAACGGGAGCTGCTTGCGGTGGGGAGGGGCGTTTGGGGAAGCGCCTCCTTGAGGCCATGGCAGCGGCCCCGGTGCAGCCCCTGGATCTGGCATCTGTACGCGCGACGAGAGGGAGGTCCGTGGGCCGCGCGGACGGGCCACCATGTGCTCGGCGCAGGCGGTGCACGGGGTTCAGGAGATGAGGCCCTGGCCTTGTCTGCTTGGGCAAGGGCGGTGGGGTCTTCTGGGCCATTTGCGTTTCCAATGCGGAGGGTCGCGGGAGGGAGAGCGTGGGCAGAGCCAGGCGCGGTGGCTGGCAGGAGTTCCGTGTTCTCCACGGTCGCCGGGATAAAGCCCATTTGTGGTATTTGAAGAAGTGGCCGGGATGCAGCTGGCAGGATGTGAGCACGGAGAGACGCGGTCGGGGTTTGGAGGGGGTCCGCGAGGCTGGCCAGGGCCTGGCACAGCTCGCCCAAGTCCAAGTCCAGCGCCAGGGGAGGCCGGGAGGCCGGGCCTTCCCTCCACAGGCAGCCGAGACCTCCGTGGGCTCTGTGGAGCCGTCGGGCTCCCGTTCAGGCCGGGAAGATGCGGGATCTCGCGCGGCGGTGGCCGGCCTAGGAGAGGGGACCCTGCGCCAGGAGCGCCCCGCTCTGTGGTCAGCAAGGGCGTGTGGACGCGGGGAGCCCTCGCCGCCGGCCCCCGCGGGTCCTCACCGCCTCCTCCTGGGCCTCGTCTTCTAGAGAGAGCTGGGCCGACACGTGGGCCACGTGGTGGTCGTGCTGTACGTTCTTTTCCTGATGTCTGGCGAGCCAAAGTGCAGTTCTCGCGCTAGAAGGCAGGCGGGCCCTTTATAAGCCGCTGGGGAAACAAGTGGCGAGAAAACGGAAGCCCCCCGCCAGCCCGCCCCAGAGACAATGGCGGCTGCGGGCCCTTGGCGTTTCCTCTGGGCCCTCCGGTGAATAGGTTTTGTTCTGGGCCGCGGACGGGCCAGGCTCACAATTGCGTATCCTGCCCTTTTCTCCTTCCACCCAGCACGGCCACGGGATGGGTTACTCAGTGCTGTGAAGAGGGCATTGGCAGGCGTTTCCCCCAAAGAACCACTGGGGAAAGCAGCCCTTGGATGGAGGGTGGGAGGAGGAGGACACACCGGTGTCACGCCCGGCCGCTCGTGGTTGCTCCCTCAAGTATAGGAGGATCGTGAGTTCAAAGTCAGCCCGGGCTTGATAGCCAGATCCTGTGTCAAAGCATGGTTGAACGGAGTTGTTGCTAATTCTGAGTCAGGGAGAGGTCACACCCCCCCCCCACCCTGAGTGGATTGGGGGTGGGGAGGGGCTTCTTGGCAGAGACTACAAATTGGCGCAGTCTGGCCCTGCCCACCAGGAGACCATTCTTCTCCCCGCTGTTCTCCCCCACCCCCCACGTCTGTAGCCCGGGGGCGGCAGGGGGGGGGACCCCCGGAGCTTTTGAAGGGCTTGTGCTTGTTTCACAAGGAAGCTCCAACTGGGGCCCTGTGTCTCAGTCCTCTCCTTCACCTGCTTGGCTTTGGGGGCGGAAGCCCTGGAATCTGTGTTTTTCAAAATCTCCCCAGTGCTCATGGAGACGGACCGTCCCTCACCCACAGGTCCGCCTTTTCCTGCACAGGAAGGCAAGGTCATGGCAGACACCCGAGAGAAATACAAGGTGCAGCGGCGGGCGACCCCAGCTGGACTGGGTCTTGGAGAGAGAGCACCTGAGCCTGTCTCTGGGGTTTTTTTGGTTTTGGGGGGGTCTTGTTTTGTTTTGCCAACTGTGGGGCTTGAATTTAGGGCCTAGGCACTGTCCCTGAGCTCTTTTTGCTTGATGCCAGCTAGGGTTTTACCACTTTGAGCCACAGCTTTACTTCTGCCAGTCCTGGGGCTTGAACTCAAGGCCTGAGCACTGTCCCTGGCTTCTTTTTGCTCAAGGCTAGCACTCTGCCACTTGAGCCACAGTGCCACTTCTGGCCATTTTCTGTATATGTGGTGCTGGGGAATTGAACCCAGGGCCTCATGTATACGAGGCAAGCACTCTTGCCACTAGGCCATATCCCCAGCCCCCACTTCTGGTTTTTGAAGAGTTGTTTTGATAAAGAACCGGCCATGCCGAGGAAGGAGCCCCAGCCCTGGGGCAGGCCTAGGGAGGCCTGGAGGAGTGGCACTAGATGCCCACTGCCCTGCCACCTGGCTGTTGCCGACCGTCATATGACGCTTGTTTACTCCTTTTATTTTTCTGACTTTATTTTAAACTAAATTGTGTGTGTGTGTGCGCGCGCGCGTGTGCGTGTGCATGCATACACGCATACACAGGGCCTGGGTACTTTCCCTAAACTTTTTTACTCTACCACTTAAGCCACAGCATCCACTTCTGGCTTTTTCTGTGTATGTGGCGCTGAGGAATTGAACCCAGGGCTTCACGCATGCTAGGCAAGCACTCTACCACTCAGCCACAGTCCCAGCCCCTGTGGGTTTATTCTTTGGAGGTGGTTTATGGTTGTCACTGCCTGCTTGGCCCTGGGCATCTAGATGGGATCTTGTGCTTCTTTTGTCATTGACTTGGTTCTAGTTCACGTTTATAGACTCTTGCTATGTAGGTGTGCGTGTGCATGTGTGAGTGTGCACTTGTGTTTATACTTACACAAACATTCATATTGTTTTGTGTGACTGTTCAGGGGAGGATACTGGGCAAGCACCCTAACACCGAGCAAGCAATACCCCGGCCCTGCTGGTCTTCTGTCCAGACTTCCATGCATGTGGCATGCTGCTCGTACCTTTCGCCCGCTCCGCCTTGTTTCCCAGTGGGTCAGCCTTCTGTGATAGTCGTAATGGATAAGCATGGCCCGGCCAGGACAACTGAGACTTCCCTTGAGAAACGGGCGCTCGCGCTTGGTTTGAAGAATGGAAAGTGTGTGTCAAAAGAGCGAGGATAGAAGGGAACACGTTTTGGGCGCTGTTGGTGGGAGCACCCTTGGGAGAAGGAGGAGGGTGTGAGAGGTGGGGTGCGTGTCTCCTCAAGCTGCTTGGAGGGGCACAGCCGTGTGCAGGGCAGCCGGGAACATGGTGCGGAACGTGCTGCTGGAAATTTCCTCGTCCTCTTCCGCTCCCCAAGGGTTCAGGAGGACAGCCCCCACTTTACTTCCGTAGCGTCTACCCACATTCTGAGGAAATTAAAGTTTTTATGTGAGGAAAAAAATGAAGGAAATTAAGCCCACCTATTGCTTTTCTGCTTAGGAACACCACCGATCACATTTTGGTGCTTTGTGTGTATGCATTGGTGCGTGCATGTGTGTGTGTGTGCGTGCATGTGTGTGTGTGTGTGTGTGTTACGCTAGTGCTAGGACTTGAACTCAAGGCCTTGTGTTCTTGTGGTTAGGTGGAGCTAAGAGTCTCTTGGACTTTTCTGCCTGGGCTGGCCCAGATATCAGCTTCCTAAGTGGTTAAGATTATAGGCCTGAGCCACTGGTACCCAGCCACATTTCTGTCTCTCTCTCCTCTCTCTCTCTCTCTCTCTCTCTCTCTCTCTCTCTCTCCCTCTCTCCCCCCATCTCCCTCTCTCCCTACTCTCCCTCCCATCCTTCTTCCCTCCCTCTCCTTTTCCTTTTTTCTCTATATATGTAGTGTAACTCATCATTCACACTGACTATATTATCAGTTATTGTATTTCTCTGTTCAGTGGTATAAGGAGCATTTTCCCATGCCATTAAATATTTAGTATCAACGTGACATTTTATTATGAAGCTATGGACTCATTGACACTGTCGGTGATGTTAGTTCTCCCTCTCTTCTTGCCTGCCTCTCTCTCTGTCTCTCTCTGTCTCTCTGTCTCTCTCTCTCTCTCCCTCTCCCCTCCCCCCCCCATCGGTTCTCTCTCTGTTGCACCAGGACTTGTTTGAACTCGGGAGCCTTAGGCTCCGATGCTGTAATGACATTTGAGTTGCACCTCCAGCCTGGCATTTTGCTGGTTCATTGGGGGTAACGTCCGAAGGACTTTTTTTCCCCAGAGCTGGCTTTAAACCTCAGTCCTCTGATCTTAGCCTCCCGAGTAGCCAGGAGTGCGGACATGAGCCAGGGGCTGGCTCAGTGATACTTCCTGTCTTTGAGTTAGAAACAGTACCTCGTGGTTACTTGGGACATGAGTACTTCAGCAATTTCTTTTTTACATTTCCTTGGGGCAGGGATGTCCTGGGTCAAAGGGCACGGGTATTCTGAGGATGTTTGTTCTGACTGCAACTATGGCCTTACGTCCCGGCTGTCCTCTCCTGGGGTGAACTGTTTGCTTCTTTCTCTTGTGACAGTGCTTGGAGGCTGCAGGGTTCTCTGAAGGTTTCTGAGTCTCCAGGGGCTGAGATGTTGGCTTTGCAGGCCCCGGGCTTCACACTTGCTACAGGAATGAGTGCCCCCCCTCCCCCAAACTCTTCCCCAGCCACCGAGGGTGTTTGCCAGTCCAGAGGAAGGCCAGCCCAGTGCTTGCGAGTCCTGGAATCTGTTTGGAGGTCTCTGGGCAGGACTGCCTGGGGGACTGTGGAGACAACAGCATCCCCACCACCACCAGCAGCAGCAGGGCCTGGCCAGGGTGAGCCCCTTGTCTGCCCGTGGACTTAGTAGACAGGGGCGTCTGTGCGCACGCTTTGCGGGCAGTTGGGGGTTCAGGAGCGCTTGTGTAGCTGGAGAGGAGGAGGCTTCCTTTCCTCTCACGCGTTCCCTCCCTAGCACCTGCCAGTGAGAGGGAGCTCTGGTGGCCCCACAGGTCGGCGGGGCGGGGGGCTCCCCCCCACGCCCAGAGCTGGAACATGGATGCCCTCTCAGAACTCCGGGGAGACGCTTGGCCTGCATGCTCGGTGGAGGGGTTTCCTCGGTGCTTCCCGCAAGCTTTAGGGACAGGAAGCAGCCTGGCCGTGGGGATCTGCAGGAAGGCTGAGGGCAAAGCTCCGGCCCGCCCGCCCGTCCGCCCGCCCGGGAAGGACTTGGATGCCAGCAAACCTTCACTTTACCTGTATGAGCTGGGGCGTCTCCCCCAGCCTCCCGGCCCCGGTGCTGGTCTTGAACCCAAGGCCTTGTTACTGCTAGACAAGTGCCCCTACCACGGAGCTACATCTTAGCCAAGGAGAATATTGAGAAGTTCTCAGACGAGACTCTGGCTGGGCAGGTGATGGAGCAGGGACCAAGCCAAGCACAGAAGAGAGGGTGGGCGAGTGGACGCGGGGGTGGGCGGGGGGGGGGGGGTGAGGAAGTGTAGCATTCCCAGAGGCCTGCCGCCTCCTAGGGACTTGCTGCATTCCCAGGCAGGCCTCTGGGGAAGGCAGGCTTTGTCTCCACAAGGTGTGAGACTTCCAGTGGGTGTCCTCCCTTTATCTCCTCTTCACTGTGAAGGCATGTTGAATAGGAGTCAGCCCTGAGCCAACACAAAGCTGAGTGTAGGTGAGTGGGAGGGAGCTCAGCCTTTGAGCCAATCACAGTGCTGGGACAAGGTAGCCGCCTTCTTTGACTTCACTGCCGTGTTTTGGGAAGGAAGAACTTGTTGGTCCCATTTGGCAGATTAGGAAACTGAGGTTCATGGAAGAGGAAACAGCCCCAGAAAGCTGTGTGTTTTCTTGGTTCTTGGTAGCCTTGGAAAGCTTGTTTCTGAAGGGAAAAAAAAAAATCCAAGCTTCCAGAGTGGGTGTAGGGAGACACCTTGCCCCCCAGGTGTGGCTGGGTGGCCCTGAGGGCTGGAGGACCTGCACCCCCCGTGGGGCAAGGATCCTGAGCCCCAAGCCTTTACTCTTCCGGCTCTACTGTTCTGGCCTGCCCTATTAACCAGGCCTTGTGACAACCTTCAGTCTCCCAGGAAGTGACAGGCTGCATCACGTACCTCCGAAACCAGCAATTCTGGGGGTTGGCTCAGAGAGCAGCTGGTCTCAGACTTTACCCTCCCCTCCCCCCCCCCCCAGCAGCAGGGATCTGAGAATTGGGGCTAATTGCAGCAGGTGGGGAGGGGTGAAAGGTGGGCCTGATGTAATTAGCAGAGTTGGGAGCCTGCCAGGGCCATGGAGGCTTAAAGGCGCGGAGTTGGAGGGAGAAAGTGTGTGCTTGTGTGCAAACGTGCCGGGTGTCTGGTCCCTGGGACGCCTCCTCCCAGCCCTGAGGCCTGACCTGCGCTCAGGGCTGCTCAGATGGCAAATGTCCAGGCTTCCACTGTGAGACCTGCCCGACCCCCAACCCCCAGCCCCCAACCAGACAGCTCTAGCTAGACCTTCTCCCGACCCCTCCGCTTCCCCTGCATAACTGACATTTCTTCTAGAATCATCTTTCCGATACAGGTCCTCTCGCCAAGGAAAGTGGTCACGTTCACCCTTTGCTCTGCCTTCATTCCTTAATCCAAGGCCACTTTTTTTTTTTTTTTAAAGAATGGTGAATTTGAGCCCATCACGGGCAGAAGGGTATATGGGGCTGTTGGGGGCGGGGTGACAAGGCTATTGGGGTGGGGGGTGGGAAGCTGTGGCCAAAATGATGGGCACCATCGTGGGTGTTTCTCCCTCACAGTCTAAGAGTTCACTGAGTTGTTCATCGCGGAGTTCACTGGGCAGTGCGAGAGAGCCGGGCTTTGGTGGGTATGGGGGATGAGTCACCGTGACACGCGGTGTGTTTGACGGTGGTACCCCTAAAAGCCGGCACCGCCCACTAGAGAGGTAGGAAGTGGTGAGAGAGGCCGCTCTTCCTTTTGTGACGGAACGGGGGGGAGGGGCGGGGGGAGTTTCTCGAGGTTCTCTCGAGGTTGGGGTGTAGGTGTTGATGTTGTAACTGGCCTGTCAGAAGGAGTTGGAGAAGAACTTGTCCGGGCAGGCAGGCTTAAGCTGCTCCTTCAAGCTGGCCCCGTGGCGCGCATCCAGGCCTCATAACAGTTTGGGTTGCACAACTGTTCTTTTGGGGAAGGTGGGGGGGGACCTTGTGCTCTTGGCCGTGACGCTCAGGGTCTTGGTCCTTTTGGAGATGGTGCCTATGTTACTTTTTCAGGAGCCAGAGGGAAAGTGGGACAGTGAAGAGGAGGAGGAGGAGGAGGAAGAGGAAGAGGAAGTAGAAGTGCTTGATTGCTCAAAGCTGGTGGTTCGGCCCGGGCTGGGGAGAAGTTGACGGGCCATACCTTATGTCCCCAGTTCGGAGTTCATAGGTGATATTTGGGAGAGAGGTTAGAACTTTCAGGAATGTAAAGGTCAAGGACTCCCAGTGGCCCCCCCCCCTTGGGGGTATGTTAGCGTGGGTGAGGGCCTAGGTATCTGACCCTGATGTTGGGGTATCCCCCTAAGGCAGTGATGGGGCCAGCAGCTTCAGGAGAGAATCACCAGGCTGCCGGGCTCACCCACCCTGACTCATGAAAGGTGCCAAGTGAGCCGCTGCCTGGAGACATGGCGGCGCCCGCCCCCCAGGGCGGCCTCCCTGGGTCCTAGAACCCCCTGACCGCGAAGGCAGAGGAGGCAGGACAGACTGCGGGGGGGGGGGGGGGGGGGGGGGAGTTCCTCTCCATTGTCAGCTTGTGCCACTGAACTCCTTCCCCGGGACCTCCTGTGTCTCCGCGTCCTTTTCTGGGCCCTGTGACTGAGGGGGGCATTGTGTAGCATTAGTGATGGTGCCCATGTGTGGCTGGTGTGAGGCTCAAGAGAAATGACACATGGCTCCGTGCCTGCAGGGGCCAAGGTGGAACTGGGGGTTCCCCTCAGCTCACCCCTTAGGTGTGTGGCCCTGGTGCCCGATACGCAGCGCCTGCCCGGGAGACCTGCGAGGAAGGACTTTGTACCAGCCCCTTGCTGCAGGGCAGATCGGCGGGGGGGGGGGGGGGGACGGGGGGGGGGGGGACAGCATGCCAACTGGTCTGGCAGAGGGGTGGTGGGCAGCCCCGCTTTGTTATCCATGCCTGAGTGGATTATCAAAGGCCTTCCAAGGGCAACACAAATGTTCTGTGCAGATTAGGCAGATGCGTGTGCACATGTGTGCTTGTCTTGTGGTCTGCGCTCCCCCCCCCCCCCCCCGGCGATCTTTCTGTGCCACGCTCGCCGTGGCTGAGCCATGGAACTCTCGATGCAGGCTCAGGATTGTCCGTTTGTCTCTCGTGGCACCGGCCTGGACACAGCCCTGCCTTCGGCGTGTGTGGATAACGTAATGCTCTCACAACGAAAGCCACTCGGTGAGGTGAATTATCCCGGGACTCGCTCATTTTGTTCAGGGAAGAAGGGCTGTTTATCCGTCCTGCCCCCCCCTCGACTTAGGTGGGGATTGCTAACTGGGACAAACTTAGACGGAGGTGCCTGTCCTGCAGCTGCCCCCCCCCCAGCCTCACGCGCCCCCCCCCCCCCCCCCCCCCCCCGCCCCGCACCCCTGCGGTTTTCACACAGGCCTGCAGGTTTTCCACGTGGTGTTTGCTTTGTTGATGGAAATGCCATATGTCAGGTGGGGAGAGGCTGACTCCCTGGGGGATGGAATTTAAATTGATTGTTTTCAACTCGGTCTAGCCAGCTTGGCTCCTCCAGGTTTAGGCTTAATGACCTTAAAATTAAAAGATAAATAAAAAAGAAGAAGAAGAAACTTTCTGTATTCCCAACCTTCTTTCTGGCTCATCTCTGGTTCTCGCATTGAGTCAGATAGCTTTGTGTCCCTGAAAGTGTAAATCAAGTGTAACTATACTGGAAACCATGTAGCAACTTGGGTGCTTTTTCTGCCGACTTGGTCTTGTTAGCTGTTTTTATTGGAGGGGGGGAGGGGTTCCATGTGCACATGCGCATCTGCATAGCATTTTTGGCTTTGAATTTTATAGGCAGAGATTCTGAAACGGGAATTTTCAGACCGAATGGACTAATATGGCAGATGGGAGTGCCCCAAGCTTGAGATGCCTAAGCAAAGAGTTGGTGGTTTTTGCTGCTTTGTGCTGTTTGGCTGATCTGGGGGCCGTTCACCCTGAGCAGGTCACCCCGCACCTTCCAGGGCTCTCCAGCTAGGTAGCTGAGGTCCAGTCCCCTGGCAATTGGACTGCCGGTACCCATCTACGTTTCTTCCTGGGGACGGTGAAGTTGACCCAGCCTGCCTGCCTGCCTGCCTCTGTGTTTGGGAGCATCTTCAGGGAGCCTCGCAAAGGGTCCTTCTCACCTGGCCTGGCACCAAACAGCAGGCGCCGGCTCTGCTGCCCACTCTGCTGGGTGTTAGGAAACAGAGTCACGAGGGTATTCGAACAAAGAAAGAGCAGAGAGCAACCTCAGCAGACCTTGGCGCCCCTCTTCAACTTTCCACCAGCGCTGATCTGGTCGCTGGTTGAGGCCGTTTTTCTGCTCTTTATTCGAATAACCTGGTGACTCAGTTTGCTAAAATTGGATTTTCTCGTTTCCGCATAGCCAAGGGGTATCCCTGCAGACCCCAGAGCAGCTCAAGCCCTTGGGTCTGACCACGTGTGTGTGTACACACACACACACACACACACACACACACACACACACACACGAGTGAGCAGGGCTGTTTTTATGACCAGGCTCCTCTGGCCAGTGCATTCCTCTCGCCCGAAGCTGCTTCCTGCGGCCCAGACAGACTGTGAAACCCGGCAATGGCGCTCATCGTCACCATCCTCACACATCTCGGCTTCTCCTTGTCCTCTCCTCCTCTCTCCAAGGGCACAACTCTGGTGCTGAGGTGGGCTGCCTTCTTACTTACTCACACACGTTGCTTGGATCCTCTAACCAGGCATTCCTACAGCCACTGGGTGGCTGGTACCCCGAGAGTCCCTAGTAGAGGGTCAGGAGTTAGAAGGTCAAGTCGCGAGGTGACTTGGAAATTCGGGTGTAGTGGAGCACAGCTGGTCTGGTGGGGCCACCCGGGAGGAAGGCCGCTGACCTTGGCCTGGGGGGGGGCGGGGCAGGCGGGCCAGGGCTGCCTGGAGCCGGTGGGGGTGGGGCACAGTGGAGGGCAGAGGGCTGGGGTGCCCAGGTGGGGTGCCAAACAGAGCGTGTGGTGGAGGCTGTGGATCTGGGGATGGGGAGATTTGGGGGGCTAGCTAGTTGGCCTGGGGAATGGGAGGTGGGGTCCCCGTGGGACGAGGTCACCTTACGGAGGATTTTTAGGGGTCCGCAACCATTCCTGGCCCACGTGGAGCCAAAAGGGCATTGATGCGGCTCACATGGGAGGAAAAAAAGGAAACTTTTCTAAAGAAAGAGAAAGGAAACGCAAACGTGTGTTTAAGAGTCTTTACACACGCAAAGGGTGTGAGGATAGAGATTTGAAACCAGCTCAAGCAAACAAATCCAAGAGACTCTTAACCTCCAGTGAAGCAGCGAAAAGCCAGAAGTGTTGCTGGGGCTCTGGTGTAGGATATCGGCCTTGAGGGAGGAAACTACAGGCCAGCACCTTGGGCCCTAGGTTCAAGTCCTAGTATCAGCGCGTGCATATGTGCGTGTGCATAGACACACAGGCATGCACGCGCACACACACACACGCACTCTGCATTCAGCCATTTTTCTTAAAAACAAGAGGAAGGAATATAGTGCACTCCGGAAAAACGAACCTTTGCTCTTTTAGGAAGCCGCTTCCTTGACTAGTTTTCCAGAAAGAAGGACTCCATGGGGTAAGTGTTTGTTTTACAAGATAGAATTGTGGAGATGGTTGGGCAGTGGCCTTGTGCCACCTGCCAACTGAACTGTACCACGTAGAATGATCTGGTGAAAGCGGTCCATTTTATTTTATATTCTTATGTTCTGGGGATTTTGTCGCAATTCAAAAACACAAGGAACCCAGTTGGGGCCCTTTTCTTCTGGTCTCCCTAGCGAGTAGTTTGTAGTTGGACATGACATTAAGTGAGAAGAGCCAAGTGTTCAAGGTTCCCGGGCCTGGCACGTGGGTGTCTGCGCCGGGTTGTGCCTCCCGTGTGCTAAGTGGTTGGTGTTGGAGGTGGTAGTCTTAGGGTCTGCTTGGCTTCTGAGGGGTCTGTTTCTTGGAAGGTGGGGTAGGCAGTTCCTTGCCGTACCACGTAAGGCCTCATTCTTTCTTTCTGTCAGCCTGCATTCCCCGCCCTTTTGGGTTCTGATGGTGCTGGGTTTCCACACAAAGGAAGTAGAGTGTTTCTCCTCTGTTCTTTGGGCTTTGGACCTCTGCTGTTTGGGATATTTCTCTTTTTTAAGCTCCTTTAGAATTCTGTGATAGGATGAGACCATCCATTGGTCCTTGCCTAGTACCTTCTAATGTAACTTGGATACAGCCCTCGGGAGGAGGCGTGGCTTAGCTGTGGGCTTTGCACTGGGTTATTTACAAACAGAAGTTCCTGTGGTTCTGCAGGCTGGAAGTCTTAAGATGGAGGGCGAGGGTCTTGTTTTTTTGTGTCCTACGGTGGCAGGATGTATCGCCTTGGCAGAGGGAGGAAGAATCCATCCTTTTATCGGGGTGATAACTAAGCTCTCCAGTGATAAGGTCCTCCAGCCATTCCTGAAGGCTGCCCCATTCATTGTCTTGGGGGCTAAGTTCCCACACCCAGGGCAGGTGGGGCCTGTGTTCAATCCACTCTGCTACAGCCTTGAGGTGTTCTGCTCCAAGGAATTGGTGCCCCACAGGCCAGCTTGCTTCGTTTAGCAGGGAGTTCCTGGCTGGTTGAGGTGTTGAGCTGAGAGGGCCTCGCCTTCTGTAGACTGGCAATGAGATGCTGATGCCCAGAACATAAATTAAGAGAGTAGGTGTTTGTTGTTGTTGTTTTCTGGGACACGTGGCTATGTGTCCGATGCCTTGATCAGTGGTGGGTTTGGTCTTGGGGTTTTGTTTTTTTGGGTTGTTGTTTTTTTGGCAGTACTAGAGATTGATCTCAGGGTGGGCTTGCTAAGCAAGTACTCTACCAATTGAGCCATACCTCCGGACTGCAAATACGCTTTGAAGGCACATGAAATGGGCATTTGATAAGAATCTATTAGTGATGTTGATATATTTGTAATGTTAATCATAAGGAACTCGGAACCCCGGTCCCAGTCTTAGAAAGGCCTAGTGGCTGGCTAGTTGAGCCCAATCAGCCAGCATGTTGCTAGGTGCCAGTGGCTCACGCCTGTAATCCTAGCTACTTAGGAGGCTGACATCTGAGGATCGCTGTTTGAAGCCAGCCTAGGGGAGGAAAGTCCCTGCGACTCTTATCTCCATTTAACCACCAGAATACCAGAAGTGGTGCTGTAGCTCAAAGTGCCAGAGTGCTAGCCTTGAGTGATAAAGCTCAGGGATAGCACCCAAGCCCTGAGTTCAAGCCCTACAGCCAACCAACCAAACCAAAACCCATTGTCCTTCCTCTTCTTTCTCCCTTCCTCTCCCCTCCCCTCTATATGCCCCCTGTCTTCCCCTCCCCCTTCCCATTTTCTTCTTTCCTTCCTTTTTCTTTTGAGGGGGAAAAAAAAATTCACATGGAGTCAGTGTAGGGATTTTTTGCACAACAAAACCATTCCTCTTAGGTGTGGGCAGCCGAGACCCCCTCACCGCTGATGGATTACCCTAGGATGGGAAGCCCTTTGAGCAGTTCATGCTTAAATCAAGCTCGGATTAACCTGTCAGACGCGGAAGCATCCCTTTCCCCTTGAAACCTTTCCCATCTAGGTCAGTAGCCTGGGCTTTGAACTCAAAACCACATCTAGAGGCGTGATTGGCAACTTCTCCCAGGGAGCCTGGTGGGCCCAGGGGAAGGTGGAGGCTGAGGCCCGGGCACCAGGCCATCCTGAGGGAGGGCCGACGGGGCCGTGGTTCCTTTCTTACCTACCCTGCTTGGCTTGTTAAGTATTTGCTCAAGTTCTCCACCCCACCCCCACCCCCCCACTGCTGAGGCCTCAGGGACCCCTTTGGGCCTTAAGATGAACTAACTTGGCCTTGGTCCAAGTCGAAGACCTATCTGCTGACCTTGGGTCTAGTGGGACCTAGTGCTGATCTGATAGTGAGATCAATACTGCCTTGGGCTGAGCAGCTTCAGAATTTCCCGCCTTCTATTTCCGTCACCTGCACCATGGCCTGTGACCGAAACCGTACACGAAAAGAGAGAAGCCTCCTGCCTGCCATCTCAGCACATTCAAGTGGCTCATAGTTCACCGTCCTGCTGAGCCCGTGGTCCGCCCCGAGGGACGGAGTCTGTGGCTTTCCCGGGACAGCTGAGGACTATTAATACGCGGGGAAGTCCTTTCCCCGGGCCCCGGGAGGGGGAGTAACAGCTCCCACAAGCATGCTCCTGAGTCATGGCTCACTGTTGGGACAGATCTCGCTCTCTCTCTCTCTCTCTCTCTCTCTGTGTGTGTCTCCCTCTGGCAGAAACCTCGTGTGTTTGACTGTTTCAACCCTTTTTTAGTCATTTTTCTGTGTTTCACACGGGCTGACAGCTTGCCATGTGTGTTTCTTGTTTATAAATCAGTCTGAGCGCCCATTGCGAGCGGAAGCCCCGAGCAGCGCATGCCGTCACTGTCACAGCTCATCCTCCAGGTCGCTGCCGTTCATCTCGCCCAGGGAGAGCGGGGCTGAGCCAGCTTCCAGAGCTCGCTCGTACGGCTGCTACCTTAGCCTGGGGTATGCCCAGAGCAGGTGTTGCCTGGTACTCTGCTGGGCCTCCGGGTGTGAGAGGCCAACAGGCTAGGGTCAGCATCGAGGAGGTTGGAGGTTAGGACTGAAGGAGCTCAGACCTACGAGGCCCTGGCCCTCACTTTCCGTGGGGGCGGAGGGCTGGGCTTGGAGGTATGGCTCAGTGATGCAGTGCTTGCCCAGCATGTGCAAGGCCTTTCTAGTAACACACGCGCACACACACACACACACACACACACACACACACGATGATGCTAAGTGCAGGTGGTTCAGACTTGTAATCCTAGCTGCTCAGGAGGCTGAGATCTGAGGATTGTGGCTTGAAGTCAGCCCAGGCAGGAAAGTCTGTGAGGCTCTTACCTCCAATTAACCACCAGAAAACCAGAAGTGGAGCTGCAGTGGCTCCAAGCGGTCGAATGCTCGCCTTGAGCATAAGAGCTCGGGGGCAGCTCCCAGCCCCCACCTTCCAGCCCCACGAATGACCAAGAAAAAACACAAACCCCCAAAACCCAAAATACTGGAAGTAGAGCTGTGGCTCAAGCGGTAGAGCACTAACCTTGAGAAAAAAAGAAATGCTAAGGAACAGTGCCCAGGTTTTGAGTTCAGGCCCTAGGATTTGCACAATGGAAATGAAAAAAAAAAAATAAGACACAAGCAAATCAACATGGTGCGCTGCAGAGCTCAGATGCAGTTGTCATGTAACCGAGATGGCGGAGGTCTGGCCATACACTGGATAGGGTCCACTTGACACCGATCCTCCCCCACCTGCTGGCCGAGCGCAGCTGGCATATCCTGGGGCCTAATGAGCCTCTCCGTGCTCCAGGTCATTTCAGAAACAGGCCCTGGGGCGGGGACTTTGCCAAGCTTTGCCACTTGACAGGTTGAAAGTCAAGGCATGGAGGGGCACTGAGTCACTCCGAGATGTCCCAGGCCCCTGCTTAGCTGGCCTCGTGGGCGAGCGTGTGGGTGTTGCTTAAGTCTTGTCTTTGATGCTGAGTCCGCCGATGCTATTCCACCCTCGCCTTGTTCAGCACACCGGGAGCAGAACCACAAGCCATCGAGTGGCCGTCCTGCCGGCCGTTCGAAGGCAGCGGGCGGTTCCACGCAGGCCTGAGGTCTCCGCTCTCCTCTTAGGTTGCTTCTTCCCTGTCCCGGCCTTGCTTTCTTTTCTTTCTTTTGCCAGTCCTGGGCCTTCGACTCAGGGCCTGAGCACCGTCCCTGGCTTCTTTATGCTCAAGGCTAGCGCTCTACCACTTTGAGCCACAGCGCCACTTCGGGTTTTCTGGTGATTATCTGGAGATGGGAGTCTCACAGGGACTTCTCTACTCAGGCTGACTTCAAACCCACAGTCCTCAGATCTCAGCCTCCTGAGTAGCTAGGATTTCCGGCTGGAAGTACAATGTCTACCGTGGGTGTAAGCAACACATGGACGTCTCAGACGTGGAGACGGACGGGCTAGGGACCGGCAGGCCATGTCCCCATAAGGCCTTGGGAATCTGATGCCCCGCTAGGGCCGAAAAGCACACAGAGATGGCGGACTTCAGGGTTTCTCTCAGGTGAGCGCACTGCTCCCCAGTAGGTGCAGTTGTCTCGTCTGAAGCTTCAGCCATCCAGAGAGGTAGTACCAGGGTGTTGGGTGTCAGGGCTCCCTACCAGCTGTTTCCCACCAGGTCCCCCCCTTCATGCAGGACTGCTGTGTGCCCAGCTGCCCCAAGGCTAGGAACGCAACCCTGCTAAGGGAACACCATCACCAGCTCCAGGTTCGAAGCTCTTGTTGCAGATCCTGCCGAGGAGTCAGTTATGTTTGCACAGTGGTTTTGTCCAGAAACCCAGCAAGTCCATTAAGTTTGAAATACTTGGAATGGCGGGTGATTGTTTAAACACCTCAAGAGTGAGTGGTGTGTGTGTGGGGGGGTGGGTATGCATGTGTGCGCACACATGCCTGGCTGCGTCAAGTGTTTTAATTGTAGATCCGTCATAGGAGGAGTAAGATCAGTCACCAGAGAGTCTATATGAAGTAGGAGGGAGGTGGCTGGCTCAGGAATTACTCCATTTACAGCTGAGGAAACGATGGCGGCGGGGGGGGGGGGGTGCTGAGTGGCTCGCTCCCACCTACACACATCTGGGGTTGTCACATGGGAAGTACAACCCCACACCTTCCTGCTCCGGCCCATCTAGCATGTTCCTCTGCGCTGGTGACGTGAGGAATAAGAACGACTCTGGTTAGTGGATTTCACTGGGCGACTCCGTGGGGCAGCCTGCGTGGCCGCGGGCCACAGGACCGCACTGTCCACCTGGGCTCGCGTGGCCTGGAGTCCTGCGGACCCGGGCCTCTGTGCTGCCTCCCAGGCGGGCCTCCACTGCGGAATGAAAGGGAGGGCTGGTGGCGCATTGGGAAAGGCTCCAGTGACCTAAGGGGTCACATTGCATTGCCCCGGGAGACATTTGCTTTGAAAGAAAACAAGGACAGGAAGACCGGTCCTCTCCGGAGGACAGGGGTTGTGTTGCGCTTTGATGCTTAGTGGCTGGTGGGCGAGAGCCACCCCCATGCTGTAGACTTGGGGGGGGGGCAGGGCTTTTCACACAGGACATCACTGGGAGCAGCTGGCGTCCTCCGGGGGTTGCTGTCCAGGGTCTAGGTCCACCCCCAGCGGGGGTGGTCTGTGCTCAGGGAGGGAGGACCCACTCCAGCATTTGGCTTGGGAGCAGGTGTGAGTGCGGGAGACCTTGGGGGTCCCAGGGTGTGAGGTGGGGGCAAAGACGAGCCTTCTCCCCTCCCTCCCCCTGCCCGCATGTAATCCACCGCCGAGCAGTGCTTCTGCGAATGACTGGGTTGTTGGTTTGCTTTGGTGCTCGTGGCTTGAACTCAAGGTTTCATACTCTCCCTTAGCTTTTTCCATCAAGGCTGTCACTCTTACCACTTGAGCCACACCTTTACTTCTGTTTCTTTTGTTTTGTTTTTTGCCAGTCCTGAGGCTTGAACTCAGGGCCTGAGCACTGTCCCTGGCTTCTTTTTTTGCTCAAGGCTAGCACTCTACCACTCGAGCCACAGCGCCACTTCCGGCTTTTTCTATATATGTGGTGCTGAGGAATCGAACCCAGGGCTTCACGTATACGAGGCGAGCCCTTTACCACTAGACCACATTCCCAGCCCTCTACTTCTCTTTTCTGTTGTTGTTTTTTTCTGGTTAGGGAGAAGTCTCTTGGCTTTGTCTGCTGGGGTTTCCCTTGTTCTGTGTCCCTCAGACCTCAGCTGCTTGTGAGTAGCACGGATTATAGGTGTGAGCCCCTGACGCCAGCTCGGGCTTGGTTTGGGACTGGGCCTCTTGGTACCAGGTGTGATAACCTTGGAACGAACGTCTTCACTGGGTGGTCCATGGTCCCCGGCACGGTACTCTGATTCACACTGTCTTCTGGGATACACCAGTGCGCGGCTGTCCACTAGTATGGTGCCTGTGACTGCCTTCCCAGGATGCACTGTGTGCGCACGCACGTGTGTGTGTGTGTGCGTGTGTGTGTGTGCATGCGATGACCTCATACTGTGTTCCTGGCAGCACAGCGGTGCCCAGCAAGGTGCTCAGCAGGCTCTGCCCCCCCCCCCCCCCCCCGTTCTGTCCCATTCTGGGTGCCTCACTGGCCTTTGTTGTGGCTTCACAGAAGCACTTGTTCCTGGAGGGGTTTCTACACAGATGAACTTGCCTCCTTCTTACTCTGAGAAACATGGGCCTGCTCGTGTGTGTGTGTGTGTGTGTGTGTGTGTGTGTGTGTGTGTGTGTTTTGAGGCTCTCACGTTACTGTTCCATCCTCCCCTTTAGAGACTCCGGCTCCCTGTCCCAGCACGCTGCCCACAATAAAATGGTTTATAACCTAGGGGAGTGCTTGTGTCTTTTCCCAGCGCTTCATTTCCCCCAGTGCAGAGCGGTTCCCAGGGGTGTCCGGTTTCTCACCGGCCATTCACAAGCTGCACGCTGTTCTTCCTTCGTGGGGAGAACTGGTTTTGCAGAGTAAACCAATCGCTCTGCGGCTAGGTGGAATCTCCTCCGCTAGGAAGGATGGGGCAGCGTGGTGAGTTAGCCTCTCTCTCCGGAGGCTGGATTCCGGGGCTCTCCCCCCCCCCCCCCCTTCTCGCAGCTCCTCTGCACTCCAGTGCTCCAGCAGAATGAGGGAGGAGCCCTCCCCTTCCGGGCCCATGGGGAGAGAGCGGGATCAAAGTGGGCAGTTGGGCAGGAACAAAGCCCGTCATGCCTGGCTGGTCCTGGCCCCCTGAGTATCTGGCTGGACCCCCTGTGGGAGAAGATAGCCTGGGAGGTGAAGCATTCTGGGCCTGGCAGAGCTGGGGTTCTTGAGGGTCACTCACATGGAGGAGCAGCTTCCCCCACCCTGGGTGTGCAGAGGGGCACAGCCCTCTGGAGGGCCTGGGAAGGGAGCCCGGAGCCCTGGGGGGGGGGGGGCGGGGAAACGGGACCTGCTGTTCGCCACACCTCAGGGCTGAGGGGAGGGCGGTTGCTGTGATCTGTGACTAGGATGGAGGCCACAGGTTGCGGGGGGGGGGGGGGGGCGTGCTGCCCCACAGACAACATGGTAGCCACCATGAGGTGGGGCAGAGGGCGTAAAAACGGGCACACGGGGGCTGCTGGGTAGCTCAGTGGTTAAGAACCTGCATGAGGACCTGGTTCCATCTCCACCCCAGCACACCAAAACAAACAGCCCTCACCCCCCAAGACCAAAGGGGCCTGGACAGGGTTTGGAGGATGTAACTAAGCCTTCTTTCTGTCCAAGGAGTCTGGGAGACCCGAAGACGGTCTCGGTGCTGCTTGGTCCTCTCAGCCCGAAGCCCGGTGATGGTGTCTTCAGTCTCCGTGGTTGTGGGGTTCCTCCTCTGCTCAGTCCTCTCCCTGCCTGCAGGCTTGGTTCCCTGAGAGCCACCAGGGACCCTACTGAGCTCTAGGGAAGGGGGAGCCCAGAATATAGGCACTGGGGCAGAGCTGGAGAGCAAAGAGCGGTGGTTTTTGTTTCTTTGTTTGCACTTCCCCCTTCCCAGTAGGTCTTATTACGTAATCTGGCCTGGCCTCCAAGTTAGGGTTCTCCTGCTTCTGCCTCCTGAGAACTGTGATTACAGGGGTGATCCACAACACGCAGTCTGTGAACACCTGGTCTTAATGTGAAGCGCCTTTTAGAGTGTGTAGCTTCTCAGCTCGGCATCCAGGGCACCAGGAGCAGCAGGGTTCGTTGCGTACCTACTTAAACACTCTTCTAAGTGCTGTGCTAAGGCTCAGCAAATGTGAAATGTCCTTAGAGACCATCTGTTTAATCCAGGAAGTGGTTAACCTCTCGGTCAAACCCAGGTTTAGTCCTAGGTGCGGATTGGCTGGGGTTTTTTTTGCTGGGTTTTGAAGCTTCTACCTCGGCTTTTGGGTAAAAGTGCCTTCGTCCGTTAGTGGTATCAGAGTGAGGGGTGTGGGGCTATAATGAGGCGCGCGTGTGTGTGTGTGTGTGTGTGTGTGTGTGTGTGTGTGTGTGTGTTCTGTCATTCTACAAGGTGAAAAAAACAACAACAAAATGAGGCACGGGGCAGCTGGCTCTGAGTCTGGAACTAGAAGGGGAGGCTGATCGCTCTTAACCTGACATTAATCTGAGGAAAGATAGAGCTCAACTATTAGGGCAGAACATCCCGGGGCCTTTGAGAAGTAGAAGGAATCCGCAGGAGGCAAAGAGGCTGAGCTGGGACTTGCTGGGATCCACAGTTGCACTGCTGCTCCCCCTGGGGTCTTAGGCCAGAAGTGTGAAACCCCTCCCCGAGGCAGGCAGGTTCGAAGCCTTCCCCAAGGCAGTGGGAAGCCCTGGGCACCGGGGTGCTTGTCCACCCACTTTTTACCTCCCATCCAGCCCCTGGAAGCAGGCCTGCAAAGGCCTTCATTTTCTGAAGTATGTCGGAGGAAAACTAAAGCAGTAATGGTGAGAGAGAGAGAGAGTGCCCGTGCTCGTTGAAAGCACTTTGCGATGGAGGAGTGGGGTGGCATGATGTTTGTTTGAGTTTGCTCCCAAATTTGTTCTGACTGTAAAGGGGGGGTAGAAAAGGTTTTCACCCAGATGGGCGGGCTGGTGGCTCACGCCTGTAATCCTAGCTCCTCAGGAGACTGAGATCTGAGGATGATAGTTAGAAGCCAGCCTGGGGGCTGGGGGGGGGGGGTGGGGGGGAGTCCATTGAGACTCTTTCGAATACCTTAGCAAAAAGCTGAGACTAGAGGTGTGGCCGAAGTGGTACAGTGTCAGCCCTGAACTGAAAAGGCCTAGCCGAGAGTCTGAGGCGCCGAGATAAAGCCCCAGGAGTGGCGAACACACACACGTGCACACACACATACAAAAGCTCGCTCTTCTGGCTGGTTGGTCTCACCGGCTGTGTCACCAGGACTCTGCGCTGGTTATTTGAGACTTGGCATTTGCTCCTCACGTGGCCCCTTTGTGCCCTGGAGACAGGGCTGGTGGGTCAGAGTCAAGCTGTACAGGAGACTCAAGTCCCTCGGGCTCGGCCCCTGCGCCTTTTACCTCTGCTCACCCAGGTGCTTCTCTCCGAGACAGCTGCTCTTAGCACGGGGGTGGGGGGGGTCCCCCCTTTCCTACCTCGTCTTCTTGTCGGAAGGGAAGTCAGTTTGGCACTTGGAGGAAAAACTGCCTCGATCTCGCCATCAGCAGTGCCACCGCATCTTCAATCCCACCCGACCTGTCCCTTCTCACCCCCCGACCCCTCTCTGGCACTTCTGGGCCGCCCTCCGCACACATCCAGGGGCCACGATGTGGTGGGGGAGCGTGCCTGAAGCACGTCATTTGGGTCCCGTAAGCGCCCGTGTTCTTTGGAGGTTCATTCTAATGGAGGACTTCCCCCGTGAAGTCCCGTGTTGCAGAGGAAGGGACAGAGGATGGGGGGAGCAGGTCTTGCTCGTGGCTGGTTGAGTTGGAGGGTCGGTATCTCCCCATTTTTTAAGATATCTACAGTTTTTCTGACATGCCTCTTACGTGTTGGCACTCTTTTGTCAAACTGTTTTACCTATTTTGAGATACACACCAGGAGCCCGGTGCCAGCGGCTCCCACCTGTAACCCTAAGTACTCAGGAGGCTGAGATCTGAGGATCTGGCGAGTCAAAGCCAGCCCAGAAAGAAAGTCATCCAGACCAGAAAACCAGAAGTGGAGTCAGGGCCCAAGTAGTGGAGCATCAGCGAAAAGGCCAAGCGAGAGGCAGGGGCTTTGAGTTTAACCCCAGTCCCAGCACAGAAAATAAGCAAATGAGGTAATCCATTAGACTCCTACCTAGGCACTGCGTTCTTAGCCGCTTGCTTCTTCCCACTTTGTTGAATCCTAAAGTTAACACAACTACTGATGTTGTGCAAAGTCGCAGTCCACTGAGGTATTCCAAGATAACGCAGGTCCTGCCATCGACAGTTTTTCAGGGGTTGTCCGTTCTCTTACACAAGTAGCACTGTGAGTTTCACTTTCATTGGACTTCTGTTGAGCGTCTGTGTGAGAAGGCAAAACAAATACGAAGGAGTGAATGAGATTTTGGGGGATACCAGACTCAGGGTCCCCCCATTGAAGCTGAAGCCCCGGGAACAGGGTCTTTGCAGGATCCTGACCACAGCACAGGGGCTGCTTGTGCAAGTCCCCAGCACGTTGAGATCCTGCCGGGGGTGACTGCGAACAGCACCTGTATGCAGCCCCCAAACCCTTTCTTTTTTGTGTTACCGAGGACTGAACTCGGGCCTCCTGCTTGAGCCATGCCCCCCGCCCCACCGCCCCACCGCCCTATAGCTGAACTTGAGAACAGAGTCCAGATTTTTCATCAGGCCCGCTGGGAAGGGGGAGTTGGCGAAGCAGCTCTTGATGGTGGGCCAAGCAGGGGCATAGGTGCCAGGCCGCGGCTGCCAGCTGTCCCGAGCCACACATGCTGACAGGCAGCGGGGAGATCAGGTGCCGTGCCCCAGTGGCTGGAGCCCCTATTTCATGGGTACCATCAGACTCCGCTCCCGGGAGGCACATGCATCGGGCACTGAGTGATGGAGTGAGAAAGATCGGTCACCAGACACCTCAGCAGCCCCCGCCCCCACCCCGGCTGCCCCCTTGCTGCCCTGTGTGACCAGCTCTGGGTCCTGTACAGACAGGTCTGTGAGTAGCTTATTTCCACCCTTGACCCTGAACTTGACCCTGTGGAGGTGTCCACTGTGGCGTAATCCCCTTGACCGCAGTGTCATCCTTCCCTGGCCGGAGCTGCCGTCTCGAGCAAGAGCTGCCTGGCATTCCCTGCCCTTCCGGGTGGGGGGGCGTGGGGGGCAAGGCCTTGGGGGGAGGGGGTGGCAGTCAGGCTGGCTGGGGACCGGGACCTGCTCCTGTGCTCACCCACCTGCAGCAGTGGGTTGGGGTGGGTCTGTGCGTTTGGAAGGATCAGAGCCTCGGTGGACTACGGTGCGTTGCAAGCGTTCTCTGTGGTTTCCCGTCTGCTTCCGGCGGTCGCACAAAGCGGCGGTGTGTTTACTTTTAAAAAACAACACAACGGTCGACTATTAAATGCCTGCAGCTTGCCCTCTGCCTGCCCAGCCACCCAGCTAACTTCACTCCCAGATGTGTACACCCGAGAGGGACCGGACCGCGGGCGGTGGAGACGTGTGCAAGAATGTCTCCCGTGCTGCTTCTGGGCATAGTCACCGCGTGCTGGACGCCGCCCAGATGCCTGTCGTTGGCAGAGCGGTTGGACGCACGGAGGCGCGGCCACACAATGGAATATTATCCAGCTGTCCAAACAGATTAACCGCGCGGCACACGGCGCCGTGCCTGGCTCCTAGCAGTGCATAAATATTAGGTAAAAATAGCGGGTTCCCTGACATCACACCTAGCACGATTCCTTTGTTACTCAGGTTAAAAGCAACTAAGCGAATCCACTCTCTAGGAATATTTACAGACGCAATGAAAATGGGTGGAAGACAGCTGGGGGGGCGGGGGGGCCTGTCGCTTGAATTCAGGGCCAGGGAACTGTCCCTTTGCTTTTTTTTATTTTAAACTCAATAGTAGAGTTCTGCCACTTGAGCCACAGCTCCAATTGTGGCTTTTTTTTTTTGGTGGTCCATTGGAAATAAGTGTCTGACGGACTTTGCTGCCTGGGCTGGCTTCGAACTGCATTCCTCACCTCTCAGACTCCTGAGTGATGACAGGCAGGAACCACCGTGCCCTATTATTACGTTTGTTTGGGTTTTTTTTGGGGGGGGGGGCACTGGAGTTTGAGCTCAGGGCTTCCTGCTTGCTAGGCAGATAGCTGCTCTTCCACTGAGAAGAAGGGTTTGCAGGTGGTGGTGACATGGACCAGCGGCAAGTGTCTAGAGACGGGGTGGCGCTCAGTGGTTAACCGAGGTCGGAGCATGTTGGGGGACTTTCGCTGGGAACGGGGTTGGGGTGAGGTCTGTTTCCGTAGTTACCCTTCTCTTGCTTCCGCCTGGCCACTTCCTGTCCATCCACGCAGGTCTCCTTTCCGTGTGGCACCTGCTGGGTGCCGTGGCCTCAGCCGCTCGTGGCGTTCCTCACCCGTGGGGACTCGTCGTCCTCTCTGTGGCACACGGGGCCTCCTTATGTATGGCCTTCCCCAATGATTGCTTCCACATGTGTGCGCACGTCTTACAAGACGGTAATCCCCGCCGGGCCAGAGGTCCAGCCTTGCCGCCTCTCAGTTCCCAGCCCTTGCCACCCTGTGAAGCGTGGGTAGCGACGCGGCTGCTCCTGAGCTCAGTGCAGGGAACGGCTGAGCCTCCAGCCTCCGTAGCGGGCACCCCGAGAGCCCCCCTGAGGAGCTCTCCCCACCACGCCGGGCCAGCTGGCTTCGAATAAACTCAGATCTTCTCCAGATTGCTATTTTTCAGGTCTTCGTTACTCAGAACGGAGCACAATTCCCAGTGATGCTTCGCGCAGCCCTCCGGGGCTTCTTCGTTCTGAGCATCGCTTGGAATGGGCAGTCATCCCGAGTGCTACGTACGGCTTAAAAAAGTCGGAAGGATCCTGAGCTTGACTTCTAGACTCTTCAGGACCATTCACAGTGAACAAAAGCCCTGGGCTATGAGGAACTGGCCTTTTTGTCTCCTGTGCTTTCCTCACTCTTGGACAAACCATGCATATCACTTGGCTCCTGTGAATTCCACCTGACCAGTAGATCAGAGTCAGCAGGCTTCAGTGGCCACTGTTTGGGACTGTGTGCTTGGCATTTGTTTGCACAAACTGCCATCCTGACAGTGGTGCACAGGGCCAGAGTCCCCTGGGCAGCAGGGGTCACTCTGGGGTTTGGGGGTGGGTTTTTATATATATATATATATATATATACTGGTACTGGGGCTTGAACTCAGCGCCTGGGCACTGTTCCTGAGCTTTTCTGGTCAAAGCTGGCTCTCTACCACTTTGGGCCACAGCTCCACTTTGTTTTTTCATTACTTAGTTGAAGAGTCTCACATTTGCTACCCAAACTGTCTTTGAACCCTAATTCTCAGATCTCAGCCTCCTGAGTAGCTAGAATTACAGGTGTGAGCCACTGGCACCTGGCATGGAACTTTTTTTTTTTTCTTTGCCAGTCCTAGGGCTTGAACCCAGAGCCTGAGCACTGTCCCTGGCTTCTTTTTGCCTCAAGGCTAGCACTCTGCCACCTGAGCCACAGCGCCCCTTCTGGCCTTTTCTGGTTATGTGGCCCTGAGGAATTGAACCTAGGGCTTCATGCAAGCACTCTACCACTAAGCCACATTCCCAGCCCCATGGAACTCTTTAACTTTGCCTCTTTACCCTGCCACACTCTGACTGTACTTTTACATTGTCTAACTCCCATCTTGTCAAGGCCTTTTCTCTCATCTTATAATTGCTTTTTCTTCTTAAATCATTCTTTTTTTTTTTTTTTTTTTTTTTTTGCCAGTCCTGGGCCTTGGACTCAGGGCCTGAGCACTGTCCCTGGCTTCTTCCCGCTCAAGGCTAGCACTCTGCCGCTTGAGTCACAGCGCCGCTTCTGGCCGTTTTCTGTATATGTGGTGCTGGGGAATCGAACCTAGGGCCTCGTGTATCCGAGGCAGGCACTCTTGCCGCTAGGCCATATCCCCCAGCCCCTTAAATCATTCTTGATCATCAGCATTTAGTGGTTCCTCAAACGTGGATGCGACATCTATTACCCTCTTCATTTCCTACAGAAAATGAGCTGGCAGAGGCTTCTGGGTAACTGCCTGCCCAAGTTAGGATTTAATGAGAGACATAGAGTAATGCGATCTAGCTTCTGGCTTATTGGGTTATTGTTACCTGGGTTCCTCTTGTTTTCATATTGGAACTTGAACACCAGCCCTGTGCCCTTGCTTGGTCTTTGCCATTAGGGCCACATGTCCACATCTGGCTTTTGGTGGTTAATTGGAGTCTCTTGTTTCCCCTCCACCCACCTCCCCCACTACACTGGCTTCCCCGGGCTTCCTTTCTCAGCCTCCTAATAGCTAGGATTACAGGCCTAAGCCACGGGCATCAATCAAGGGTCCTTTGCCCTGTAGGCCGGCTGTTGTGTTGGCTCTGGGGTCCCGAGACCTCCTGCTCACAGCCAGAAGTGTCATTTAGCTGGCTGTTGGTGGGGGTTCCCTGGGGGCCAGCAGGTGAGCTCAATGACCTGGAACGTGGGGCTTGCTGTGCTGGGGGGGGGGGAGCAGGGGCGGGGGCGGGGGGGGCTTGGAGACGGCACCAGAGAGCAAGAGGGCTTAGAGGAAGGCTTTCAGAGAGGGTGGGCCTGGCAGGTGGTGGGTGTAGGACAGAAAGAGTACATCAGGCGGCCCCAGGACAGGCAGGGCTGTTGACCGTCCCCCCCTCTCCCTTCCCCCCTCCCCTGGACAGCGGCAGCTGCGAAATCCGTAAAGACTGTTGGGATTTTCACTTCCTGCTGAGGTACTTGTCATGAAGCTGCCCCTACCTGGAGCTGGAGCTATGTCTCAGTGCTGGCTTAAGAATCAGGGTGCAGTGGTGGAGCAGTCTGGTGCCCCGAGGTGAAGCCGTGGGTCTGGGAGCCGAGCACTGCAGGCTTTTTCCCTCTTGGTGCCCTTGCCGGGCGCTGGCAGCTTCCTGGCCCTCGGCAGCCACCGGTGTCAGTCACACGGGGCACCGGCCGCTCAGCTGGGCAAGGGTCACCAGTCAACCACGGCTCTCTCCTCCTGAGCCCAGACAGGCTCTCAGAATTCTCAATGAGGCGTGGGGGGGGGGGCGGGGAGAGCTGGGCCATGGGATGGGGGCCTGGCTGTTCCCCCCTACCTGCCCACACAGGCCCTGGTAGGCTCCCAGGTGCATACTGCCAGTCCTGCTCCGACTTGCACCCCGGGAGTGGGGAAAGGAGAGGGTAGCATCGTCAGGCAGTAAGATGCCGGGGTGGGGGCTCCCCCAGCCCTGCCCTGGAGTGGAAGGGCAGTGGGGTGGGCGCGGGATGGGGAGGTACTGTGCTGGGGTGGGGCAGGCCTGCCCTCCCCCACCGGTCTCGGTGGGTTTCCAGGGCAGGTCCCTGCCAGGAATCACAGGGAGGCACAGGGAGTGGGCACAGCCCTTGTGGTCTGAAGTGGGCCTCCGCCACCCTCGCTGCCCACTGGCTGATGGGCGATTGCAGCTCACCTCGCAGGCCACAGTGCCCTGTGGCCACACACCTCTTTGTTATCCTCTATCATAGGACACCCCCCCCACACACACACAAAACACACACCTGCCGGCGTCTCCCCACTCCCCTACCTGCATGAGCTTGAGCTTCTTCGTATCAGCTCAACCCTGTTCCTGGCCTTTCCTGTCCCGGCTGGCTTTGAACCGTCATTCTCAGCCTCTTGAGTAGCTCTTCTGGTGTTCACATGTGGGTTTTCCCCATCCCGTCCTGCTGTCTGGGCTCTGTGTGCAGGTGAGTGTCCGCCATTGAGCCACCTTGGGCCTGCCCGCCCTCCCTTGGACCTGCGGCTACTGATGCCTTCCTACAGTGGTTAATCCACAGCACCCAACTCTGGCTGCCTGTGACCAGATGACCAGGCACGCATTTACCTTGCACACCATCGCTGGAGCACTGCTCACCGCTGCTTTCTGAGGACAGATGCCCCGCCCTGCTTCCTAGGCTGTCCCAATTCCCAGTCTAAGGGCTCAGATCATGTGCTTGCTGGCATCGGGAGACAGAGCCCTGAAGCGACAGAGCAGGGCCGCTTGAACTGCCTTCCAGGCCTGTCCTTACGGGCTTCTCTCCTTAACCCCCCTCCCGCCCCATTCTTCCTGGAAAGACATGCAGACACTTGCCTGTGACGGAGCTAGCAGCCCTGGGCTCCTCTCGCAGGCAGCTGTGCCTGTGCCTCTCCTGTCTCCATCTTCTCCACTTTCTGAAGAAGCCAAAGCCCCTTCATGAGGTGGAATCCTGTCCTGCTACAAGTGAGGCTGTGGCTCTGAGAGGGGTCCGTTGCCCCAAGCTAAAGGCAGAGGCAGGCATTGGTGGCGTTGCCCTGGCCTGGTGGCTTTGGGGTTTCACTGTCAGCCCAGGGGAAATGCTCGTTTACCTTTCAACAGAATGGCCTTCGCGTGTCTCTGTGAACCCAGCCTTGAATACAGTCATCTGCAACGTGTGCACGGGGCAAGTGTCTGGTGCTTTGGTGGCCTCAGACAAGCCTTACAATCGCTGGTCCTGGAACTCTGTACCGCCTCATTAGAGGAGCTGCCACCACCAGGCTTGTCTTGCGCGGATCGGCTGGGTTTTGGTCCTTGGGGATCCCAGATTAATTGAAATGAGGCGGAACAGATGGATCGAGTCTATCAGCAGCTCTGCGGCAGCCTCCGCACATGGAACACTTCATTACTACTGGTGGGGGGGAGGGGGAGGGCGCCCCTGTCATCCGGCCGGGGCAGGGCAGATGGAATAATAACAAGCTGAGCCTGGGCCCCAGGGCCATGCTTGGAGCCGAGGACGGTGTGGGTAAATCACTGCTTACGTTAACTTGCTGCAGCTAAATTAGAAAATGATGGCTCCTGGCGGTAACATTCCAAGGAAGCAGGCCAGGGCTTGTGATTCGTGGGGGTCAGAGCCCCCGTGCCTTCCAAGGGCGGCGCCCGCCGTGGAGATGCGCCGGCCCGGCCCGAGTGGCAGGTGTGACCGTCAAGCTGGGGACGACGCTGTTGCGGGCTAAGGGGAGGCGGCGTGTGGCGCGAGGTGTGAGGCTGGCTCACCAGACCCAGCGGCCCGGCTCTGGGTGCTTCCGGGTCCTGTTGCCGACACTGGGCTGCGGGACTCGCGGGCCGGAAACGCTAGTGATTCTTCTCCTGTCCACCACATGCGCTGTTTGGAAGGAGACGGGAACCCGTGTGGGTATTTCCAACACCATCTTGTTATTTGGCTCGTGATCTGGTCAGCAGCATTGCAAGCTGCAGGGGAGAGGTTTGGAGACAGGGCGTACGGAGGGGTGTTAGTGGATGGCGTGAGCATCGGCACCACCGTGCGTGCCGAGGACTCGTGGACGGGAGTGGCCTGTGGGTGTGTCGCCTGCCCGTACCACCGCGAGCGCTGTGTGCTGTTCTCGAGGTCACCCTGTGGGGTGCAAGCCCTCCCATGGGCCCTTGCCTGTCTGCAGTTGCTTTGTGTAGCTGAGTGCGTTTGTGGGTTGTTGTTGTTGTTGTTGTTTGAGTCTTGGGGAACTCTGGGCTCGGGTGCTGTCCCTGAGCTTCATGGACTTTCCTGCTGGGGCTGGCTTCAAATCGAGAGCCTCAGATCTCAGCCTCCTCAGTCGCTAGGATGACAGGCATGAGTGATCAGAGCCCGGGCAGCCTGCATTTGGTATTTTACCACCAGAAAGCAAGCATGGTGTATTCGAACCAGCCTTACAGAGTCACTGTTAGAGGTTTCATTGATACTGGTACTCAGTAATCCACGTCTACCATTTTAATGGAAAATTACGATTCCAAGCTATTGATTTTTTTTTTTTTTTAAACTTGTGCTGACGGCTACTAGCTGTGGATCTGGTAGAATACGGTGTCGAATGTTCCCGGCTTTTAAAGCATAAGGGAGTCACTGCCTAGACCAATTGTTTTCCAAGACTTGGTTTATCACCAGCAGGGAAGCAAGAGAAGCCGACTGTGCAGGAATCTTGACTCTTATACGGAGTCTGTTCTGCTCTCACTTTCCCAATTGTCGCTATCTGAGGCCTTTTGCTGCCTCCGAATGCTGATTGAGACGCAGCGTGGGAAGTGCCACGAGATTGGGCGGCTGAGCGCTAGGAGTTTGTGAAGAGCAAACTGCACGGGCTGCGTGGGGGAGGTTCGGCGCTTGGGCCGGGGTTTGGAAGGTCAGGTGGTGTGGGGTTGGGTGGGACGCAGGCCCACAGCGTGTGCATCCTTCGGTGTGGGACTTGGGTCACCAGGACTTCATTTGCTGGGAGGAGCTTTCCAGCAGCTGGAACTCTTCCCGTCCTGTCTTTCCCCTACCAGGCTCCTAGGCGTCTGACACAGCCAGGGCCAGAAGCCCCTGCCTGCGGAGAGCGCGAGAGCCCTGTGCTGCACCCCTGCACCGTCCACTCTGCTGCCTTCCCCCCCCCACCCCCGCCGCACTGACTGCTCTCGGCTCCCAGCCAGGCCTGCAGCGTGCGTGCCTCTGCAGAGGTCTCAACCTGGCCTGACCTCGTAGGTGTGCAGGCTGCTCACACCACGCCACAAACTCACGTTCCCGCTTTCAGTCTCTACTCCAAGACTGTGGGTGGATCAACAGCCACGCTCTTTGTGGTTTTGTTTTGCCTCTGTGGAAGGCTCATTTTCTGCCTGGACCATCCGGGTTTCCTTGGCAACCCTTGAGCATCCCTTTGCCGCCTCTGCTGCTGGGGGCTTGTCGTAACTTTTCTTGGATCTTCCTCGAGGACTTTCTGTGAACAGCGGCATTAAGCAGCCCTGTGGGGGGCCATCTTGTACACCGAGCACTCGGCCTTCAGCAGCACATTTTTTTCTTCCTTTTAAAATATTGATCTATCTCTAAGACTCTTGTGTCCCTTGAGGGTTCAGGGAGATGTCTTCACATTTTAAAAAAAACAACAAGGGCTGGGAATATGGCCTAGTGGCAAGACCGCTTGCCTTGTAAAAAAAACAACAAAAAGGAATCATTATTCTTCATCCAGAAACTCACGCTGAATGCACGTTAGCTAAATGGGCACACGCACGTGTTGTTTTTTTTAACCTGAATCTTTCCCGGGATTGCATGGTTCTCCACGTGAGGAGGGAGTAGCCCTTCCGTTGGGGCGACCCAGGGGTTTGAGGTTGGCTCCCCCCCCGCCCCCCCCCCGCCCCCCATTGCGAAGTACTTTCCTGCCTGGCTTCTGGGTTGGGGGGGGGAGGGCAGGGGGAGGGGGGGATGACTGAAGACTATGGCAGGCTGCTAGCACACCATCCAAACACACCCTCCTCCTCTGACCTAGATTTCTTTTAAGGGATCGTTTAAAGCAATTAACCGCCGGTGGGCCATCCTAGAACGCCATCAGTTCACTTTCACTTATGAGAAGAGAAAATTCCGGGAGTTTCCCCTGGCAATCCTACAGGAGGCTCTGAAAGCAGGCCTAAATGAGGGCGTATCTGTACCTCTCCTCCCCCTGCAGGCCCCTCGGGATGTGACTTGATGTTTGGGGTGGCAGTCGTGGGAGGGGGGGCGGGCGGGAGCGGGATGCTAAGCCGCTCTCCAGCATCACTTGGTCCTGCGCCCCCCCTCCTCCCCCGCAGCTGGCCAGGGTGGAGCCAGGGACCCCAGAGCAGCCTTCACAGTGGCTTTCTGTTCCTCGGGCCCCACGGGAGGGGAACCTCTCAGCAGGCTCCTCACGTCCTGCCAGGCGGAGGCGGAGGGTCTGGCCCGTCGCCTGGGAGCCCCACCGCGGTGGGGTCCGCTCACAGGGTTGTGGGGCTTTCCTAGGAGAGGGTAAAGGTTAAAGGTGTAAGGGGACTCGCGGGCACCGTGGTGGGGCGGCCAGTGCGGCTACAGAAAGCGTGTCATCTTAGTTGTAAGTTAAAGCAGCACACATACCGTTCAGTTCTGGTTTATGGAACATATCTAAGTGTGTTTAGAACAGCTCAGGGACGGAGCTCCGCTGTACATTCGGTGAAATCTTGTGCATACCTGAAGGATTCTCCAGTGGAAATTTCCCATCCAAGTTGAGAATAGGCTACACGGGTATCGTCCCTTGGATTTCAAGGATACGGAGAAGCAGCTTAACACGGTGCTTGCTTAGCGTACTTGCTGGTGGCTGGCATCTGCCCTTTGAGCCGTGTCTCCAGGTCTGCTTCGTGGTGGTGATTTTGGAAATGGAGTGTCACCGATTCTTCCGCTTCGGCCAGCTCTGACCTGCGACTCTCAGATCTCAGACTCATGAGCATCCTGGATGACAGGCACGCTTCCCCTCCCCCCCCCCGTTGCCCCCCCCCCACCCCCAGCTCTCATTTGCCTTTTTTTTTTTTTGGCCAGTCCTGGGCCTTGGACTCAGGGCCCGAGCACCGTGCCTGGCTTCTTCCCGCTCAAGGCTAGCACTCTGCCACTTGAGCCACAGTGCTGCTTCTGGCCGTTTTCTGTATATGTGGTGCTGGGGAATCGAACCTAGGGCCTCGTGTATCCGAGGCAGGCACTCTTGCCACTAGGCTATATCCCCAGCCCCATGCCTTTTTTTTTTTTAAAGGTGGCTACTAGGAAACGTAAATAAAATCCCTGTGTGTCTCCAGCTATTAACTACTGCACACCTCTGGCCTCTGAGCTTGATTTTTCTGGAGTATGATTGTGGTGATTTTAGAGGGAAGTCGTTTTGGTAGTAGTTTTAGTCATTGGATTATGCCTTAAGAAACCTGTGGTGATTTGAAAGGTAGACTTTTTTTTTTTTGCCAGTCCTGGGGCTCGAACTCAGGGCCTGGGCACTGTCCCTGTGCTTCTTTTGCTCAGGGTTAGCACTCTACCATTGAGGTAAGCAGGACTTCTGGCTTATGTGGTACTGGGAATTGAACCCAGGGTTTCTTGCATGCTAAGCAAGCACTCTACCACTAAGCCACCTTCCCAGACCAAGGGACACCTTTTTTTTTTTTTTTTAATAGTATATTCTGAAAGTGGAGCTGTGGCTCAAGTGGTAGGGGTACCCTTTGACTGGAAAAAAAAATAGAGACTATGTTTGTAAAACTTGTTTTTTTTTGTTTGTTTTAGTAATAACTAGCGTTTGAATCTAGAGCCTCGTGAATACTAGGCAAATACTCTACCACTTGCAACACACACACACATACACACACACACACACACACACACGGCCTTTTTCGTTTGCATTTTTTGTTTTTGAGATAGAACTTATCCATCTTTGCCTGGGTCACCCTCAACCTCATCCTCATCCGTTCTGCCTTACGAGTAGCTGAGATTACATCTGGCTTTATAAAATGCCTTTTACACGCCTAAGACATTGCTTCTTATGGGAACATTAGAAAGCATTGATGAAATTAAAATTAAAGACCTTATTCTAGAAGATATCTTTCCTACCAGTACTTTCTAGAGGTACTTTGCCTGGGTTAGTATTAGCATCGAAACCTTTGCCCAGACCTTTGAGAGTATTTTAAAAAACAAAGACACCAAACACTGTTTCCCCTGCCTCATCTCACCTTACAAATGGGTACCTGGATTGCCTGTGGCCAGGGGCAGCAGGCACGCAGCCCGGAACGGGGGAGGGACTGCAGATGATCTGCAAAGGTGACCAGCGCCTGGCATCTTGGGGAGGGCCTTGCCTGGCGGAACGGGCAGTGTTGGCAGTGTTCCCACCTCGTAGGATGCTTTGGTGACTGTGTGACCGTTTTTCACGTTGAGTTTTCAGAGCCTAAAGGACCATGGCGGTGAACACAGTTCACTGACAGGACTTAGCACTGACACATGTGTAAGAAAATAGTGGAGGCTGACATGGTGACATGTGACCCCCCCCCCGCCCCCAGGTACTGGACAAAGTCTCCAGTAGTGAGCAAGGGGCCATTTGTATGGGAGTAGGGTATGCCTTATGGCTTATTATCTACTCCCCCGCCCCCCAAGTTTCTGGTGTGGACACAAGCCATGGAAAGCTGGAAGTCGTTGCCTGTGTTCTTATTATATTGTTGTTAATGGTCATGGGGCTTGAACTCGGGGCCTCAGTGCTGTCCCTGAGATCCTTTTGCTCAAGACTGCTGATTTACCACCCTCATCCACAGCACCACTTCTGGTTTCCTGGTGGTTAATTAGAAATTAGTGCCTCATGGATTTTCCTGCCCCGTCTGGTGATCCTCAGATCTGCCTCCTGGGTAGCTAGGATTACAGACATGGGCCATCCGTGTCCCCCTGCCTGTGTCCTTTGAAGGGGCAGGCCGCTCAGGGACAGGTCCTGATGGATCTTCCCAGGAGGTCGCTCCTGTCAAGGCCAAGTCTCCTGATCTACAACTTGTACGAAAGCCTGCCTACCCTGGGGTCCTGAATCCTCAGGCTGTAGAGAGAGCCTCAGTAACAGCACTTACGTTCTTATACCCTACTCTACTTTAATTAAACAAACCATATGAGAAAAAAAATAGTTAAGGAAAAGATGATAGTTAAGGAGGTTATCTTTTCCAAAGAAACTTGCAAGTTCCTAGCATGTTGGACATCATTTTGCCAAAGTCTCTCAGCATAAATAGACATAGTCTTTATTTGATAAAGACCGAGGCAGAAGTACAATGAGAGAATGGGACTTGGAAATTGGGCGGCCTATTATTGAGTTTCTTCCTTGTTTGCATTTTGAAGCTGTGTATTCAGTCTTGATTAGCTGGAATCTTCCTAATCGTTTTTCCTCCCATTTCCTCTTTCTTAACAATGTCTTCCCCCATTGTCTCTGCAGGAAGTTCTCCAGCAGCTGATCGTGATGAATTTGCCCAATGTTTTGATGATTGGCAAAGACCCACTGTCCGGTGAGTGTTCCCCTCCTCCCCTCCCCCCCTGCAGCGCCTGGGCAGTGCTGTAGGCTTTGGACAGCTGTTGGCCGCAGAGCTTTGGCTGCCAGCTTGAGGCCAGCCCAGTGAAGGCGTGACGTTCTGGTGCGATTTTAAAGAGCGGGGAATTTATTGCCTTGAGGCACTAAGCCAAGAGCATGCACTTCTTCCATAAGAATGAATGAGCTCCAGGATTACCTAGCTCTCGAGGATGCTGAGATCTGAGGGTCAAGGTTCAAAGCCAAAGCCCAGGCAGGAAAGACAGTGAGACTTTTAATCTCCAACTAACCAGCAGAAAGCCGGTATTGGAACTGTGGCTCAAATAGTAATGTGCCAGCTTTGAGCAGAAAAGCTAAGGGACAGTGCCCAGGCTCTGAGTTCAGAGCCCAGTGCCAGCACACAGAATGAATGGGGTCCCTCCTGGCCCTCAGGCATGCATGTTTGAGGAACCAGCTGTGACTTGTGCAGTGATAGATGACCCCAGACAGCGTCCAGCACAGAGGATGCTGCTTTGTCCCTTTCAGTGTGTCCCTCCTGAGGAGGAGACGGGTCCGAACTTAGATGTCTCCATTGTGGGGTGTCGGCTCCCCGGGAAACATGGACTCCGGTTCCACGGTGACGGCGGTGAGATCGGAGACCAGAAAGGAAGCATCTTTTCAGGGAGCCGACAAATCCGTCTTCCATAGGGACGTGCGGTACTGTTTATGCTCACCGTCACATCCCCCACCTTTCTTGGTCTGTTAGAAATGACCTTGGGAACCAGGTGACGGTGGCCCACACCTGGAATCCTAGCTACTCAGGAGGCTGAGCGCTGAGGATCGCGGTTTGAAGCCAGCTCAAGCAGAACAGTCCCCGTGAGACTCTATAACTGGAAGTGGCACTGTGGCTCAAGTGGTAGAGCACTGGCCTTGAACACAAAGGGGCTCAAAGACAGTGAGTGCCCAGGCCCTGAGTTCAAGCCCCATAACTGACCAAAAAAGAAGAAGAAAATGACAGTGGAGTATAATTGAGCCCAATAATAAACACACACACCCTTCCCCCAGCTGTCCTGTCCCCTTGGTATTCACCTGCCTCCCCAATGAAAAGGCCTGTTTCCTTCCCACCCCCAGAGGCAGAGAGATGGTCCCCGCGCAGAGAACATGGCTCCCCACCTGCCGCGTGCCACTGAACAGAAACAGTGACAGAGAAGTCGACGCTGATAGTTGTTATTATTATTTTTTTGCCAGTCCTGGGACTTGAACTCGGAGCCTCTTTGTGCTCCAGGGCTTGGGAGCCCAGTCCAGTTTTAGCATATCAGGGAGATGGTGATTGATTTCCAGCCGCTGTCAGGCGTGGCGTGTAGCCCCAGGATGAGGCCCCGGGATGGGGTGATGGCAGTCAGCACACGTCCATCAGAGAGGCTCTGGTCCCAGAAGCACAACGCTATACCCGCCGCCGGCGCTCAGGGACCCAGGCAGGGCTGGCTGACATGACAGCGGCCTCGGCAGGCCCCGCTTCCCGCGGAGGAGGCGGCCTGGCCCTGGTGCACGGATGGGTGGGTTTGACAGGGCCCCCCGGGGGGCTGCGAGAGCAGGGAGGGTGGATGACAGGGGACATCCACCAGCAAGCGAGAAGACGCATGCGCCGCGAGCAGAGAGACGGGCGTATTTATGGAATGGTATTTCCAGTCTTACACTTTAAAAATAGACGTGTGAAGTGTTTTATGTTTCTTTTTAAACAAGGAGCAAAATTGGCTTCTGAGACAATTGGTGTAGTAGCCTGGGGCGGAGGGAATACGTGGTTAACATGTTAACCGTTTGGGGCTCTTTGGCCTTTGGCTAATATCTCAGAGGAGTCGGGTTCCAGCTTCCAGCAGAGTAGCACTAAAGGTCCCGAGAAGCCAGACATTTGTTCCTTTGCCTCTCGAAAGGGAGGTGTCATGGCTCATGGGGGGGCGGGGGGTGTCGTACATCTGACTTTGCTCCTGTGCCCATCAGACAGAGGGAGCCAGCCATCTGCTTTCTCCCCGCTGGGTAAGGTCACGGATGGTCAGCACATGTGCATCATATAACAGCACCAGAACCTGCTTTGAAAGCTTGGGCGGAGGGCCTGCCATCCTCACCCAAGCTCCTTCCCCCACCCCGTGCGTTCTGTCCTTTGCCCGACTCTGGATGTGTTTCCTCTCTGACATGCTGCGGCTTTGCAACTATCTCCAGGTCTCCGGCGCGGTTGCTGTCCCGTGTCTCATTGCTGTTGGCTCCACTTCTGAGCAAGACCTGAGATCCAGCTTGGCTTGAGCCCCCTCCCACTTTTACATAACCACTCTTTGCAAAAATCTTCCCCCCCTCTTTGAGACAGTCGGGAGTCAGGTTTCTCAGGACTGAGTGGAGTGTCGTAAGTCTCCTTGGCCTTGCGTCTCTTTGGCCCTCCTTTAATTGTGTCTGACCTGTGCTGTCCCTTTCTTGTGTTCGCAAATTCCTTTCTGTGATGAGTCACGGAACAGTGGTGCTGGAAGAGAGCGGCTTTCCTTTCGTGGTTTGCACGCAAGTACCATGGCGGCTTCCAGACTTGTATATCGCTGATCCTACGTGAGCTGGTTGGAGCAGACGGGAAGGAGCCACCGAGCAGATGCGGAAGCCCCGCCCAGTGGGCAGGAGCTTGTTCCTAGGCTCACTCCTGGTGGAGATTGGGGTTGACCAGCCCCTGTGGTCCCACACTGGACAGCTGGCAGCCGCCGTCATCTGTCCTGGTATTTCTTGTATTCCAAATGCCAGTCGAGATTCCCAGGGAGGGGCTGGGCCTTGAGAACATCCGTGGGAGCTTCATCAAGGGTCGCTCAGTGACGTGGCCTTGATCCTGAGCTTTCTCTTCCTCGTAGTGAGAAGGGAGAGCTCTTTGAGGGGCGGCAGGGGGCTGTGTGCACGGACTACTGTGAACATCTGTATGCGTCCTGGAGAATAGACTCACGGGGCAGCAAGTCCCCAGTCTGTGTTGGGGCACAGAGGGGAGGCAGAAGAGTCCAGTAACAGCAGCCATGCGGATGCATGCTGGCGTGAGAGTGTACCGTCCCAGGTGTGAAGAGGACAGATAATAAGGCCTTAGCCTAGGCAAGTCAGGGGGCTTCTTGGCGGAGGTGCTGTTTGGGTAGGGCATTGAGGAGCTCTCAGCAGAGAAGGGGAGTGTGTTAGTCAGCTTTCTGTCACTATAACTCCTGCCTGAGCTGATCAGCTGCTGATCGGCTTACAAAGAGAAGAGGATTATTTTGGCTCACAGTTTTGGAGGATCCATACTGTGATCTGTTGCCCCTGCTGCTTGGGACGTCAGACCATGACCTAAAGACCTCCCACTAAGCTCCACCTCTTTTCTTTTTCCTCCCTCCCTCCTTCCCTTCATCCCTTCCTTCTTTCCTTCCTTCTTACTTTCTGCTCCAATCCTGGGGCTTGAACTCAGGGCCTGGGTACTATCCTGAGCTGCTTCTTATGCTCAAGGCTGGCACTCTACCACTTGAGCCACAGCTCTGCTTCAGCTCCCCCCCCCCCCCCCGCCCCACACCTTTGTGGTAGTTTGTTGGAGGTAAGAGTCTGATGAACTTTACTGCCTGGACTGGCTTCGATAGGGGACCCTCAGATCCAGCCTCCTAAGTAACCACTGGCACCCTGCAGCCAGATGACGGTCATGACTAAGCTCCACCTCTTGAAGGTATCTTTCAATAGCTCCACTCCGGGGACCAAGCCTTCTACCATGGAGCTGGAGGACAGAATGAAGGACCTTCCACATCTATGTAGAAGGGGCTCAGAGCAGTGCTGGGAGTCCCCCCCGGGAGAAGCAGCCCAGGGCTCCTCAAGAATGGCTTCAAAGTGGAACTCTTGCCCGGAGCTGGTGGCTCACACCTGTAATCCTAGCTACTCAGGAGGCTGAGATCTGAGCATCGCAGTTTGGAGCCAGCCCGGGCAGGAAAGTCCCTGAGACTCTTATCTCCATTTAACCACCAGAAAATGGGAAGTGGTATTGTGGCTCAAAGTGGTAGAGCCTTGAGTGAAAAAGCTTACAGACACTGCCCAGGTTCTAAGTTCACGCCCCAAACTGACCCCCCTCCCCTCCCCCAAAAAAGTGGAACTCTTGGGACTGCTTGCCGGGATCCGTTGAATCCTCCCACAGTTGCCTGCTCCTCTGCTGGAGTCTCCTTGAAGTACTGACTTCCTAGAGCCCAAGAAACCTCCCCTCATGCAGCCCATGGGGCCTTGTATCTGACTGGCTAAGCTCGCCGCGGGCCAGCCAGCTGCCCCAGCAACCCGGGGCTCAGACTCAGGTCCGTCGGAGTAGGAACAGCCTTCTCCATGTGCTGATTCTGAGACTGGAAACCCAGAAGGTCACTGCCTCCATCCCTCCGCTCCCCAGCCGGCTTGGCCCGCGTGCAGGGCCTCTGCTGAGGGCCTGCCGGTCCCCGGCCCGCTTGCTCGGGGGCTTGATTTCATCTCTCCTGGCCTTGGCTCTCTAGTCCTGTTTGCTTACAAGCAGGGATGAAATAAGGACTTTGTTTCTTTTACACCTTGATTTGTAGGCATTTTGATTTTCCCAACGTTTCTAGTATTTCCTGTTTGGGCCTCGAGGGAGCCATTTAGGAAGGTCCCCAGACCCTGATGTGAGGGGCACAGCAGCCCCGGTGACTCTGGTTTAGGGGTGACTGCCGAGTCTCTCAGCCCGTGTGTTGCGTTGTTGGGGTGGCCCTGTAGCCAGCCCAGCACCTCGCCTCCTAGGAACAGGCCAAGTGTGGTTCCCAGGACACACCAAGGAGCAGGGCCAGCCTGGATACCGGGCTTTGTTTAGTAAACTTCCCGGTGGCCCGGGCACAGTGGAGCGCGGAGGGCCCCGCCGCCGTGCCCGCCATGGCTTCCAGCAGGACAGCTCTCAGCAGCCAGGGCCGGCCAAGGAGGAGGAAGGAAGACATGTTGTTTGTCAGAGGTCATTCTGTTCACCTGGGGCGTTGCGGGTGGGACCTCTGGCTCTGATCGCTTCCTGCTGTCCTGTCCTCTGGGTTGTTCGGTACTAAGTTCACCGGGGCTTCGTTTGCTGGCGTTGCTGCTGTTCAGAGGGTTCTATGCAACCCAGACACTGCTGCTTTCTGTCATGAGCTGCGGTGTTGGGGACCTCCCGGGGTGGGTGAGACTTGATGAGAGACGGAGAGACACAGCGTTGCACGCTGACATGTGGCTCGCTCTTGCCGAAGCGCACGGTCGATATGCTTTTGTTGACTAAGTGAGTGGAGGAATGCCTGGTGGTTACATTAGGGCCCAAAGGGGCTACATGTGGTAAGCGTAAGAGAGCTGGCGAAGAGCTTCACAGGGGTGTCCTCCCCCCCCAAATGTGAGCCGGTGTGTCGAGGGGTCTGCCTCCTCCCCGTGGGTAGGGCCCGTGCGCAGAGCCCCAGCCGCTCCGAAGGGACAGCCTTGCGCACTCTGCGTCTTCCGGGCCGAGGGGACGCCCCCAGCGGTGCTTCTGGAAGGAGTAGTTGGAAGACCATGTTGATGGTCCAGCCTCGTGTGCAAGTCAGGAGAGAGCAGAATATGTGGAGTTAATTTTTTTGAAAAATCTGTCTTCCAAGAGGGGAGGAACCGGAAACTGTCCGTCTGCTTCGGTCACCTTCCGGGTGGTGGATGGTAGCAGTTCACGTCCTCAGTCTTGGCAAACACTGGGGAAACACCTGCTTGGTTTGGGAAGGGAGGGGACGGCAGCCCTGGGAGCGGATCTTAGAAGCTCCTGTTGTTCTTGTTTGTAAGGTAGAGCCCAGGCCAGCCTTTGGACTGGCTTGGGGGTTCGGTCAGGTGGTAGCCAGTGGTGTTGAAGCGTAGTCGTGGGGGGCAGCGGTGGGGAGTTGCGTCTCTCCCTGGGTGTGAGGGTTCCGCCCTGAGCCTGGCTGCTTTTCCGGTTCTCAGCCTCTGGGGCTGAGGAGGGCTCAGTCAGCAAGGCAGGGGTCAGTTTTGAGGGTTCTCAGCCGGGCACATTGTGTACAGTTTGGGGCCAGAAAGGCTCATCTTGCCTTCCTTTGCCTACACCCCGAGCTTCCTACTGCAGGTATCAGTTACAGATGGTAGGATTTGTTTTCAGAGTCCAGAAGCCAGGAAGTGTGTTCTGAACACCGTGGTTCAGCCAAACAGACCCTGGAGCTCGCGTACCATTGTGGAGGGCAGGTTGTGCTTCACGTGGTCCATGTGTGCAGAGGGCCGTGTTCAGGACTCGGAGGCCAAGCTCCGGGCTCCCTAACAAGTGTGGGGTTGAGGTCCCACATGTCTGGTGGACTCAGGAGTACATAAGACCCTGAGTCTTCCTTTCTTGATTGAATTCAACCTTCATTTTTTTTTTTTTTTTTGGCTGGGTGTCGGTCATGGGGCTTGGACTCAGGGCCTGGACGCTGTCCCTGAGCTCTTTTGCTCAAGGCTGGTGCTCTACGCTTTTAGCCACGGCTTTGCTTCCAGTTTCCTGGTGGATAGTTGGAGATAAGAGTCTCACTGACTTTCCTGCCCGGGCTGGCTTTGAACCATGATCCTCAGATCTCAGCTCCCGAGTAGCTAGGATCACAGGCGTGAGCCACCAACACCTGGCTTCAACCTAAACGTAATTTGAGGGGTTTCTATCTACTTGTTAACATGTTGTGGATTTTCATAGTTGTCCAGCTACCTTTCTGTCATAGGCCTCCCCTTCTTGCCCCTTCCATGTAGAAAGCTGGTGGGTGCAGACATCTTTCGGCTCTGGCTCTCCCTGTGTCTTCTGAGAAGGGTTGAGGGCATGCCTGGGGCAGGGTTGGAGATTGTGAGGTCTGTCTCCTGCCTGGGACTCCCCCCCTCCCCTTTAGGGTTCCCCATATTCACCTTGTCTGAGTGGGTAGCCAAGGAGACTGTCTGATGTCTCTGTTCCTGGCCCCCAGGGGTGGCTGGTGACTCACCTGACATAGAAAGAAACCTATTTCCTTTTATCTCTCAGACGCAGAAAGAAACGTACTTCTATTTATTTATCTTTCACACACACCCCCCCTCCCCTCCCTTGCTCTGAAAACCAGCTCTTGTGAGTAAGACAGTTATCACTTGAGACACTTCATAGTGTTTTACCTCTGGGCCTTGGCACGTGCTGCTTCCTGTGCCTTGAAGCCTGTCCCTCTTTCTCATCCTTGGGCCCTCAGCTCAGCGTGTTTCCTTAGGCAGCCGGGCCTGCTTGTTTGGTGCTGTAAGCTGGAGGTCTGTTTCTTGGTCCCCATCGTGTCCGTTGCTTTTTGGAATCACCGCTCTGCTATCTGTCCCCTCATGGGCTACACCCAGAGGACAGTGGCAGCTGAGTTCCCAGGACTCAGCGTGCAGCAGGTGCTTGGCAGGGGGTTGTGTCTGGCCTGTGGTTGTCTCTGAGCCCACCTTGCTGAGAGGATGCTACTAAATCCCGGGAGACGTGATGCTTCAGCTCCTCAGGAGAAGCCTGGGACTTCCGCTTCTTCTCGCACGCCTGCTCTGTAGGAATTGGTCACTGGGAGGTCACCGGTGGCATTTGTGATGGGGAGGGGGGTTAGCAGCTACCACAGCCCAGCTTCTTGCCCGTGCACACTGGTCCTTTGGGACCCGCTCCCACCCCTCCACCCACCCCACCCACCATCACAAAGCTTAGCACCCAGGAATCCATGCTTACTGTCTTGTTCTCTTTTTCAGTCAGTGCCAGGACTTGAATTCGGGGCCTCTAGTTCTCATACTTGCTAGGCAGGCGCTCTGCTGCTGATCCACAACTCCTGCCCCTTTTTGCATTGGTTCTTTTTGAGACAGAGTCTTGCTTCCTGCCCGGGGATGCACTGGACCACATTCACCTCTGAAGCTTCTTGTAGTAGCGGGGATGACAGGCAGGAGCCACAGAGCCCTTAGGTGTGTGCGGCTCCTTGCCGTCAGTCACGTTCTCACTGCCAGCACTGAAGCTCTCTAGCTCGCATCCATCCTCACCCTTAAACTTATTTTTTTTTTGATTGATTGATGCCCATGTTTGTGAGCTGCAGTGTGAGGTTGGCACATTTATGCATTACATGTCGATCAACTCAGAGCACCTACGTTATCCATCGCCTCCAACATGGATCGTTTCTCTGTGCCGGGAACTTCGTAAGCCCTGTCTCAGAGCTGTTTTGAACACGCGATACACGCCGTGAGCGGCCGTGAGTCTCCGCAGAACCCCGGGCCTGTTCTCTGCTCTGGAGGCCGGCGACTGTGTTAGCCCGTTGCCCATCCACCGTTGCTTTAGTTTCGCAGCCTTGACCTGCGGTGGGCTGGGATGTTGGGTCACCGGAGTTGTCAGAGTTATTCTAGAGGATGATATAATTAGATCCTTTGGGCCTTTGCTGTGAAGAGCGTAATATAGATTTTCTGCGTGAATTTCGACCTCTGCCTGGGCTGCTCAAGGCTCTCAAAGCTTTTCCTTCCTTCCAAGGGGAGTAGGGGTGCGGCAGGCAGAGGGGCCACAAAATGGATCTCGCTGTAGGGAGGGAGAGGAGCCGGTGACGATGGGGCAGGGGCTGCCCTTTGGTGTCTGCCCAAAGGCATGTGAGGGGCACTTGGCTGTGATCTGGGGCCCGAGGTGGGGGAAGGAGGTGGGGTGGGGTGGTAGGGCCACTGGCGGCTGGCTTGTCTGGAGGGCATTCCCTGTCTCCTTGCCAAAGCCAACATGAAGTGGTTGGTCAGCGCTCTACACTGAAGGGAGCTGCGCGCGCGTCGCATGGTGACTGGGGACTGTGGATTAGATTCCTCTTACTGGCAGAGGCTTGCCACGGGTGTCCCTGAGAGCAGGGAGCCAGACGAGGGCCCCGTGGCCCAGCCCCGCCCTTTCCCATCCACCTTGCAGCTGTCTAGAGCAGGCGGGGGGGGGGGGGGCGGGCAGGGGGGTGACCTCCAGCTACAGTGCTGAGCTGGACAGCGGCGCCGGTGTTCAGGGAATTCCATGCTCAGCTGTGTGTGCTGAGAGCCTGAGGACGAGGTTGCCTTAACTACATGCACCGCAGGGCCAAAATGGACCCCAGCGGTAGGTCTTGGGCAGGAGTTTGGTCTTCTCCTCGCATAAGCCTTCGGAGAAAACGGTGCTAATTTTGGCCTATCCTTCAGCCCGGATGGGACAGACAGGCTGAGATGACAGAAGCAAAAAGGATCGTAGCTTTTCTTTTCTTTTTTTTTTTAAACCGAAAGGAAGTCCCACCCACCCCCTACAGACAAGTTGCCTCCAACTTACAAGGTGTGGCAACAGAGGTTAGGAGACAGATTTGTTCAGGACACTGCAGTCCCGGGTGACCAGGGCAGGCCTGAAGCCCAGAGGCCCAGACCTTGTTGAGGTGATTAAGGTGCGCTCGGCCTCCAAAGTGGCACTGTGGCTCAAAGGGGTAGAGCACCAGCCTTGAGTGAAAGAACTCAAGGGCAGTGCCCAGGCCCTGAATTCAAGTCCCACCACAGACAAGTTAAAAAAAAAAAAAAGATGTGGCTTTGTTGTCTGTGGTTGCTTTCAAACATTGCAGCCAAGCCCCGAAACTCAGACAAGAAGCGGGGACGGAGATGGAATTAGACATGCCAAGTGTTGACCCGGTGATGCCGGGCACCTGGGGGGCCACGTCCTGTCCTATCCTGCCCCGTCTGCCTGCAACTTGGCGAAAGGGAAAGCGGTGTGTGGCGACTGGGCCTTGCGGTGGGATTGTCCCCTCCTTGCAAACTTGGCTTAGCACGCACAGGAACAGTCATGGTGGAGACCTATTGAGGAGGCATCCCAATGGCAAAGGGCTTCCGACGGATGTGCATAGAATGCGCGTGGTAAAAAATAACTCTTTAGTCACCTAAGTGGCTGTCCTGGCTGGCTGGTATTGGGGTATTTGTCCGTTTGTTTTCTTTATCTTAACTGTTTGGTTTTTTTTTACCCCTTTCAGCAAGCACGTACCATTGGGGGAATTTCCAACATAGTTGAACCTAATTAAAAATGTTGTTGTTCTTTTGGCACAGGGAAGAGCATGGAAGAGATTAAGAAGGTGTTGTTGCTGGTGCTGGGCTGTGCCGTCCAGGTAGGACTGGGCAGGACCTGGGGGGCCCCTGCCCTTGTAGCTGCCCTGTGTTGGGGCTGGCAGGGACAATCATTCTCAGCCCCACCCTTTGACTTCACTCGTGCCCAGCCAGATTGTAACAGCTTGAGATGTCGTAAGTCAGGGGCCACAGGAGATTGTAACAGCTTGAGATGTTGTAAGCAGGGGGCCCACAGGTGGCTCGCCACGCCTGTGGCTGAGATCTGGGGCATCTCAGTTTGAAGCCAGCCCAGGCAGAACAGTCTGCACAAGACGCTCCAAAACAGCCAGCAAAGAGCACGCAAGAGATGTGGCTCAAGCGGTAAGAGCACCAGCTAAGCAAGCAAGCAGAGCAAGTGGTGCGAGGCTCTGAGTTCAAATCTCGGTGGTGATGGGGCAAACAACCCAAGGTGGGAGTTGTGTACAGTTCAGTGGTAGAGTACTTGTTTAGCACATGCAAGCAAGGCCTTGTGTCCCATCCCCAACACCACCACCCAAAAATTTAAAAAACCCTGTCTGACCTTTTTACAAGTAGTATGTTCCCACCTTTCTTTGTGCTGGGCGCGGCCATCTTGTGCAGCACTGATTCGAAACACCATTTTTTTTGTGTGTGTGTGTGTGTGTGTGTGTGTGTGTGTGTGTGTGTGTCCGTCCCATGCAGGCAACCATTGGGAACATTCCATCTGGGAGGCAGGGCTTAAGGGGATGAGCTTGTGAAACGAGCTCCTATAGGTGGGCAGAGCAGCCTTCTCAGAAATCTATCCGAGGGTTTGTAGGGACAAAGTGATCTTATTACAAATGAGAAAGCAGGTGGGGGCTGGGAGGGTGTCATGCCTAAACTGAAGCCTCAGGTTTGCCCTCCCTCAAGAAAGTCTTCCATTGATACATACGTACACACATATACACATATACACATATGTATGTATGTACATATGTATGTATGTATCTCCTCCCCACAGTGTGAGAGGAAGGAGGAATTCATCGAGAGGATCAAACAGCTGGACATCGAGACCCAGGCTGGCATTGTGGCTCACATCCAAGAGGTAACAGTGGGCGCGTGTTTTGGCCTCTGCCCTGGGGCAGCAGGAGGCCCCAAGCTACGTTTCAAGCTACGTCATGTGACCCTAGTGAGTAGTTTTGCTAATTTAAGGCCTCTGACACCACAGACCAGATCGACTGTGTTCGGAAAGGTAGCCATCAGGAAGCTAAAATAGGAGTATAAAAAAAAAAAAACCCAAAAAACAATTAAGAACCCGGTACCTCAATCAAATCTTCTGTCTCCTTCTTCTTGCCTTATATGGACTTCAGACTATTTTTAAGAGCTGTCAACTAGTTTAGGCTCAGAATTTGATTTACAGGCCCTGAAAATGTATTCTGGCAAATGTCACCCTGTGCCGATGGTTGATCGAGAAGCGGGGCGGGGTGGAGAGCACGCGCAAGTGAGCGACATCCTCTGCTGTCAGCGATACACAGCGCGCAGGGAGACAGGCTGAGCCACGTGGGAGTCAAAGCTGGGAGTCCAGAGGTGGCCCGGGGTATCTCAGCCTCCGGGGTGAGGCTGGGAGGAGACACTGCATTGAACGTCACCCCCAGAGAAGGACAGGCAGACTTTCCTGCTCTCTCTACCCTTGACGTGGACAGAGAACGTATCACTTAGAAAGGTGATACTTTCTTGGGGGTCATGCACCCAACTTGAAAACGAAAGGACAGGTAGATTTCTTGCTGCAGCTCAGTGTTCAATTCTGCCCTACGTGCAGATGAAAGAAAGGAGTGTAGCCGGGCGCTGGTGGCTCACGCCTGTAATCCTAACTACTCAGGGGGCTGAGATCGGAGGATCAGGGTTTAAAGTCAGCCTGGGAGGGAATGTCCGTGAGACTCTTCTCTCCAGATAACCAACAAAAAGCCAGAGAACGAGCTGTGGCTTAATTGGCAGAGCACCAGCCTTGAGCAAAAAAAGCTAAGGGACAGCACCCAGGTTCTAAGTCCAAGCACCTGTACCAGCGCGTGCGCACACACACACACAATGAAGTGTGTAGGAGCTGATGTGTTATTGTCAGAGGCAGCTGAACACACCGCCTTGGTGGAGACAGATAGGGGTCATTGCAGGCAGGGGGGCTGGCCAAGCCGGCGTCAAGTGAAAGTCAATATTTTAGCAAGTATTTTCAACTATTATTGACCACCTGTTAGTCTCAAAGCCATTCTGCCTCGTTAATTTCCTTACGTGTCTGTGTTTTGAAAATGTATCCGTCCAGTAACCAGGTCCTTGAGCTTTATCAAGAGCTCTTTGCCCCTCACTGTCGTCCCTGACCCAACAGCAGGATATTAAAAATCATACCAATAATGCAGCCTGGCAAAGTCCTTTGTGATGATCAGTTCAATGATTGGCACTGGGGGCTGGCCAGAATTAATTGGGCAGTTTTTTAAAAGTTCTAGTCCGGGTTCAGCTGTATGGCTTAGGTGGTAGAGTGCCAGCCAGCAAGCAAAAGCATCAGATACTGAGTTCCAGTCTCAGACTTGGATTTAAAAAAAAAAAGTTCTGGTGCCCAGCACTCGGGAGCAGGACAGGGGAGAAGTTTGAGTCTTTAACTGAAATCCCTCTACATGCCTGTGTCCTTAAAGTATGCCACGTGGCCTGAAGATTCTGAGTTTCCCTAGCTGGCCCTGATGTGAATCGGGGCTAGACCCAGCCTGGGACTCCCAGCTCCTGACTTAGGGTGCCCCATGCCATGAGGTGAGATCTCTTCTCATGCCGAGATGAGCCCGGTCCAGATCTGTCCTTTCTGAGAGTGGAAAGGAGAGGGTGGTGTCTTTTTTTTTTTTTTTTTTTTTTGGCCTGTCCTGGGGTTTGAACTCAGGGCCTGAGTTCTGTCCCTCTGCCTCTCTGTGCTCAGTGTGAGCCACACTTGAGCCACAGAGCTACTAGCACCTTTCTCTGCTCATGTGGTACTGAGGAATCAAACCCAGGGCCTCATGCATGCTAGGCAAGCACTCTACACTAAGCCACATCCCTGGCCCAGGGTGGTGCCTTGATACGACTTTGACTTTACTTATCTGTGTTTTGTGTTTGCTTTTTTTTTTTTTTTTTTTTTTTAAAGCCATTCTGCCTATCTCTTGGTCTACTGGAAGAATCTTTTCAGGGGCGCTTTCCCAGGTGTATACCCCTGGCTTCCTCATTGTTCTGTCCCTCTGCCACTGAATGCTATACTGTTTTTCTCTTCCAAAAATGAGTCAGTGGAGCTGGGTGCCAGTGGCTCACGCCTGTCATCCTAGCTACTTGCAAAGCTGAGATCTGAGGATCCCGGTTCAAAGCCACTATGGGTAAACAACCCCATGAGACTCTTGGCCCAATATTTGAGCCCTAGTACTGGCACAAAAAGAGAGGGAGCGAGGGAGGGAGGGAATGCACTGGATCTCCCTGCTCGAGGGAGGAGATGAGGCAGGCCTTCCTCCGTGGCCCGGGGGACTAAGCTTTCCTCAGAATCGCTTTGGTTTCTGCACAGCTTCCCCAAGAGTGCTCTGTACCCTACATTCTGAGGCTCGACATTTTTGCCCTGTTTGACTGGATTAAGTCCTCTTCCTCATCTCCTTTATGTTAGCTCCAGTGCAAACATCTTGTTATCCAGTCCCTTGTAGGGGAACTATTTTAAGAAGTGGGTATGGGGTGTTTGTTGTCAAGTGGTGGGGGGTATTTAAAAAAGACTTGAAAGCAGCTGTGGCGTGTGCAGCGGATCTCCGTGGAAGTTTGTCTACATTCCCTTAAGAAGCCCTCCTGCTCCCCCCCCCCCACCCGGGAAACTTGCCAGCGAGGGGTTCATAATGTCCGCCTGGAGAAGGAGGTGCTCTGCACAGTGCTGTGGTCTCTACGTGGGGGGCCCCCCACGGTGGGCCCGGAGCCCCTGCAGCGCTGGCCTGTGTTGTGCTCACAGGTGACCCACAACCAGGAGAATGTGTTCGACCTGCAGTGGCTGGAGCTGCCGGACGTGGCCCCGGAGGAGCTGGAGGCCCTGTCCCGGAGCATGGTGTTCCACCTGCGCCGGCTCATCGACGAGAGGGACGAGTGCACCGAGGTGCGCTGGGGCCGGGACGGGCCCAGGGACCCGGCTGCCCTCCGTCATCCCCTCTGTCTCCCACCCCGGCCTGGTCAGGGTCTGGTGGGGCGCGGCCACTTCCTGCGGTCAGGACTCGTTCAGTCAGGGGGCACTGAGGGGGGCCGGGGTGGGGGGGCAGGCATCTCCGTGGGGGCCGCTCGCCAGCAAGCGCGCTACCGCGTGTCCTCCCCCTGCCCTCCGCTGCTGCAGCTGATCGTGGACCTGACGCAGGAGCGGGACTACCTGCAGGCGCAGCACCCGCCCAGCCCCGTCAAGTCCTCCAGCGCCGACTCCACGCCCAGCCCCACCAGCAGCCTCTCCAGCGAGGACAGGCAGCACCTGGCGGTGGAGCTGGCCGACACCAAGGCCAGGCTGCGGCGCGTCCGGCAGGAGCTGTGAGTTCCTGGCTGTGTGTGCGGCCTCGGGGAGGGGAGTGTGTGTGTGGGGGGGGGCACAGTTCTAGTGCAAAAGGGAGAACTCTGAGAGCGTGTGGCGCTGGAGCTGGCGGGGGAGGGGGGTGTCTTTGAGCTAGCCCTGGCTGAGGCCACATGGAGGACAGACAGACAGACAGGGCCTCTTCCCCGTCTCCAGACTCCTCCCAGCCCAGTCGCTCTCTATAGAAGCGGACCACTTTCCCCTCTCAGGCCGGGGCCGGGGCCAGGATGATGACGTGGTTTTCCTGGCTGGAGAGAGGATGCACCTCACCCCACCTAGGGAGTCTCAGCTGGTGATTAGCACTCGCCCATCTTCTGGGAAGCCGCCTGCCTCCACCTCCCTGTCCTCGGTCCCAGCAGCCTGGCTGTAGAAACCCCATGGCTGCGGCTGGGGTCTTCCGCCTTTAGAAGGGAACCCACACAGTGGATGGGTCGAGTTGAGGAGCAGACATTCGATAATTCAAGAATTTGGAGTGATGAGCATTTGTGTAGCCCCATCTTCTTCCTCCCCCCTCCCCTTGCAGGGAGGACAAGACGGAGCAGCTCGTGGACACCAGACACGAGGTAGATCAGCTGGTGCTGGAGCTGCAGAAGGTCAAGCAGGAGGTGAGCCTCGCCCGGCCCGGCCTGGCCTGGCCGACAACTGCATCCAGGGGGTTGGAGGACCAGGGAGGCAGCGGTGGTTGTGTCCAGCAGTGCCGTCCCAGAGCTCCCTTGGGGGTTACTGTGCTTCTTATGACAGCAGGAAGAGACCCCCCCCAGGGGCCTGCACACCCAGCCCCTTGTCTACTAGGGTGCTCCAGTGCCCCCACACTGAGAAACTTGACCCTTTCTATCCCCTAACCCCTTGGGGAGGCTTAAGATGTGTTTCCCCTCCGCCATCTTGCAGAACATTCAGCTGGCTGCCGACGCCCGGTCAGCCCGAGCCTATCGGGATGAACTGGACTCCCTGAGGGAGAAGGCGAACCGCGTGGAGAGGCTGGAGATGGAGCTGGTCCGCTGCAAGGAGAAACTGCACGACGTGGACTTCTACAAGGCCCGCATGGAGGTAGGCGACATCCTTGGGGTGCGGGGTGAGGCTTGGGCACACCCTCAGATGTACGTGCTCTGACGGGCCTGTCCTCGGAGGATTTGGGGGATAGGAGCCATGAAATGATGAGAGAGCCATTTCTCTTACTTCCCGGCCTGTCCGGATTCCCTAAAGCATTTTCCTCCCGTGCCTTTGTTTCTAAGTGTGAGGCAGGTGAGAGAAGGCACAATGGTTGGCTTGTGAAGGGCGTTAGTTTCCTTAGAGGGTTTTCCTCCTACTTCATGCCACAAAGCTGACCTTCTCATTTCACTACCGCACTCTTTCAAAAATGTTGTTATCGTTAATTTGTAAAGGTGATGTACAGAGGGGTTATGGTTACATAAGTCAGGTAGAGAGCATATTTCTTTTTAGACATGTCACTATTCTCTCTCTTTCTCCCAGTTTTTCCCTCCCACCCCCCCACACAAGTTGTATAGTTGATTTTCCATCTAGTGGCTAGTGAGTACCACTGCTGCATTTGTTTACCTTTAGTCCCTCCATTTCTGTGCCCCTCTTACCTTCCCAAAGACAGATAAATGAACAAATAAGACAACAAAGAAAAAAATACCTCTTGTTTTCATTTAGCTTACTCCCTTTTTTTTTTTTTTTTTTTTGCCAGTCCTGGGGCTTGAACTCAGGGCCTGAGCACTGTCCCTGGCTTCTTTTTGCTCTACCACTTGAGCCACAGCACCACTTCTGGCTTTTTCTGTATATGTGGTAAGGGCTTCATGCATGCTAGGCGGAGCACTCTACCACTAGGCCACATTCCCAGCCCCTTTTAACACTTCTTGCAGCCTCATTTGCTAGGACTCTTGTTTCCTCATCTATAAAGTAAGAATAGGAATACTACTGGTTTTGTTGTTGTTGTTTTGTTTTTTTGCCAGTCCTAGGGCTTGAACTCAGGGCCTGGGCGCTGTCCACTACCACTTTGCACCCTACCACTTGAGCCACAGCACCACTTCCAGCCATTTCAGACATTTATTGGAGATGAGTCTCATGGACTTTCCTGCCTGGGCTGGCTTTGAACTATGATCCTCAGATCTCAGCCCCCTGAGTAGCCAGGATTATAGGTGTGAGCCACCGGCACCCAGCTGGGATACTACTGCTTTAAAAGATAAAAGAGGTGAAATCTCTGTGCAGTAGCGGGTGAGGGGCAGAGTATCTGAACTGGGAGAGAAGGGTGTGGCTAGCACCTGTTGAAGAGACTTTGTTTTTGTGCTACCGGGGTTTGAACTCAGGACGTTGCTCTCACTGTTTGCTCTACCACTTGAGCCACGCCTTTTGCCAGGTTTTTGCTGGTGATCTTTGGAGATCGGGAGTGGGAGTCTTGCAGACATTTCTTTCCATACTAACTTTGAATGGATCTCTGCCCCCGATAGCTAGGATTACAGGCATGAGCTACTTGCACCTGGCTGAAGGGACGCCTTTAATGGAAGAAACCAACAGTCCTGAAGTCTCTACTCAGCAGCCTGGTGGCTTCTGAACACAGTCTTGAGAAGCTGGTGTTGTGCTGCCTCACGGTGGGGCTCTGCATGCGTCCGCGGGCTGGCTTCATGCTCTGGGCGCCGGAGTCCCTGGGCTGGCCGGTGGGGTGCAGGGAGCTGCGGCCCGGCACCGGCACGGAGGGGTATTCCCCACGTCGTGTGAGTGCCTGGTGACTCACCTTGCCCCCTCCTCGGAGATGGAGGCAGGATAAGGGCTGCCGGGGTCTGGGTGAGGGACCCAGGCAGCAAATTCCTTCCTCCTTTTGTCTCGTACGCAGCCCGCCGGCTCTGCCATCGACAGGAGGCATGGATCTCGGCATGAATGGTTTCAGGGTGTGGACACATACTGACTGTGTGCCACAGTTAGGAGCTCGTCATCTCTCCGTATGTCACCAGAACAGCTGCGGGCCTCTGTTGAACACGCACATTCCTGAGCACAGACCCCCGCCCCCTCGTGCCCACCCGTGAACCCTGGAAGTCTTGGTTCACTGCCACTCCCTCCATACACGCAAGCTAAATTCTCACCGGCTGCAGGTGGACCAGGGCGTCTCTGTGGCCCGCCCTCTTCATGGGCATGGGGAGGCCTGCCGGCAGCTCTGTGACAGAGCCTGGAGCCCTGAGAGCGAGGCCGTGTCTCACTTGATCCGCAGCCCTGAGCTCCTTGCGCACACCCAGCCCTTGGGAGGAATTCATGGCAGGTGTCAGGGACTTTAAGTCTTGCAGCATGAGCAAAGGCAGGGGAGAAGCGTGGGCCTTGGAACAACTGGTTGTAAAGGCCATCAGAACAGGACCCTGGCTGCGGCTCTTGTGCCAGCTCCCCCTGTGTGTGGCACTGAGGAGCAGCACGTGTGGGGGGGAGGGTCCTGTGTGTGGTACTGAGGAGCAGCGTTGGGGGTGGGGGGGGGATGTAACCCTGGCATTCTCCCGGAGAGCCTATCAGACCAGCCCTCAGAAAGCACGAAACACAGAACACAAACTTGTATGATTGCGTTTTAAACATTTGGGGTCTCTTTTTTTTGTGGCTCTCGAGTCGCTTAAGAGGCAGCAGCAGGGGCTGGGGATATAGCCTAGTGGCAAGAGTGCCTGCCTCAGATACACAAGGCCCTAGGTTCGATTCCCCAGCACCACATATACAGAAAACGGCCAGAAGCGGCGCTGTGGCTCAAGTGGCAGAGTGCTAGCCTTGAGCGGGAAGAAGCCAGGGACAGTGCTCAGGCCCTGAGTCCAAGGCCCAGGACTGGCCAAAAAAAAAAAAGAGGCAGCAGCAGCAAGGGCCTCTGGGGAGGGGAAGAGGTGGGCGGGCCCCCGGCTGACCCCTGACTTCCTTTCACCAACTGTAGTGCAGCTCCGGGCCGCATCTGCAGCGCGAGGGTTGCAGCTGCGTGGGAGGAGGTGGAGGCCGAGGGAGTTCCTAGAAGTTCTCCTTCCTTATATTTTACGACTGGCTGAAAATTTCCCTCCCGGGCAAAGGGCAAAGATGCCGAAGCCGAGTGTGTCCCGGGCAGAGGCGCCAGGGCTCTGGTGGCTCCTGTGTGGATTGACAGCTGTCCTGGGCAGGGTTGGCCTGAGAAACAGCCTCAGAGGCAGAGACCTCGCCAGCCCCGTCCTCGCTGCAGCACCAACTTGCTGGTGTTGGGCAAGGCATCGTCTTTATGTACGGGTAAAGGTGCCGTCTGACTACTCCTGAGCCTAAGAGGCCCCGGGTCACCAACGGTAGGGAACCACAGAACAGGGAGTAGCCTGTGGTAAAGGAGGCAGCCAGGGGGTCGGGTGTGGTCATTGGCAAGGACCCAGCACTTAGGAGCCGGGTTTGTGATCTGCGCATGTTACTTCTATGTCCTACCCCAAATTCAAGGTCATACTCCTGAGGTGACAGTGGTGTGACCAGGATCTGGAAAGGTTAAAAGGGGGTGCCCCGGGTTCAGAGTGCACTGCCCATTTGGGCTTGGGAGGTGCGGCCCAGCCCTGCCCCCCTTCCCGAGGCTGACTGTCTCGGCCATGCTCGGGAACTCCTTCCTCCCCTCGCTTTTCCCATCACCTCCACTGGGGACGGAGCTCAGGAGATGGGTGTTCCTTGGAGTCCAAGGCCTTTGCTTTTGCTCTGGATTTCTGCTTTCCGGCCTCTGCGTCTGTGTAGCCCACAGGAATCTCAGAGCTCATGTGTCCAATGAGTCCATTGTCTTTCTGAGTTGTCTCCAGACTGCACTCTGGCTAATTAAGCCAGTGTGGTCGGCCTCTATCCTTGCTTTTTTCTCCACTCTCCCCCGTCATCCTCCGAGCCCAGCCTTGCTGTCTCAGCGTCAGGTGTGCGCATGCCCAGCCATCCCCAACTCCTGAGATACCTGCTTGGGTTTTTGCGGAGTCTGCATGTGAGATACTGCCCAAATCTGCATTGCCATGTCGCTACCCAGTGACTCAGTGGACATCTCTCCCCTGCCCAGCCCAATCAACAGGTGCATCCCCAGCCACCCACCTCCCTCCCTCCCTCCCTCCCAAACCTTAAGGCCCAGGCATCAGGGTTTAGGCCCTTGCAGGGCTGGGCAGGTAAAGCTCAGGCTGCACCTCTGGTCTCCTGCTTCTCCATTTCCTCCCCAAACCCCCTTACTCCAGGCAGTTGTGTGTGTGGCTCTGTCGCGATGCGTCTTCCCGTCTCCCTCACCAGGCCAGGGAAGGGGAGCGAGCTGTGCCTCGCTCACTGTCTGCCCAGGGCCTGGCTACTCAGGAGCCAACAAAGTATCGTGCAGATAGGTAGGCCAGCATCACTTTTATGAATGACATTTTATTGGAACACAGCTAGACCCATTTGTTGTCTCTCGCTGCTCTTGTACAACCCCTGCAAGGTTGAGTAGTTCCCACAGAGACTTTGAACTTGCAGACCTGAAAGTATTTCCCATCCGGTCCTTTGCAGACTGGGCCGTCTATCTAGCCCTGAATGGCTTTTAAATGAGCAGTGCTCTGGATATTTCTGTGGCGCCCGCAAGGGTTAAGCTCTAGTGTTACCGCTGTGTTTCAGCCTTGCGGTGGCCCTGCAAGGTGTAGCAGCGCGGATTGGTTCCTCTCCCTTCTTCCGAGGAGAAAGGGGAAGGTTAATTTGTAACTTGCCCACTGTTGCAGTTGCTAAGCAGGTGGGCTGGGGTCGGAACGCAGCTGGCGGCCCCTGAGCCTTGACCAGCTGCCAGCCAGCGAGCCCCAGCTACACAAGAGGGAAGAAAGAAGCGGCCGGAGAGAGGCGGGGGGGAGTAAAGGTGCTTACTGAGGGGGTCTGGCTGCTACTGTGGGCCCAAGGAGGGGCCCGAGCCTCCGCAGTTCATGTCAGAACTCAGGGAACGTTAAAAGCCAGGGACCTGCTAAGAATGCTTTGAACCCAGACAACCTTGCGTTCCAGCGTGGGACTCTGTGTCTTGCTCTCTGCTGCTGCTGAAGGTCTGGCCCCTGGGCGCTCCTTGGAACAGGCCATGGGTCTTGGGTTGGAGCGGATGAATAGGAGCTGGTGGAAGCTGGTCTTTTCAGAGCAGGAGCGAGCCGGGAGGTCGGTGGCCCTGAGCAGTGACCAGCTCCCCCCGCCCCCTGCAGGCCCCCACCAGCTCCTCTGCTCTCTGTTGCTGTGGACACCGGGAACCACGTGTGCTGTAAGCCGGAGCTCAGGACGCCAGAGCTTGTTTCTTTGACTCCACGTCCCCTCTGGTTTGCAGTACTTGTGGGGTGTCAGAAGGTTCCCACACACACACCAGAAAATGTTCTTTTTTTTTTTTTTTTTCTTTTTCTTCTTCTTGTTTTGATTTGTTCTTTCAGCGTTGCGCTGGGGATCCGTCTCAGAGTTTCGTTGCATGCTGAGTAATGTTCCACTCCTGAGCCCTACCCCCAGCTCTTGCAACCAGTTTTTGCCCATTAGCGGCGGGGGGAGGGGGGCTCTGTAGTTTGAGTTCTGGATCGAACTGTGTCCCATGGTGTCTGAAGTGACACTGTACCTACAATCCTAGCTACTCAGGAGGCTGAGGTAGGTCTGAGGATTGGGGTTCAAACCAGCCCAGACAGGAAAGCCTACGAGACTCTTAATTTCCAATGAATTACAAAAAAAAAAAAACAAAAAAACAAAACAGAAATGGCACTGTGACTCAAAGTGGTAGAGCGCTAGCCTTGAGCACAGACGCTCAGGGAAAGTGCCCAGGCCCTGAGTTCAAGCCCCAGGACCAACACAGCAAATAAATAAGTAAATAAATAAAGTGACGATAGCCCGGCAGCTGGAGGCCTGAGCACCCTCCTGGAGTCTGTCCTCCTGTCCACCTTAGAAGGTGGAAATCCAGGTCTCCGGCCCCCCCTGCCTGCTGCCCTCTGAGAGCCTGGAGCAGCCCTGGCTTCGTCTCCGCTGCCTCTCAGTAGCAGATTCGAAGTGGACTCTCGAGCCCTTGGGTCTGGGTCAGGCCTTTAAATAGTCGCCTTGCTCAGCTGGGGTCAGTGCCTTGGGGCAGGGGGGAGCCTGCTGACATGGGCAGGTGCCCGGGCCTGTGGGGTTGTCCTTCTCACCCCAGCACCCCAGCCTTTTGGGGGTTCCCTCAGCATATGTTTCTACATCCTGGCTTCTGAGATGGCGGCGGGACGTGTGTGTCAGCCGATGTCCTGGAGGTTGTTGAGTTAGAAATCATCTCGGGGGTGCTCTCGTGGCCTGCCGATCCCCACCCTGCCCGCAGAGCCTCGAGTCCATCACGGACCACCCCGTGCGCCACCTCCAATTCCAGACGCTCCCGCATCTCGAGAGAGGAGTGTAGCCGTCCCACCCGGGGGATTCCGGGCTAGGGGAGCGGCAGGCGGCCCGTGCTCTGGTCTCCCCCAGTCAGTGAGCAGGCCAGAGTGGATCCCCAAGCACTGCTCAGAGGGGCAACTCGGGCTGGTGTTGAAGGCCCAGTCGTAGTTGGCTATGAGGACACACTGCCGCTACACTGGGGGCCCGGGTACAGCTACCCTGGGGAGCACAGGTGGCTGGGCCCTGCCCGAACCCCACAGGAGGGAACTGGGGGGGGGGGGGCGGGGGGGGGAGACAGAGGCCACAGCAGGAAGGCCAGGCCTGTGCCCTGGCTCACGTCATTAGTATCAGCCTCAGCCTCTCCCCAACACGAGGCCCGTAAGGTTGGGTCTTCCTGGAGCTCAGGTCTAAGCCCTCTCAGCATGCCTTACCTGCATGGGTCCATTATCCGCCTTGCTTCCTCTGAGGGCTGCCCTGGGAGGGGGGACAGGTCGGGTGGGCACAGGTGCTTTCATTGCTGGGCTGTCATTAACACCACCGCCGCCCCCACATTACCCAGAAGCTGCCAGGCATTGGGTGTTGCCAAGGGTGCAAGGGAGTGGAAATTCTCCAAGAGCCACTGCGTGTTGAACGAGAGCTTGTCTGGTTGCCAGTTTCTGCCACCCTGGTGAATGTTGGGTGGGAGGAACAGACTAGACCTAGAGACGCCCCCCCCCCCCGCCCCCCCAAGCCCCTTGTGAAGGAAACTCACACTAGCGGTCTGGAGCTCTCGGCAGAGTCTGCCTGTCTGTCCAGTGAGACTGGAAATATGGTAGCCTAGTGCCAACCTGGCCTGTAGGAGATCCTGAGGTACCCAAAGTTATGTGTTTAGTTGTTGTTTGTTTTTCTTTCTGTACTGGGGATTGAACTCAGGGCTTGGGCACATAACACGAGAAAGCCCCATCCCATCACCTCCTTCATCACTCGGGGCTTCAGGCTTGCTGTGCAGGTGCTCTACCATCTGGTCCACTCCTCCAGCCCTTGTGCTTTTAGCAGGTCTTGGAGTTTCGCCTGGGGCCAGCCACAGACTCGTGGTGTTCCTAGCTATGTCTCTGAGTAGCTGCAATTATGCACCGCCGTGCTGGGCTTGCTGGTTGAGATTGGATCTCAAAGATCCTAAGTTTCAGTTTCCCAGACTATGATCCTCTTATCTCCACCACCCCCCCCAAGGGGAGATACAGGATTACCAGACTCTGCCATCACACTCCTCCTGCGTTCACTTTTCTTTTTTCTTTTTTTAAGCAGAAAAAGTGCATTTGTCCTTGCCTCATCAAGAGTCCTGCACGGCTGGTAGAAACGGAGGCAACGCTTCCTGTCATGGGCTTGTCCCTAGCTGGATTGTTGGATCCAGGGAGCTTTGGCTGAGAATCCTGTTGGCCATAACCCGGTACCCATGCCTGATGGTTTTCCTGTGTGCATTTGCTCCCCAGGAGCTGAGAGAAGACAACATCATTTTAATCGAGACGAAGGCCATGCTCGAGGAGCAGCTGACGGCCGCCCGGGCCCGCAGCGACAAGGTCCACGAACTGGAGAAAGAGAACCTGCAGCTGAAATCCAAGCTCCACGACCTGGAACTGGTACTGGGAGCCCCGCGGGTGGCGCTTGCACGAGGGCGGGGCGGGCTCCGCCACGCGTCAGGCCACCACCGTCCCCGTCAGCATCGGCAGCTGTCGACTGGAAGTGGTGTGCCTGAGCGTGGCTGGCTTGGGCGGGCGCTTACCACCCTCAAAGCAGCTTAGGACCTGTCTTGTGGGCTGCTTCCCTGAGACGGTGAACGGATGTGTGTGTCTCCTGCAAGAAGGGTCCTTGCTGGTGTTTCTGGCTTGTGCCGAGGGCTGGTGCGTGCACCCTTCCCAGGCATCTTGGCCCTGAAGCCCCCGAGGTGTCCGTCGTTACATGCCGGCTTCAGAGCCCCCCTCCGTTCAGACGGCGTTCAGGTAGAGGCCTCAGAGCTCTTCTCATAACCTAGCTGACCAGGCCAAGGGGCCTGGCAGCGATGACATGAAGGTGAACAGGTGCATGGCTCACTTCATCCTCGGTGGCTGGTGCTCCGTCTCACGGGTCTGTCTACCCAGAGTCCTACCCCCCATCCTTCTTTCCTCTTACCCTAGGACCGAGACACCGATAAGAAGCGGATTGAGGAGCTGCTGGAAGAAAACATGGTCCTCGAGATTGCTCAGAAGCAGAGCATGAATGAGTCTGCCCATCTGGGCTGGGAGCTGGAGCAGTTGTCCAAGAATGCAGACATGTCAGACGGTAGGTGGCATGTCTCCCTCTCCCCCCGCCTCCCCGATCCGGGAGCTGAGCCCTTGGCTCTGAATCTTCCTGACAGCCCATCCAAATTCACCCCAGGAAAATACGATTTCCTTCAAAGGCCATTAGGAACAGTTTCATTACCGTTCTCCCCAAGGAAAACACGAGGGCTCTGGCGGCCCTGATACCAGGACGTGAAATACAAATTAAGTGTTGCCAGGCTCCCGGGGTTCCCATACGGACACTCGGGAGCCTCTGGATCGCAGCACGCCGATACCCTGAGGACATCTTTAGCCTGTCTGTGGATGCTGAGAGCATCCTTTGGCAGGGGTGTCCCCAGTGGTTGGTAATCCCGCTATAAATACGCCCCGGCTGTGATTTCCTCGGCTCATTTGCATAATTGGTCAGGATGGATGCAGCCTGTTCCCTGTCTCCCTGGTGGGGACGCTAAGTGGCTGCTGCCCTGGCGGCCCTCCCTTCTCCCCCCGCTGCCCCCCCCCCCCGCTCCCCCCCCGCCCCAAATTGGACATTCTTGGCTAATCTGCCAGGCTTTTCTCCACCTCCTGGGCTCCCATTGCTGCTGCTGCCCTCTGCAGGCGCACAGAGGTAAGGCACGGTAGTTGTCAGTGGTGGGAAGCGGAGAGGGAGCAGGAAGCTTTGGCCCTGAGCAAACAATAAGCCAGTTCCTGTGTTTGAAAATAGCCACGTTCACAGTCCTCCGGCACTGATATTACAGGCTAATGTTTACTTAGCACTTTGCAGAGGGCGGTAGGAGCTTTGGGCTTATTTGGCGATAGCTTTTTAAAATGATGATAAACGTCTCCTAAGAAATTCTGCTAATCGGGTCATGAAGAACAGCCGCATTGTGCTGCTTCCAAGGGTCTTCCCCGTTCTCGACCTAGAAGTCCGCTGTCACTGTGATGTTGGTTTTTGTCGGCTTTGCGCCTGTGCGTGCACCAGGAGCTCTGCCTCCTCCCTGGTGGAGTGGAGGGGGGGCCACAAGCTGCCTAGGCCCGGTCCCCGTCCAGTGCCTGTCACATTCCAGAACCAGCCGCTGCTGGAACAGAAGGCCCCAGTTCACTGTTGGGCTTGTGAGCCTTTGAAGGTTGATCATCTGCATTTATTTTTCATGACATTGTTGGCTTGAACGGTGGCATCATTTGGGGAAAGCCAGGATGTACTTCTGGTTTATTTTTAGGGTGTTTTTTTTGTTTTGTTGGTCCTATGGGGCTTGAACTCAGGGCCTAAGTGCTCTCTCTGAGCTTCTTTTGCTCAAGGCTAGCGCTCTACCACTTTGAGCCACAATTCCACTTCCAGTTCTTGGGTCTCCTGTGGAACGTGTCTACCCAGGCTGGCTTCGAACTGAGATCCTCAGATCTCAGCCTGCTAAATAGCTAGGATTATAGGTGTGAGTCACCGGCACCTGGCTTTTATTTTTACTTTTAAAAAGTGTATTTGTATTCTTTTTTTTTTTTTTGTATTTTGGCAACAGGAGGGTTTGATCAGGGTTTTGCCCTTGCTACATCTTGAACCATGCCTCCAAGCCCCCATTTGTTCATTTATTTATTATGCTAGTACTGGGGCTTGAACTCAGGGAGCGAGGGACTCTTGCTTAGCTTCTTTTTTTCTTCTCAAGGCTGGCCCTTGACCACTTGAACTATAACTACTTCTGGCTCTTTTGCTGGTCAATTTTAGGAGATAAGAGTTTCTTGAGTTTGTCTGCTCTGTTTGGGCTGGCTTTGAACCACAGTCTTTAGATCTCAGCTTCCTGAGTAGATTTACAGATGTGAGTGACCAGTACTTGGTTCACAACTATCTGTTTAAAGATTATTTTTTTGTTTTGGTTTGTTTGGGTATTTTTTTGCCAGTCCTGGGGCTTGAACTCAGGGCCTGAGCACTGTCCCTGGCTTCTTTTTGCTCAAGGCTAGCACTCTACCACTTGAGCCACAGTGTCACTTCCGGTCTTTTCTGTTTATGTGGTCCCGAGGACTCGAACCCAGGGCTTCATGCGTGCTAGGCAAGCACTCTACTGCTAAGCCACATTCCCAACCCCTCACTTAGAATTTTTAAAGCAGTGTACATGTACTGGCTCCCTTGGTCCTGGCTGGCAAGCAGGGACACCGCTTTCTAGCACCCGTGACAGACCAGCTGCGGCACTTCCTGTGCCCTCCGTGCTGATCTCCCAGACCCACTGCTCTGGCTGGGGACACAGAGAATGTCGCCCACCTACGAGTTGTCTCTGGGTCCCTGAAACCTTTAGATGAACACTTGAAGCCCAGTCCGCCAGCCGTTCCTGTGGGTCCCACGCGTGGTCCTTGGCTCCGTCCCAGAGCCTGCTTTCTCCTTCAGGCGAAGCAGCCGTGCTGCACGGAGCCTCGGGTGGAGGAGCCCGAGGGGAAGCGGGGCTTCGGGGCCACTGGGCTCTGACTCGTGTGGTGCTTCAGCCTCCAGGAAGTCGTTTGTGTTTGAGCTGAACGAGTGTGCCTCCAGCCGCATCCTGAAGCTGGAGAAGGAGAACCAGAGCCTGCAGAGCACCATCCAGGGGCTGCGGGATGCATCGCTGGCGCTGGAGGAGAGCAGCCTCAAGTGCGGGGAGCTGGAGAAGGAGAATCAGCAGCTCAGCAAGAAGGTGACCTGGGTGGGGCGGGGCTTGACGCGGAGGGGCGGGGCTTGGCCGTCTGGGACAGAGGATGCCTGATTTTCATTGACAGGGGCGCCATTGCCTGGTGGACTGTAAACCCACGCACTGCAGATGGATCAGTGCCAAGGGAGGAGGCCAGCACTCCTGCTGGTGGCCCCCATGCTGGTCTGCACCTCTGGAGTTGGGGTACCTCCTGACTGGCCTCTGAGCCCCACAGACCCATGTGTTCGAGCCACAGGGACAGCGGGAGGAACATGGTCCTCAGGTAGCAGGCCAGGCTCTGCTGGTTCCCCACCCCGGGAGCGGCTCAGCTCACCCTGCCCTGTTACGGAAGGATCTGCAGGGACCCCAGCTGCACGAGTCCCCTTGAAGTGCGGTGTGCCACTTACAGCACTTGAGCTGCCGAGTAGCTGGTCTGGTCCCCACGGAAACACGGAGGCCTCCCGTCTCATGTCGCATCTTTCCGTGCAGGGCACCACAGACGAGTTGACAGAGGTTTCCTATGTTAGATTCCAACAGGCCTGGAGCAGAGAATGTCTTCATAAATGGCCATCCAGGCTGGGTGTGATCGTGCACACCTGTATACCCAGCTCTTGGGAGTCTGTGGCAGGAAGATCATAAGTTGGAGGCTGGCCAGGGCTACGTAGCTCAAAACAAATGAGCAAATAAAGGAAATGGCCATCCTGTCTTAGTCACGGTAAACGTGAGCTGTCATTTAGGATGAAGAAGATCTCAGGATCTTCCACAGAATGCCTGAAGGGTCCCCTTGCCGGCCTAAGGGCGGGGCAGGGCCTCCTCGCCACAGGTCCCCCGGGGGAGCTGGTCTGGATACAGATAGGAACGAGCCGTAGGCGCTGCTACCCAGCCTGCCTCCTCCGTCCGCCTGTCTTCACGCCCCAACCTGTGCTTCCGATCTGGTCTCGCCCCTGGCCTGCTTGTGGCACTGATCTGCTGTTGGGAGGGTGAAAACTTGTGCCGGCAGGAGGTTGCCGTTGGCCTTTGAGACCCTTAGCCAGCTCAGCTCACCTTGAATTTCTTCTCTCCATCCTGGGGAGTCCTTTCTCCCCTCTACGAAGTGAAGCGGGGCCCCCGCTCTCCCCCTCAGCCATAGTTGCTGAGCCAGGTTGCAGGCTGGCCGAGGACTGAGATGCCCAGCAAAGCCGTAGTTCTTGGAGCTCCTTGTCCTCTCTGGATGGAGCCTGGGGATGTGTCTGCCTCCTCACGTCCGCAAGTGTATGTTGATGTCGCGGGAGTTCGTTCCCGGAGCCGAGGAGGAATGGCCGCCTTCTGGGGCAGGTTCTGTTCCTAATGGCCCGGGCTGCAGGGAGGACGGACAGCTACCCCCCCCCCCCCCCGGGTCACACGGGCCTGCAGCCAGCTCAGATCCAGTCCAGTGAGCTCAGGGTCCCAGTGTCCTTACAAGGAGGGACCAGAGTGTATGAGGGGAGAACCCCAAGAGAAGAAAGACTGAGGTGGGGAGCAAGTGAGCAGGATACAGAGAAATCCCGTGTTGGGGCCAGGGAGGCCGGCTCCGCAAGCCCTCCTCCAGGAGACAGGGCACAGCGGGATGAAGGGCCAAGTGGCAGCCCTGGCTGGAGGGGGGAAGATGGAGACCTAGAGCTGGAGAGGGGACTCTTCCGTTGAGAGAACTGCCCCAACCTCCCTGCCGGGCACCAGATCTGTACCGAGGACTGGGGCAGCACTAGGAAGGCGAGCACCAGGCTGTCAGTTTTAGGAGAGAGCTGGCCATGGTACATCCCAGTGCCTTTCTCCTGGGCAGCCCCGGTTGAATGGAGGTCCCCAGGTTGGGATACGGGGGCCTGCCCCACTGGAGACCTAGAGCTGGAGAGGGGACTCTTCCGTTGAGAGAACTGCCCCAACCTCCCTGGCGGGCACCAGATCTGTACCGAGGACTGGGGCAGCACTAGGAAGGCGAGCACCGGGCTGTCGGTTTTAGGAGAGAGCTGGCCATGGTACATCCCAGTGCCTTTCTCCTGGGCAGCCCCGGTTGAATGGAGGTCCCCAGGTTGGGATACGGGGGCCTGCCCCACTGGCAGGCTCCATGACCAGCTTCTCCTGTGGAGGTTGAGGGGCGCAGAGTCCCGAGAGGCAGGAAGTCCGGGTGACCCCCCTCACTCAGAATGGGGGTTGAGCCGCTTAAGGTTCAGGTGCTTACACATTTGCCCGTGCAAGGCCTTAGCCTGGATAAACGGAGTGAGAACAGAGGCCCAGGCCCTGCTGCTCACAGGGTCCCTTGGGCGTCGTGGCCCCAAACATTCCAGCTGCACAGATGCGGTGGATCCCCGGGAGCTTGATGATCTTACAGCAGTCATCCCGGCCAGGGTCAGGGCCGAGCGTGCGTCACTGAGGCATTGATGTAAACGCAGGCCTGCAGCTCTGCCCCACACCCACCCAGCCAGAAAACTGGGGAAACTGGGAGGGATGGGGCCCAGTGGTCTGTAGGGAAGGGCCAGCTGCCAGCCTCGTACCTACTCTGCGTCAGGTACTGTGACCGAGGGTGACCGAGACTGGCAGTGCTGATCATCAGCTGTGGAAACGTAGGGGCGGCCGCATCGTCAGTAGGAAATATGTCGCGACCAGCACCAGTCCCACTTGGTGTGGAGGCAGAGGACAGCCCAGGCGTGGCCAGAGCGCCGGATTGCAGGCGCCGCTGAGCCAGTCTGCCTCTTGGCATCCGGGCAGTTCCGCGTTGTAGGAGGCTCCGGCCCAGGTCCATTTCTGTCTAGGCTGGGTGCTGTGTGGTCTAGCCTGGGGCTATACGAGGAGCAGGGTGTGTAGAAGGGACAGGGCCCGGTGGCAGACTCAGCTGGAGGGTGCCGTCTCCCCAAGGTGGCGAGGAGCCCGGAGAGAAGGGCGAGCACGGAGTCCCCGCAGGGCGTATAGGTGGCCTGGGGGCCCGGTGTCTGACACAGGGTAGCTGGAGACCTGGTGCGCCGAGCAGGCAGCCGCACTGCGGGCCTGGGGCCTGGGAGGGACGAGGGCTGGCTGAGGCCTGCCGGCCTTTCCCTCGTCCCCAGCAGGGAGAGCCCACGGTGGACGGTGCCAGGTGCCAGGGCCTCCCCCAGGACTCCCGTGAGCTGAGGCGGGGTCAGCCTGGGCTTTCAGCTGGGGGTTTTTTTTTTTTTGGCTCTGCAGATTGAGAAGTTGCAGACGCAACTGGAGAGAGAAAAGCAAACCCACCAGGACCTGGAGACCCTCAGCGAAGAGCTGATCCGGGAGAAGGAGCAGCTGCAGAGTGACATGGAGACGCTGAAGGCTGACAAGGCCAGGCGGGTAGGCATGGTCACCACCGTGTCCGTCGGGGCCACCTCTCACCTCGCGTGGGACGCTGACCCACAGGGGGCCGAGCCAAGGGTTGTGGCCGTTCCTTCCCCTGCTTCCTGGTCCAGGGACAGCGGCGTCTGCTGGCCCAGCGAGGGGAGGCAGAGGGGGTTCAGCCTAGGTGGACGGAGTTTTGTGTTTTGTGTTTTGTTTTTTTTTTTTTTGCCAGTGTTAGGGCTTGGACTCAGGGCCTGAGCACTGTCCCTGGCTTCTTTCTGCTCAAGGCTAGCACTCTGCCACTTGAGCCACAGCGCCGCTTCTGGGTGTTTTCTGTATATGTGGTGCTGAGGAATCGAACCCAGGGCTTCAAGCAGGAAAGGCAAGCGCTCTACCACTAAGCCACATTCCCAGCTCTCCCCCACCCCAAAACAAACACACACACACAACACACACACACACACACACACACACACACACAATGGTGGCCGCTTGCATCGCCAAGGCTCAGGAAGGAGGAAGGCACCTGTCCACCTGTCAGGGAGGCTGGGGTGTCAGGTATGTAGTGTAGTAGAGCAGTAGACAGGAAGGAGGAGATTGGACTGGCTGTACATGTGGCGGCCAAATGGGGGGCAGAGGGGCAGGGTTGTGTCTACGTGTAGCTTACTGCCTGAAAAGCAAACGCCAGGCGGCAAGCATGATGATCTTGCGTGGATTAGGTTCAGGGTGTTGAGAGGATACTAGGGCGCAGGGCCGGGCCACTTGAGAGCTGTGAGCAAGGCTTTAGAGCGCTGAGTTCGAGGATAAGAAGGATTCACGATGCCTGCGGTTTGGGGGACAGTCCCGTGGTAGGGGGGCCGCCTGTGTGAAGGGCCTGTGGTAGGAAGACGCTGGGAGCAGTGAGCAGAGGGAGGATGGCCTGAGGGGAGGCTACAGAGGTAAGCAGGGATAGGCCAGAAAGACCGAGAGAGAGGGAGAGGATTGCCCGGGGTGCAAGCTTGTGTTAATAGGTGCACAAGGGGTTTTAATTCAGCAAGTCCCGTTCTGAGTACAGGGCTTGCTTGACCCACACCACCCTGTCTGTCATTCTCCCCCGTCACCGTCTGGACGCTTAGGCCCATGATGCCCCCTTACCTGTGTGAGGGGATCGGTGGAAGCCATGTGGCTGCGTAGTCGGGTGCTGGTCGGGTGACTGGTCATTGGAGGCGCGGCAGCCTGGGGCACACATCCCCACCCCCACCCCCGCCCCGTGCTTTCCCGTAGATCAAGGATCTGGAGCAGGAGAAGGACCACCTCCACCAGGCCGTGTGGTCGCTGAGGGAGCGGGCGCAGGGCAGCGGCGAGGCCCGCGGGAGGGAGGTGGAGAAGGAGAACAGGGCCCTCCACCAGGCCGTGACCGAGGCCGGCGGCAAGCTCAGCCAGCTGGAGCTGGAGAAGCAGCAGCTGCACCGGGACTTGGAGCAGGCCAAGGCGCAAGGGGAGCGGGCCGAGACGTTGGAGAAGGAGCTGCGCCGGCTAGAGAAGGAGAACGAGCAGCTGGCCAGGAAGGTGACGTCCCTGAAGACGGTGACGGAGAAGGTGGAGGCCCTGGAGCACGAGAGCCAGGGCCTGGAGCTGGAGAATCAGACGCTGAAGAAGTCTCTGGACACCCTGCAGAACGTGTCCGTGCAGCTCGAGGGCCTGGAGCGAGACAACAAGCAGCTGGACAAGGAGAACCTGGAGCTGCGCAAGATGGTGGAGACCATGCGCTTCACCAGCGCCAAGATGGCACAGATCGAGAGGGAGAACCAGCAGCTGGAGCGCGAGAAGGAGGAGCTGCGGAAGAGCGTGGAGCTGCTGCAGACCCTGAGCAAGAAGTCGGAGCGCCTGGAGCTCAGCTACCAGGGCGTGAGCGCCGAGAACCTGCGGCTGCAGCAGAGCCTGGAGAGCAGCAGCCACCGGTCGCAGGCCCTGCAGAGGGAGCTGGGCGAGCTGGAGGCCGAGCACCAGGCCCTGCGGCGGGACCTCGAGGCCCTGCGGCTCACCAACAAGCGGCTGGAGAGGTCCGAGGTGGACAGGAAGGCCCTGGAGCAGGAGGTGGCCCAGCTGGAGAAGGACAAGAAGCTGCTGGAGAAGGAGGCCAAGCGGCTGTGGCAGCAGGTGGAGCTCAAGGACGCCGTGCTGGACGACAGCACCGCCAAGCTGTCGGCCGCCGAGAAGGAGAGCCGCGCGCTGGACAAGGAGCTGGCCCGCTGCCGGGACGCGGCCGGCAAGCTGAAGGAGCTGGAGAAGGACAACCGGGACCTCACCAAGCAGGTCACCATGCACACGAGGACGCTGACCACCCTGAGAGAGGTGAGCTGGCACGGGGTGACGGGACTCGGAGTGGGTCTGCAGTAAAGGGACTTCGTGTTCGCCTTAGGAGTTTCCCGGATGCTAAACAGAGACTTCCTAAATCACATTGGGTGGCCTTGCTAGATACACAGTTCCCCACAATACGTCAGTGGCTTCTCGTATCCAGTCATTTCCCTGGGCATGAGTGCACAGAGACATGCCTTCATCCAATAGTCGGGTGACAGCCCGATAACACACCCCCCCCACTCACACACACACACACACACACACACACACACCGTAGATTGAAAATCAATACGTTTATGTTCCACTGACACCTGGCTCCCTGCACACCATAGCTTAGCCACACCCTATGGTGGGGTGGATTGATGGGCATTCCTCCCCTCAGAGCACTGACTGGTGATGAGGCTTGCTTGCCAGTGCCCTTAGCCAGAGAAGACATTGCACTGTGTGTTGTTGGCACAAGAAAGGACCAAGGTTGGAAGTTGTCATCAGTTCGACTTCTCTGTTTTTGAAGTAACTGAGGTTTGAACTCAGGGCCTGGCCTTTGCTGGGAAGGTACTCTTACCACTGCATTATACCGCTAGCCCTGTTTCTTGCTGGTTATTTGTGAGAGAAGTTCTCAGCGCCTATCTGGGTGTACACCTGCGTACAGCCCACGTGTGCCTGTGTTCAGCTTCCTGTGTAGCTAGGGTGACAGGTGCATGCCACCGTGTCCAGCATTCCATGGAGAAGGGGGCGTGACAGACCTTTCTGCTTGAGCTGGCTTCAAACCATGATCCTCTCACTATCAGCTTCCCAAGTAACTAGTATTCCAGGCCTAAGCTACAGGTGCCTAGCTCCGTTTTGTAATTATTTTATGTCAGGCCTTTTCTCACAATAAATAGGTTTCGATGCTACAATTTCTCAATGGCTGCAAGGTATTTATTTAATCCTATAGATTTACCACCAGAGAGCAACGTGGGGGGTGGGGGTAGTGGAAGCAGAGGGGATGGGAGGAGCTGAACCCCTGAGTTCAACACCCACATTCTGAAAGGTTAACCCAAACTGAGAGCTAGCTGGGTGCCAGTGGCTCACACCTGTCATCCTAGCTACTGTGGAGGCTGAGATCTAAGGTTTGCAGTTCAAAGCCAGCCTGGGCAGGAAAGTCCCTGAGACTCTTATTAACCCCCAGAAAACCAGAAGTGAAGTGGAGCTATGGCTCCAAGTGGTAGAGTGCTCACCCCCCCCCACCCTTTTGTTTTTTGTTTTTGCCAGTCCTGGGGCTTGAACTCTGGGTCTGGGAACTGTCCCTGAGCTCCTTTTGCTCAAGGCTAGCGCTCTACCACTTGAGCCACAGTGCTACTTCCAGCTTTTGCTGTGACTCTGACTAACCAAAACAAACAACAACAAAATAAGAGAATCAGATGTTTCCCATCTCTTTTTGTTTTCTATTTCATACTATTCCACTGAACATCTCTTTCCTCATCCATTAAATGATCATATTACCAGAGATCAGACCGGCTACCCAAGTCAATACAAGTGTTGTTTCCAGTGGGTCTTAGAGGAAGGTGTGAGCAGGCGCCATCTTTGCCCTGCTGGCACACGGTCTGGTTGTCTCCGGTGCCGAGAGGACTAGGGCCCTGTATCGGTCCCTGTGCTAGCGGGGCATCCTGAGGCCACGCATCCTGTCAGCGCTTGAGTCTTGACGCAGCCAGGACTTGGGGAGGAATGACTGAATCGTGGCCCCAGTAGAAGGCCCTGGCCTCCTTCGTGGGGCTCTGCCTGGCTTCTGTGGACATGTTGTGTGCCTTCTCTCGCAGGACTTGGTTCTAGAGAAGCTGAAGAGCCAGCAGCTGAGCAGCGAGCTGGACAAGCTGAGCCAGGAGCTGGAGAAGGTCGGCCTCAGCAAGGAGCTGCTGCTTCAGGACGACAACAGTCACGGCGACGTGTGAGCATGAATGGTGTCTCCGCGCAGTCGCGCTGCCCTTAGCCGCTGGGTCTCGGCCTCTGTGCCCTTGGCCCGGGGCCTCTGTTACTCCTCACAACTAGGGAGGTCTTTTCTGGTGCACGTGCCAGTCCTAGGGCTTGAACTCGGCCTGGGCACTGTCCCATAGCTTTTTTTTTATTCAGGACTGGCACCTTACCACTTGAACCACAGCTCTACTTCCAGCTTTTTGGTTGGAGATTAGAGCTTCATGGATTCTATGTTAGGGTTGGGGTTGGAGTGAGGTTGGGGTTAGGGTTAGAGTTAGGGTCTTGTCCCCTGGAGCTTCTTAGAGAGAAATAGAAAGAAAATTTTTTCTAAATGGTTACTGTAAAGTTACATAAGTCAGGTCGTGAGTACATTTCTTTTTGGGCATCGCCTTTTCTCTCACTCCCAGTTTTTCCCTCTCGTCTCCACCCACAAGTTCAGAGAATTTTTTGTGGCGTGTATTGGGGGGGGGGGGAGAGGAGTGATGGACACCAGGGGCCTTGTGTGTGCTGGGCAGATGTTCCCATCAGCCCCCTCAGCCAGTGCTGCTTATTTTCAATGTGACTGTGCCTTCTTACGTAGTCTTAGGTTCCAAGGTCATCGAATATCTTGGACTTTTCCCTTAGGTTTGTCACCAACAAGGTGTGGCCTGTTCATGGAGATGCCTGCCAGTGGGGGGCCACGTGTATCCTATGTGCCTAGCATGGTGGCCTTAGGCAGATCCCTTAACTTTGTGAGACTTGGTGTCTCCCCTCTGTAAGACGACGGTGACACACCGCAGACACTCCCTAAGGCAGGGTTGGTAGATGTGGTCATGGCGTCTCGGGGTGCCTGCTGAGGGATCCGGTGAGAGACGGGCTGGGGTCCTGTGGGAAAGCAGCGGAACAGCAGGAAGAGAGTGCGGGCCGGTGGGAGCCGGGCGCTGAGGGCGGAGAGCCAGCCAGGTCAGTGGTGATAACCTCACCTTCGCATTTGTCAGGAAGTGGAAGGTTTTGGAGGGCAGAAATGAATCGGCGTTACAGACGGCGCTGGCCATCAAAGAAGAGAAGATTGCGTTCTTGGAAGCTCAGGTGGAGGAGAAAGCCAGTCTGAACCACCAGTTGCAGAGCGAGCTGCAGATGGTGAGTGCCCGCGGCGCGGAGCTGGACCCCCTCGGCCTGGCCTCTGCTCCAGCCCTTTAAAGCCTGGATGGCTAAGGGCCAGCTGGCTCTCCGCGTCCTGGGGCAAGGGGGCCGCCGCCATCAGGCCGCCACAGGCCGGGCAGGACAGGGCCAGAGACGTGCCGGGGAGGAGGCACCCGCCGAGCGCGGTCGTGGGTCTGCCGGGTGGATGGGGGCGGCGGGGGGGGGGGCGGTGGAGGCTGAGATCCCCACACGATGCTGGGTCCAGGCCCCAAGCAGATGAGTGCAGGGCCGCAGGGGCCCTCGGGCAGCACAGAGGCTCGCCGGCTGCCCGCGGCTCCCCGCGCACGTGCTGCACCTGGGCCGTGCCCCCCACGCCCTCCACAGGTGCTCCCCCGCACCTCCTTTTGGAGCCCTAGGCTGTGGGTTCCGGCACTGGCGGGGGCTTTGTGGCGTGTGGGCTCACCCCGGGCCCGAACCTCAGCCTCACCCCTGGTTTCTGGAGTAGATGGCAGCGGCTCAGGCGAGCCAGAGGCCCTGCCAGAGCCAGCGGGCCGAGACCCGGTGAGGTGTGGGTGGCGGACGCTGCCCTTCCTGACCTCCCTGGACAATGTGGAGAAAGGAGGGTGCTGGCTTGTGTGGCCCCAGGAGATGGGGAAGGGGGGGTTCCAGCCCCAAGCAAGGCCCCCACCCCCCTGACCTGCTCTCCCTCCCTGGGCCCACAGGTAAAGGAGGAGCGGGAGCTGCTCAAGCGGACCCCGGGAGACCCAGCGCCCTCACAGAACTCCCTCAAGCCCCCGGGGGGCAAGTCGCCCACCGCTCACCCCGAGGAGGAGGCGACCTGGGGACCCAGCCACAAGGAGGCCACCATGGAGCTGCTCCGCCTGAAGGACCGGGCCATTGAGCTGGAGCGCAACGTGAGTGGCCAGCTCGGCGCTGGGCTCCTGGGAACCAACCGTCCTCTTATCCGTCACCGTGATGACATGACCTCATTTCCGTAAAGGACATGGGATGACAAGAGTCTTGAGGGGGATCAGGTTTAGTGGGGCACCTCTAGATGGTCCTGGCAGGTCCCACGGCTCACCCCTTCAGAGTTCTAGCACAGGAGACACCACCTGGCCAGTCCCTTCTCACATGACAGGACTCGGCCTCTGTTCCCGTAGCGTGTGCCTTCCAGGCTACGCCCCATATGTGTTGCATGTCTCCCATCTGACTTAGAGAGAGTGTGTTGGTACTAGGGCTTGACCTCAGGGCTTGGTCGCCGTCTCTTAGCTTTTTTGCTCAAGTCTGGCGCTCTTACCACTTGAGCCACAGCTCTACTTCCAGTGGTTAGTGGGAGGTACGGTCTCTCACATTTGTCTGCCTGGGCGCAGCTTCAAACTGCGATCCTCCGATCTCAGCCTCTTGAGTGGCTAGGATGACAGGCCTGAGCCACCGCCAGGGCCCAGCTGCAAATCAGTGTTCTATTGGGACCCAGCCGCGTCCTTTGTGTTGTCTGGGCTGCTTTCCTACTACGGCAGCAGCCTTCCATGGTTTAACTAGAGATGGTATGGCTAGAAAAATCCAAAAGCGTTTTCTATCCATCCCATATCACAGAAGGCTTGCCAGTGCCCGTCTACTCTTCTGGTTTTATTGGATTCCCAACAGGGGCTTCGTGAAATCCATTGTGGTGATTTTCAGCACGTGACAGGTGATAGAACTGAGACCGCATGACAGGCTCTCCCAGAGTCCCACGCTAGTAAGGGACATCACGGGCCCGCAGCCCACAGGTCCTGGCCCCTGGCCTGGACGTAATGGAGGCACAGTGGGTGTAGCCTTTGTGGGAAGTGGTTTATTCTGACTGCTGTCTCAGGGTAGGGAGCGCTCTAGCTGAGCCCTTGACTCCATGCATGTCCTGTGAGAGGAATAGGGTGGTGGTAGTTGACAGGAGGTAACTAGCTCACGGGAAAGCACCTCTAGTGTGTTCCCCAGGAAAAAAAAAAGAGAAGCATTAAAGAGGAAAGAAAGGTAGAAGTGGCTTTAATGCCAGTGTGCCCGGCCTTCCAATGAGGTCCTGAATGGTGTCCCTTGTGAAACGTGATCGGTTTTTGGAAAATTCTAGTGAGTGTCCATTTCAAAGAGAACTACCGTTGCTTCCTTTGTCGGGTGGGTCCCTGGTTTTTTGGGCTGAGTCCACTCTGGAGGTTTTGATTCAGCCTGAGTCTCCTGGCTAGTTGGAGCTTGTCCCGGCCTGTGTTTGATTGGCACTTGCTTCCTTATCCCCTAGAACGCAGCTCTGCAGGCCGAGAAGCAGCTGCTGAAGGAGCAGCTGCAGCACCTGGAGACGCAGAACGTGGCCTTCAGCAGCCAGATCCTTACACTGCAGAAGCAGAGCGCCTTCCTGCAGGAGCACACCACCACGCTGCAGACCCAGACGGCCAGGCTGCAGGTAGGTGCCCAGGGGCTAGGCGGTTGGCTTCTTCCAGGGTGGTGAAGGTGTGTGCGTGTGTGTGTGTGTGTGTGTGTGTGTGTGTGTGTGTGTGTGTGTGTGTGTGTGTGTGTGCATACGCATGGACGCATGCCAGTCCCAGGGCTTGAAGCTTTCTTACTCACAGCTAGTAAGTACTCTACTGCATGAGCCACACAGCTCTACTTTGGGCTTTAATTGAAGCAAGGAGTCTTAGGGACTTTCCTGCCAGGGCTGGCTTTGAACCTCCATCTTCAGATCTCATCCTCCTGAGTAGGAGATTACAGTCACACAAGCCTTTTTTTTTTTTAATGGTTGAGCCTGTGGCTGTACAGTTTAAAACCTTCCTGTCTCTGCTTTTTCTTATGTCCTTATCCAGGTTCCCAAAAGTCTGCTCTTAGAAATGTTATTGGGAACAATTAAGGAAAGAGATTCCTAGATTAATTAAGTTTGGTGAAGTAGTGGGCCAGGTTTCTGTCCAGACAAGCCGGCTCCCAGCTTTTGATAGCAGCCAGCAGAGCCCGTGCTTGATTTTTGCCTGGTTTTCCTATTCGGGGAGTTCTGACCCTGTTCCACTTTCTAGTGATTTTGGAAGCCGTTGGAGGCGGCATGCTTTAGACATCAGCTGCGTGGTGGATAGTCTCCCAGCCCGTGGTCGGTGTGTGGGGCTGTCTCCTTCCTCACGCATCCCGGTGCTGGGAGAGCCCCCCTCTGGGCCTGGCCCGGGGTGGCGCCGGCTGGGCCCACTTCCAGGCTCTGTGTCCGGCAGGTGGAGAACTCCACGCTGAGCTCCCAGAGCGCCTCGCTGGGCGCGCAGTACGCGCTGCTGCAGGGCCAGCACGCGGCCCAGGAGGCGGAGCACGAGGGCCTGCAGCGGCAGCAGGAGCAGCTGGCGGCCGCCTACGAGGCCCTGCTCCGCGACCACGAGCACCTGAGCACCCTGCACGAGCGCCAGTCCTCCGAGTACGAGGCCCTCATCCGCCAGCACAGCTGCCTCAAGACCCTGCACCGGAACCTGGAGCTGGAGCACAGGGAGCTCGGGGAGAGGTGAGGGCGGGGCGGGGCCGGCGGGGGGGGGGGGGGGGGTCTGAAAGGAGGGGTGAGACCGTGAGGGTGTCGGGAGGGAGGAGGCCTGGGGACCAGAGGTGGAGGCGGGAGAGAATGAGGCCTTTAGGGCAAAAGTAGACACCCTGGGGGGGGGGGGGGTAGAGGGTGAGGCCCGGAAAGGAACCAGGCTGGTACCCATCAGGCCCCGGGGAGGCGGGGGGGAGGGGCAGCATTCACCTCCGGCCCGCCCCCATGTTTCCTCTTGGCTGGCTGCTTCCCATTGTGGGGGTGCCGAGCTTTCTCGAGGGGAAGGAAGTAAAACGTGACGTTGAGCAGCTTGAACTTGGTGCGGCTGGGGACTGAGTGGCGGGAGAAAAGAGGCGCTGGCTCTTCCAGGCTTGGGGTGCGTGAGACCCTGGTCTCTGCAGAGTTCTCTCCTTCCCTCCTCCTCGCCCTCTCTCTCCTTTCTCAGTTCCCCGGAGCCGTCAGTGCACAGGCTCTGCCTATCCTGGCTCCCCAGCTGCCTGTTTCATGCCAGGAGATGACATGTTTGTCTTTTTTTAAAAAAAAGTTGTTGTTGTTTTTAGTTGGTCATGGGGCTTGAACTCGGCCCCGGGCGCTGGCCCTGCGCTCATTTGCTCAAAGCTAGCTAGTAGCGCTCTACCGCTTTGAGCCACGGCGCCCCTTCCGGCTTTCTGGTGGCTCATTGGTGATTAAAAAGTCTCACTGACTTTCCTGCCCAGGCTGACTGGAAGCCACGCTCCTCAGATCGCAGCCTCTCGAGTAGCTAGGGCAACGGGTGTGAGCCGCCGGAGCCTGGCTGGAAAGTTTTAAATACGGAGAAAGTCAGCAGAGCCAGGGTCCGATCACCCCCGCACTGGAGCTGGAAGGGAGAAAGCCCAGGGTTGCGGGCTAGCTTGGGCTACACAGCCACACCCGACCTTAGAGAGAGGGCTTCTCACCCGTGTCCTGGGCTTTGAGTTGGTCGTCGTAGGCCGAGCTCCCGCCCGGTGCCCATCACTTAAGGACCAGAGAATGATGAGCCAGAAAAGCCATGAGTGGGGCCCGGTGATACTTGTGGCTCCGCGGGTGGAGGTGACACTCGTCGCTTTCCCCACCCCATGTCCCCCGCTTGCCTCCTCCTGTATGCGCCCCATGTCCATCCTTCAGGGCTCGAGGAGGCAGCCGTCATGTGAGAGTGCCCTTCCCTACCGCGAGGAAGTGCCCCTTCGCCCCCCCCCACCTCCTCACCCCCCTCGCCCCACGCAGCTGTTCCTGTTAGCCTGTGTTGGACGCCCGCTGCATACCTGGCGCCGTGTCTCGCGGCGAAAGGAGTCGTGTGTCACCGACACGTGGAGTGGGGATGGTGTGACGGTGCCTTGGATGCACGGTGCATTCACGGGGGACGGGTTTTTGCTGGTGGCGCCGTCGCAAAGCCCGAGCGTCCAGGTCACGTGTGTCTGTAGGTGCCCGCTGGGTGCGTTTGGCTGGGCGGAAGCGTCCCCGAGACGGCGTTGGCGGCTGTGCGTCAGGGACCTGCGCGTAGGAGCGCGGGTGCCTGCCACCCAGGACGGGTGGCTCTGTAGTCTTTGACGTCGAGTTTGACGAGCTCCTAAGTACTCACTGTGTGTCATGCTGTTAGTCAGCAAGACTCCCGAAGTCTACCCTACGGCTGGGTACTTGCTGATGGTCTGAGGTATCCGCCCACCCACCTACCCCTTTTCTATTGTGATGCTGGATTTTGAACTCAGAGCCGCATACTCGCTCGGCTGGCACTCTGTAACGCTTGAGCCGTGCCTCCCGCCCTGCTTTCGATCCGTTATTTTGGAACTAGGGTTCTGCAAACTTAAAAGTTCTTGGCCCTTATTTGTCAAGCAAAATGTTTAAAATGATTCACATGGATGAAAAAAAGCCGAGCTCTGAAAGTCGGGCATGGCCTCTGCCCGGTGTCTAGAGGCCGCACAAGCGTTTGTCTTACGTAGGTTTCCTAGTTGGTGTCCTACGCCTCTGGGCTCCGGTGACATGGCACCGGCTCAGCTGCTGTGGCTTCCAGACGCCCCTTTGCCAGCTGCGAGAGAGGACTGCGCAGGGAAGGGTTTGCCGGAACGGGCTGGCGGAAGGCTCACACCTCAGCCCCTCCGTGCCACCTAGCTGTGTGGGCCCCCGGGGCTCATCCGCAAACACCCATGTTCCCAAGCCCGAGTGCGGAGGGAGGAATTGGTGGGGTTTGTGGCTTCCATCCTTGTGCTTTGCTGCCCCCCAGAGACAGCCCTGTGTCGTGTGTGAGTGTGTTTGTGTGTGTGTGTGTGTGTGAATCCACACCAGCTCCCCACCCCAACCACCTCTCAAGGAGGACGGGGCAGGAATAAGGCAACGGCTCTCTGGCGGCGGAGCGAGGCCTGGCCGGGACAGTAGGACCTGGCTGCCGGTTCTGTGGCCGGCGTCCCATCTGGAGTCTTGCCCTCCACAGGCACGGCGACCTGCTGAAGCACAAGGCCGAGCTGGACGAGCTGGAGAAGGTGCTGACGGCCGAGCGGGAGGCCCTGCGGCTGGAGCAGCGCACGAACGCCGTCACCACGGGCGAGAACCAGAGGCTGCGGGGAGAGCTGGACCGGTGAGGGCCCGAGGGCGGGGGCCACGGCGCCCACCTCCCGCTCACACCAGCCCTGCTCGGCAGCCAAGCCGGCTCCCTGGACGGTGTGATCTTACAAACCCTGTGGTGGCCGATGTTCCTTGGGGAGGGGGCCGAAGGGCGCCCCCTGCTGGTTGCTGGGGTGGAAGGACTCGGCATGGTGGCTGTATTGGTTCTCTTTATTCACAGATTGCAAATCTGGTAATTCACCTACCTGCTAGTGTTTATTTTTAGCACCAAAGTCGACACATGAGGGCCTTTGTGGACATACAGAGGCCACAAAATAGCCCAAAATAGCATCCCAACCACGCCTGCCCGTGCTCAGCCTGCTTCTACCCACCCGTCTGTCACTAGCAGAAGTTGTTTTCACAGTACCTATTTTGTGTGATTTTGTGTGTGTATTTTGTGCTTTGGGTTGCACAGTGCTGAAGTGTTGTCTACCAGCCCCGTGTGCAGAAAGGCTGCGATGTGCCCAGTGGAGAAATCGCACGGGCTTTGAGTCAGGCACGGGCTATGGTGCTGTTGGTGGTGGGTGTGTTACACGAGGCGCCTTTAAACAAAAGCTGAACACAACACACAAAAAATCCCATCCATTGGAAAACACGTCACAGGCTGGCAGGACCCTCCCGCCCGCTTTCCCTTCGAGCAAGGTTAGTGTTTGCAGAGATTTTCTAGACTAGAACTAGTGTGTATATTTAGAATCAGCACAAACGCTCCCCCCGCCCCGCCCCCTTCAGCAGATGAGGCCATAGGCTCTGGGGGTTGAACTAGCTTGCTCAAGGTTAATAATGGTTTTAGTTAGTGGTGGAGTCCAAGTGAGTTGACTCGGTGTCTTGTTTTTTCCCCTGCCTCTTCTGTGTCCTTGGGTTGAGGTAAACTGACCGTTAGAAACTCGGGGGCTTGTGGTGACCAGGCAAATGAGGCACGTGGCGGCACAGTGACCTGACAGGCACAGACAGCGAGGTGGAGAGTTCAGGACTGCTGTGTCCGGACTGCAGCTCCCGCCGCGCATGGTATCCGCCCCGGCTCTCCTGGTTACTCCTTTGTTTATTACACTCTTGCAGAGTGTGAGTGGATGTTGGCCACCAGTCAGGTTTTTTCTTTTCTTTTTTTTTGGCCAGTCCTGGGCCTTGGACTCAGGGCCTGAGCACTGTCCCTGGCTTCTTCCCGCTCAAGGCTAGCACTCTGCCACGTGAGCCACAGCGCCGCTTCTGGCCGTTTTCTGTATATGTGGTGCTGGGGAATCGAACCTAGGGCCTCGTGTATCCAAGGCAGGCACTCTTGCCACTAGGCTATATCCCCAGCCCCAAGGTTTTTTAACAGGCAAAACAGAACAGGCCAGGGGCTGGGAATGTGACCTCACATACATGAAGCCCTGAGTTCGATTCCTCAGCACCACATATATAGAAAAGGCCAGATGTGGCGCTGTGGCTCAAGTAGAGTGCTAGCCTCGAGCAAAAAGAAGCCAGAGACAGTGCTCAGGCCCTGAGTTCAAGCCCCAAGACTGGCAAAAAAAACAAAACCCAAAAACTGAATAGACCAAATGAGACATATATGTGTGTTGCCAAATGCCGGTGGCTCATTCCTATAATCTTAGCGACTCAGAAGGCTAAGACAGAAGATTATAGTTTAAAACAAGTCTAGGCAGAAGAGTTAGTGAAACTCCATTGTCCCTCAAGTGGTAGAACACCAGCTGTGAGCCAAAACAAAACAAAAAAACTGAGTAAGAGTTAAGGCCCCAAGTTCAGGCCCCAGTACCCATTCACTTACACACACGCGCACGCGCGCGCACACACACGGATGCGGAGGAGTCCACAGTGCCCAACCCCCACCCATTTTGAGCTTTCTAGCCAGAAGGTGCCGTGCTAGTGGGTTTATGTAGTTCGCTGCCATCTTGTCATAGTATATTCATCTTAGGAGTTGTAATCGCGCGTGGCATAGGATTGGGAAGAGGCTTTGTGGGTTTTCTGTTGGTGGTGGTGGTTTTTGGTTTGTTTGTTGTTGTTTTTTTAACACGATCTTTTCTTCCGAATGTGCTAAGATGCCAGAGCCGTAGCGTGGGAAAGATAGTTGAAGCTGGGGTCTGAGCCTGCCTGTTTGTCTTCCTTCCAGGCCCAGTGTGGGGGTGCCACGGGCGCCCTCACAGAACCCCTGCTCATTTTACATCTTAAGGAAAAAACAGTGAGGCCCAGAGCGGCGGTGGCTTTACCTGAGGCTGCGGAGCTGCCGCTGTGGACAGAGCTCTTGTAGAGAGAGAGAGCCCTGTGCTCTGGGCCTTCCCCTCCTCCCACCTCACCATGGCTCCCCCCCCACCCACCCAGGGTGAACTTCCTGCACCGGCAGCTGAAGGGGGAGTATGAGGAGCTGCACGCCCACACCAAGGAGCTGAAGACGTCGCTGAACACCTCGCAGCTGGAGCTGAACCGCTGGCAGGCGCGCTTCGACGAGCTCAAGGAGCAGCACCAGAGCATGGACCTGTCGCTCACCAAGCTGGACAACCACTGCGAGGTGAGGCCCACGGCCCCAGGGCTCCGCCAGGCCGCCCTAAAGGGGGTCAGAGTCAGACTCCGTGTTTCACAGGGACGTCAGAAGACGCCTCCTCCTTGTCTGACCTTTGCCCCCTGAGGTCCCTGTCCCTCAGATACAGGCACATCCTGATGGGATGAGGGCTCCGGTGGATTGGGGGTGAGGGGCACAGTTCAGCCCCTCGCAGAAGCTGCGGAACACAAGACGGATGGCTCCCAGCTCTGCCCCCCCAGCCGCCTCCACCCGCCCACCCACCTCTTCCTGGGATGCACATACGTTAGTGGTTGGGTGGGTCTTGGTGGGAGGGCCGACAATTCCGTGACACTGTGGAAAGTGACGTTTTTTTCCCATGGTATTTTTTCTTTTACGTGTATGTGTTATCTGAACAATACAATGGTGACGATTATAAAAATGTTCTCAGCAAAGGAAGTAACCCGACAGTGTCACCATCTTTTCGCTTCCAGCTCTGCGCGCTGTATATGCGTGAATTATGGGTGGTAATGTTCAAGACGGGGGATGGTGATCTAGTACTGGTGGCGGCAGAGTTGTAATCATAGCAAGACGCAGATGACGGTACAGCCGACTCCTACCTGGGGCGTGAGGGGGGTCTTGCATTGTGCTTGTCTGTTATCTCATTGAATCCATAAGTGGCCCTAGAAGCTGGGACCTTGTCCTTGGTCCCAAGAAGGACAGGAGCCCAGTGTGTGCCTTCAAAGCCTGTGACCTCCTGGTGCCCATAGTAATGTTCTAGAACAAAAACTGAACTTCAGTGTGTGTGTGTGTGTGTGTGTGTGTGTGCGCGTGTGTGTGTGTGTGTGCGCGCGCACGCGCGCTGGTTCTAGGGCTTGACCCTGAACCTTTTTTGCTCAAGGCTAGCACTCTACCACTTGACCCACAGCTTCACTTCTGGCTTTTAGTGGAAGTCTCATGGACTCACCTGCCCAGTCCGGCTTCGAACTGTGATCCCCAGATCTCAGCCTCCTGAGTAGCTAGGGTTACTGGTGTGAGCCACCAGAGCCCAGCTCAACTCTTAACTGTTTTAATGGTTGGAGAAAAGACATCAAATCAACAATAATTTTTTTATGGCAAGTGACAATTATGTGCAGTTTAAATGTCAAGCATCTGAGCTAGGTGCAGATAGCTCACACCTGTAATCCTAGCTACTCAGGAGGCTGACATCTGAGGACTGTGTAGTTCAAAGCCAGCCTGGGCAGAAAAGTCTGTGAGACTCTTATCTCCAGTTTACCTGGGAAAAGCCAGAATTGGAGGTTTGGCTCAAGTTGTAGGGCACCAGCCTTGAGAGAAAAAAACCAAGTGAGAGTGCAGGGCCCTGAGTTCAAGCCCCAAATTGGTGTACACACACACACACACACACACACACACACACACACACACACACACAGATATCAGCATCTTTAAAGCTTTGTTTGGACACAGCCCGCTTGTTCATTTATGTGTCCCGATGGCTGCTTTCACGGCACGAGGGCAGAGTAACTGACACAGATGTCGGGTAGTGTGGGAAGCTTTAAGATCTTCTCTGGCTTTGGACGGCAAGGGTGGCACTGCTTAAGAGCAAACTGATTGAGATAGAGTGGAGGCTTTTGAGTTGGAATGGGAGTTTTGTATTTTCAAGTAGTCATCTTGAAATTTTTTTTAATAAAATTAATTTGAGGGGAGCTCAGGGCTTTGCCCATGATTAGCAAACTCTAGCACTGAGCCCTATCACACCCCCGCCCCCCCCCCCCCAGTATATCCCAAACCAGTATATCCAACACATCTCTCGATATGTAGTCAGCTTTAAAAATGGCCAATAAGAAACTTAATGGGGCTGGGAATGTGGCCTAGTGGTAAAGTGCTCATATCGTATACATGAAGCCCTGGGTTCAATTCCTCAACACCACATATACAGAAAACGGCCAGAAGTGGCGCTGTGGCTCAAGTGGCAGAGTGCTAGCCTTGAGCAAAAAGAAGCCAGGGACAGTGCTCAGGCCCTGAGTCCAAGGCCCAGGACTGGCCAAAAAAAAAGGAAGCCAGGGACAGTGCTCAGGCTCTGAGTTCAAGGCCCAGGACTAGCAAAAAAAGAAACTTAATGTTCCTTTTTGTACTCAGCCTCTCTTGTACGGAGAACCCAGCCCTTGGAGGCATCTCAGCTAAGGCCGGCTGTGTGTGAGCGCAGTGGCAGCGTGCTGCAGTTGGCACCTGCCTTAGAGGCACGGCTGAGGAGCTGCTTGCAGCGCGGCCGTGGTATTGGTTCTTGGGTTTGCCCGTGCAGAGAATCGGGAGATGAGCAGCTTCTGGCGCTCGCTCCTCTCCTCCTTTGGGAAGCAGGGCTCCCAGCCGTGGCGCCCGGGGGTCAGGTGGTGTCTGAGCCTCTGTCGGTCTGTGTTGCAGCTGCTCTCCCGTCTCAAGGGGAACTTGGAGGAGGAGAACCATCACCTCCTGAGCCAGATCCAGCTGCTGAACCAGCAGAACCAGATGCTTCTGGAGCAGAACATGGAGAGCAAGGAGCAGTACCACGAAGAGCAGAAGCAGTACATGTAAGGGCATGCCGGTGGGCAGGCTGAAATCCCCCCTCCCCTCCCCCACACAAATAAGACCCACCTCCTGGAGGTCTTGGCTTCCCCTCCCTCTCCAAGCTTGCGACATGCCGGACAGAGAACAGTTTCAGGCCACAGGGCTCTCAAGGGCAGGAGATGGACCATATTACCCACAGGTGGCCCGGGTTTGGGCATGTGCTAGATTTCTGGAGGTGGCTGGCTTCTGTTTGCTTCTTCAAAAGCTTTGTCTGCCATTAGAGCCTCCCTTCCTTTGCCTTTGCCTTTGGAATCAACCAGCACCAAAAAAACATGTCTCATGGAATCAGCCCACCATTTTAGGTAGAAATTGGGCTAGAATTCATATCGAAGGCTGTCCCTTGCCTGCATAGAATGTGGGTTTGTTATCCCTGCACGTGTGCATGTGCACACACATACACACACTAGTGAGGGTGCTGGGAACCCAGGAGCACAGGCTAATGGATGCAAACACAACTGTGCCCCTCTGCAGTCAGTCATACTACCACGGAGGCACCGCAGTGCCGGGGGAGAGGAGGCGGGCTGGGTAGTCATGGCGGACCAGCCTGCGCCCCCACCCCTGGTGTTGGGCGTGCGTGTGGAGAAAGCAGGAGGAGACGTGTTTGTGAAGGGACGCGGTCGCTGAGCCGGTGCTGTCCCAGCTCTGTCTGAGGCCCCGGCGCGCCTGCCTCCCTCGCCTGCTTGGTCTGCAAGCCAGCTGCGAAAGGATGGGTTTGTGCATCGACTCACGCTATAATTCGGGGGTAGGAATGGCAGCTCTTGGAAGCTGGCCCTCTGTAATCCAGGCGAGAGGATCACCAGCTGAAGTGGGACAGGCATGAACTAGATGGCCTGAGAGACCCGTCCCACCACCGCAAGAGCAAGGCAGTCCAAAGACAGTGACAGGGCCGAGAGCCACTCAGTCGGGAGCCCCTTGGTCTCCTTTCCCAGGGTGCAGCCCCACAGTGAGCTCTTAGGAAAGCCCCCCGGGTTGGACAGGAATGAGGGAACGCTCTCTTCATACCAGACCTCATCTTTACATGAGAGTGAAAAGCAGGGACCTGAGTTGTCTGGCTGGACAGGAGGCTCCGGCATCCACCAGAAGCGAGCCCCAGGTGCCCGGGGCAGCCCAGGACTTTGGGACTGTGTTCTTCCCACATAGAGGAAGGGAACCGCAGCCCCGTGGCCTAGGCGGGCTCAGGCTTGCCACAGGCTCCACCCACCTCCCTCGACCATTTGTCCTGCTTTGCGCAGTCATCTCGGCCTGGCCCTTGAGAGAGATCCACTTTGCCGGAAGTGGCACCAGGCACCCAGCGTAGAGGGGCCCCAAGTCCTAAGTCAGCTTTTCAGTGGCGGTGTTAACAGGCACCCAGGGGTGCCAAGGGTCCTCAGAGACCTTCCCTGCCACAGAAGGCCCCAGCTGGGGCCCAGGTGGTGTGAGGGCAGGTCTGCGTCCCAGGTAATGGCTGGCCCCTGACGCAGGCTGGGCTGCCGAAGACACTCGCCTGTTCTACTTAACACGGGATCCATAGTTCTTCTCTCCCTTCTGTTCACAGTGACAAATTAAATGCCCTGCGGAGACAAAAGGAAAAACTGGAAGAAAAAATCATGGATCAGTACAAGTTCTATGATCCTGCTCCAAAGAAGTGAGTTGATCTGAGGTTCTGTGAGTTACAGCTGCGTTTTGTGAGGTGAGGCAGCTCAGGAGCTATCTGGATCAGATCCAGAGCCTTGTGAGCTCAAGGCCATTAAAGGAAGCAAGGTTGCTTTGTCTGAGTTTTGTTTCCAGATTGAACATGTCCTGTGCTAGACCCGGAGGAGGGGCAGGGCACGTGGCCCCGCTGCACTGTCCTCCAACACTTGAGAGCAGCAGCCCCAGCTCAGCTCCACAGACTGCCAGCTCTGCCCTGTAGCACTTCCCCTGTCCCAGAACTGAGCCTCAGGAATCACCCCTTGGGATCAACCTGGCTCAGCCTGGTCTTGAAGTAGAAACCACCATGAATTCCTAAGGCTCTGTAGAAGTCATAGAACCTCAGAAATGTGGATCCTCCATTGTCATCTTATATTTGACAGAGACAGGAATGAGAGGAACGTGTGTGTGTGTGTGTGTGTGTGTGTGTGTGTGTGTGTGTGTGTGTATTGGTACTTGGGTTTATACTCACTCCCTTGGCTTTTTTGCTCAAAGCTAGCACTCTACCACTTGAGCCATGCCTCCACTGCCAGCTTTTGGTGGTAAATTGGTTGGCGTTTTGTTTTTTTTTTTAACTGTATTTTTGTGTGTGTGTCTTTTCTTTTTTGGTACTGGGGATTGAACCCAGGACGTTGCACTTGCTAAGCAAGCGCTTGGCCACTGAGCTACATCCTAGCCCTTTTGGTGGTAAATTGGGAATCAGAGTCTCATAGATTTTTCTGCCCAGGGCTGGTTTTGAACTGCAATCTTGAGATCTCAGCCTCTTGAGTAGCTAGGATTATAGACGTGAGCTACCAGCACCCAGCTAAGAGGAAGCTTTTTGTTGTTGTTGGTGGTGGTGGTGGTCTTGAACTCAGGGCCTGGGCACTGTCCCCGACCTCTTTTTGCTCAAGGCTCTCCCTCTATCACTTTGAGCCACAGCACCATTTCCGGTTTCTGGTGGTTAATTGGAGATTAAGAGTCCCCTGGGGACGTTCTGCCTGGGCCGGCCTTGAGCTGTAGTCCCCAGATCTCAACCTCCTGAGGAGCTAGAATTATCCGTGTGAGCCACCAGCGCCGGGCCCGAGGAAGCTTTTGACTCAGAGTGGAAACCCAGTACCCCCACGTGGTTCTTTCTCCTGGCATCTCTGGCAAGCTGCAGTTTCAAGTTGGACTTGAATTCAGACTCGTTCTGTCCTCTGGTTCGGATCGCTCAGTGCCGGCCGGGGCATAGTGAGGAGTAGCAGCTCATGCCATCCACTTTCTTTGTTCCTGAGGATGGCTTTTTGACAGAACAGTTGCCTGCTTTGCCTGACTGAGGACCAGATTCCATCTGTCTCCACTTTTTTCTCAGTTCCACATTCTCAAACATGATCATGGCAGCATTCTTGAACACCACCATCCTTTTCTGTTTCCTGTGTTTTTTGTTGCGGTGGTTTTTTGTTCTTGTTGTTGTTGTGTTTTTGGCTTGCTTTTGTGCGGGTTTTTTTTTTGCCAGTCCTGGAGCTTGAACTTGGTGCCTGGGGTGCTGTCCCTGGACCAATTTGTGCTTAAGGCTAGCGTTCTACTACTTCAGCCACAGCGCCACTGCTGGCCTTTTCTGAGTAGCTTATTGGAGATGAGTCTCATGGACTTTTCTGCCCAGCTTCGAACTGTGATCCTCAGATCTCAGCCTCCCGAGTGGCTAGGAGTACAGGGGTAAGCCACCAGGGCCTGGCCTTTTCCCTGTTTTTATTGTTTGTGTGTGGAGGCTTAGAAACAACCCAGAGCCTTACAAATGTCAGGCACGTGACTGCTGTCGCTCTGATTGTTCCCCGTCCCCCGTTCCCCCCCCCCCCCCCCGTGAATGGCCCAGCCACCCAGGCTGTTGAGAGAAACGACCGGCCATGTTAGGGAACCCAGTAACTGGCCGGGGTGTATGGCCTCACTGCGCCTTCTAAAACCTTTTTCTAACTAGGAAGAACCACTGGATTGGAGCCAGAGCCTTAGTTAAACTCATCAAGCCAAAAAAAGAGGGTTCCAGAGAGCGGTTAAAGTCCGCCGCCGACAGCCTGCCCTGGCAGCTGGAGTCCTCGGACCCCGCCTCGCCCTCGGCCTCTCAGCCTCTCAGGTCACAGCCAGAGAACCCCGACAGCCCCGCGGCAGGCTCGAGCTGTGTAGAAGAGCGCGACGCCCACAATGGACCCGTGGGGAAAGGTAGGAGCAGCCCTAGTGGCTGCGGTAGGGAGAGGAAGACTATTGGTCCGGGGGGGGGGGGGTGGTGTGACTGTACAGGTGTGCCTCTCTACCTAAGGGTGTCACCAACCAGGTAGATAGTGGAAACCCGCGACTGTGTTACGGCAATTGTTTTACAATAACAGTCTCGTTATTTCCTAACTGGGGGTGGGGAGGGTTGGGGGAGAGCAGTAGTGGAGGTTGATCTCAGAGCCTTTGCGCTTGCTAGGCAGCCGGTATTGCCACTTGAGCCATTCCATCAGCCTGCTTTGTGCAATATCAGTTATCACAAAGACTGGGGTAGGTGTTTGCATATCCAAAGCCAATGTCTAGACACACACCATTGAGACAAGCAGAGTAGCCGGTACGTTTCGGCCTCCCTCCTATGTGTCAAAGGTTACGGTAAACTCTTAGCTATTTAACGTGTGCTCCAGGTACCTAAGATCTCAGAAAGCCCTCGACGGCTCCCATTTTTATCAGATGCCCCAGCACTTGCCTCAGTTAAAGTAGCTTTGGTTCCTGAGAGGCTAACACACTACAGAACTACCTAGAGGGCTAGGAATATGGCCTACTGGCAAGAGTGCTTGCCTCAGAACTACCTAGAGCTGCCCCACACCGATGTCTTTATGCTGTGGACTGTGGCCACCAGGTGGAGCCGTGGCTAAAGAAATAGTGAAGATTCTGGCTATCCGTGTTCATCCTGAATCAGAAATCAGGTTAATATGAGACCTGTTAGCAAGTTAGAGCAGTTGTCTGCCTTGTGGAGACTCTATAATTTAAAGGCCAGGTAGTGGAGAAGCTAGTCGAGATCTAAAGGGAAATAATTGTTTTTCTTGGCATTGAGGGGTTGGGAGCAGAAAAAAAACGAGGTGTCTTTAATACATATATGTATATGTGTGTATGTGTATGTATACACACAGACGTTCTAAGTCATCAGGTTTTAGAAATGCAGGAATTATTTGAGTACTTGAAGTATACTGTGTCATGGTAGTGGGCCAAAGCATGTCATTAAGTGTTTCCAAGGCCATTGAACAGGAATAGGAGCAGTGAGCTGAGTTGTCAGGGACCCTATTATTAAGCTGGATGAGTAAGAGAAGCCGTCTCCTACACTAATAAGCATTCTTACTTAATAATTTAACACCTAGAAATTGAAAAAAAAATCATCTAAAGTATTGGCTCCTTAGGCAATGTGTAATTCTCCTTAGGTGCTGAGTGAGGAGATAGATGGTCGGCTTTAGGGTGCCACTCAGCTGAGTCAGAGTACAAATGACTCACTGGGTCCTGATTCCGCTCTGCGTATCGGGCTTCGCTCCCATCTGCCCTCGGCGGGGCAGGATTCCGGTTTCCTTGAGTATCTTTTGCTAATTTTGAAACTCTTTTGCCATGACCAATTCATTTCATTTGTTGTATTTCTTTTTCCCTCCTTCTTTTGGGTTTATCCCGGTGGTGATCACAACTTAGCATCTCAGCGCAAAAAGAGCCCCTTTGTGAGAAGCAAAAGCAAAGAGAAAGACAAGTCGCCAACGGCCCACCCGGCTCTCTCTAAACGCCTGCGGTTCTGGTCTTCCTCCGACATCCCATCCTCTCCTACTGAGCCTGTCTCTCTCTCAGACATTGGAGATTTCTGACTCCTTCCTTTACCATGTGTCTGCATCGTGTCTCCTCCTTCATTTCTGAAATTCAACCAACCAACTCCCCTCCCTCCCTTCCCCCCAATTAAAAAAAAAACACCCCTGCCAGTCTCCATAGGCCGCGTGGCCTGTAGCGAATCCTCACTCCTCACCCCCGTTGCACAGTAGCCAGCGTGGATTCTGATTGTGAAGTAGAAGATGAGTTGTGTACTCCCTGGACTGTTTCTTCAGCACAGCACACTTGTAGGGGACCCTCGGGGACATACGTGCCCTTGTCCTTGGGCCAGGATGTCCGTGCTAAGTAAGTCACAGGCAGGCGGTGTGCTCCCGCCCTCTCTTGCACCTGCAGCTTTTATGTCCTGCCTGCGTGTGAAGGCAAAGTGGTCAGCTGCTGCTGCTGCTATGTACGCTTCCTAAACTAGGCAGCCCCGGTCCGAGTGACTCTATTGTTTTGTTGTTGTTTCCGGGTTTATTTTTTTTTAAGCAGCTGAAGCTTTCCGTCGCTGTTGTTTTTGTCCTCGTTCTCTGTGAGAACGCCGAGTGTGACGGCTTCCGTTTAATAAAGCCCTTCATCCGTGTGGGATGTCTCCTTCCAAGGATTGATTGTTCTGTGCAAGTATTTTGAGTCATGCGATTGGTGTTGCCCAGCCAGAGTTCAGACCAGAATGAAGTTTGATGACTGTGCTGTGTTTGATGATTCTCTGGCCCTTGGAGGCTAAAATGACCAGCAGTGGTGGACAGAAACAACATTAGCACACGAATCACCACCACCACCACCCCCAGTAGGGAAAGATGGTGGCCAGAGAGAGTCCCTTACACACTGCAGTGTGTCCTGGCCTCACTGCTCTTGTACCACCCTGGTGACTTTTGCCCAGGGCCTTACACCTCCCCAGCCTCAATTGACTCCAATCACCAGTCCTGTTGCTCGTAAGAGGAAAGGTTATTGTACCCGGAAAGCAGGTGTCACCGTAGAAGCAAGGTAACTGTAAAGAGAAATCCGTCCGTAGCCATGAAAACCGTAAAGTTGGTTGACGTGTGCCACTCGCTTCGGCTCATGATCCCGCTTTGGGAGCCCCAGGGCCACGGTGGCGCGTGGTCCACGCGGTCCCCGCGGTCCCCGCGGTCCCCGGAGCTGTTCCCCTCGTGTGCTGTGTGCGTCTGCTGCTCATGCTCGTGCTTCGCCCCTCTCCACCTCCACCTCTGCATCCTCATTTCCGCCTCACCCATCCCACCACACTTGAATTGCTTCTCATCAAGGTTGCCATTCCAAATGCAGATTGTCCCTCCGTTCCCAGAGCATAATAAGCCCCTGGGACTTCAAGCTGCCGAGTGAGCCCAGAGGCTGAGCGGCCCAGACGGGAGAGGGCGTCCGTCCATCTCCACGGGAAGGCCCCGGGAGGGGTGCTGTGCAGAGCCCATTCTTTCCCCCGTTTACTCGTCTTTCTTTAACATATGATTTTACTTAGTTTTGACAGAAATACATGTTCATGGCAGAGCACTGCCCAAAGAAAGCATAAGCTAGCCAGATTAAAAACAAAACACTTTGGCGTCTGGGAATGTGGCTTAGTGGTAGAGAACTTGCCTAGCATACATGAAGCCCTGGGTTCAATTCCTCAGCACCACATATATAGAAAAAAGCCAGAAGTGGCGCTGGGGCTCAAGTGGCAGAGTGCTAGCCTTGAGCAAAAAGAAGCCAGGGACAGTGCTCAGGCCCTGAGTCCAAGGCCCAGGACTGGCAAAAGAAATAGAAAAAATCACTTTGTGGCCCATCTTGCCATGTAGAGTGTGAGGCCTGTTTGTTTAGAAAGCACACTCTCGTGAGGTTAGCTGTGAAACCATTGAGGGAGGGGGCGAGTGTTCGGAGTCCTCGGCCCCTTGGCACCTTGGGTGGCATGGTGGAGGAGGGCCTGGGTGCGCGGTTAGAGAGGTCCTAGTGACAAGTTGGAGAGGCCTGAGCAGGACGTGTGTTTGTTAGCAGTATCGGAAACCTGTGAGGTGCAAGGAAGTGTTGGTGCCCTTGCACCATTTCCTCCACCCTCTTCTCCCTGTGTCTACGCAACTCCTCCAGTGCCAGCAGCGCGGCCCCCTCCCCGGCCTTCCTCCCCCCCCCCGCCCCAGTTCAATTGCAGCCCCCGTGGGCGGCCGCGCAGCTTGCGTCTGCTTGGGGTCTCCGTGCTCTCCCGTGCCTGCCCCGGGCCTCAGTGTGCGGCTCCAGCCTTGGCCCGGGTCTGCAGCCCGTTTTCTCGGTGTCATCTTCTACCCCAGGCCCTGGGGATCTGAAACCAAAGCGCGCCTTCCCACACGGAGGCGGCGTGGACCGTCCGGACGCCTGCTTGCCCTCGGCCACCGCCGCAGCCCCCTCTGCCTCCACGCCCGTCTCCCGGCACGCCGGCCGCGCCAGAGGTGAGTGGGGCCGCTTCCGAGGCCGGGCCCGGGTCTTCCTGAAGACCCGGATCCAAGCTCTGCGTGAGGGGAGCGGCCCTGGACGGCTGCAAACGCCCATTCAGCCTCAGCTCTACTCTGGACCAATAGCTCAGCGATCAGAGTGTCGTGGGGACACCGGGTGATCCCGGAAGAGCTGGAGGGGCCTTGGCTTAAAGGGGGCGTCTGTTTGGAGAAGGCCACAAAGAGGCTCCCAGACCCGCAAACCACTAACCCTCTGAGGGCAAGTTTCCCATGCTGGGAACGGAGCCCCACGAAGGACTCACAACACGTGCCGTTTCCCCCCCACACACACACCCTGGCTGTGTGCGCATGCCTTCAGGCCCGAGATTCAAATAGTCCTGGAGAAATCTCATGAGCGGGAAAGATTCCCCGCCGCAACCCAGGGGCACCGTCCCGCTCGGTGTGGCTGCAGGCCTTGAGCCGTGGCGGCTCGAGGATTCCCGGGCCCCGGTGGAAAACCCGCATCACCAAGCAGAGCAGAGCCGGTGCCAGGGCACGCAGGCCTGCTCTGAAGCCAAGAGAGGAAGGCTGTAAGATGGCCGGCCACACCAGCAGGGGCTGAGAGGAGAGGGGTGTGAGGGTGGGGAAGGGCTGGGAAATTGCAAACCGGCCAACAGAAAGGAAAAGTAACGTTTAAAACTGGGAGCGGCACCCCTAGAACTGAAGCGAGGTGATCGGGTAAGGCGGGGTGACGGTGGTTTTCTCTGGCTGGGGGAAGGCTGAGATGGAGGAGGCATCTTTCTCCTAATGACCCCGCCAGGACCTGGGCGCCACCCCATGCCACGGGTCTCGGCCCTCCAGGGACCTCACCCTGGGCCTCGGTGTTCGGTAGACATGCGAGTGTCCTTCTGGAGGGGACCCATGTTCTGCTCTCCAGACAGAAGCCAGCTGGCATGGGCCATGGGCTATTTCCTCTCCCTAGGGGGAGGCCGGTGGGTGGGCTGGCTGCGGGGTCCCCATCTTGCACGTGGTCAGGAGCTGTGGGTGTCGGGCTCGCTGTCAGGGAGCTCCCCAGGTGGTATGTGTGCATTCTAGTTCCTCCTTTGTCTTTTCCTTCCTCCTGCCAGCCAACTGTGTCACCCCTAAGAAAGAATCACCTGCCGCCCCAGTCCTCTGGTTTTGCTCCCACTGACTGGCCTTTGGTACCGAAGGGGTTCTCTGAGGCACTTACCTGTTCAGTTCCCTTTCCTGGGGCTGGAGCTCCCCTGTCGTTGTCAGATCCCTGTCATGCCCAAGCGGACATGTGATCTAAAGTTAAACTGAATGGAAGTGGGGGGAGTTAGGCATCACCCGCATTCCCCTCCCTGTCCCCAAGAACTGAACACCGGCACCGTTCAGGTGGCCGTCCATTTGAGGTCAGGAGTTCCCCATGGTTGGTGAGGACCCCCCCCCCCCCCAACTCACCAACTTGATCTCGCCTTAGGCTGTGCGTCAGATGACAATGTCTGTGAGCCGTCCGTGGAGCTCGAGAGCGCCCTCCACAGGCAGCATGGTGAGTGGCCGGCCTGTGTGGCGCTTGGCTGCCTCCCAGGGCCCCTGTCCTGCAAGCTCTGACACCTGCCCCTCGCTGTAAAGCACCCGCCCTGGCGTTCCAGGGCGGCTTTCACATGCTCGCGATAGTGCTGAGCGGTATGAAGTCTTAGAAAATGTGAGAGGCCCTTGAATGATTTCTGTAGAAATCATTTGCAGTCATTTCTGCACAAGGAGAAACAGTGATTGCAACCTTCACAAGATTACACACTGGCCCCTCCCTCCCTCCCTCCCTCAATGAACCCAAGACCCTCCCCATACCAGGCAAAAGTACTTACTAACCCTGAACTATAATCGTAGCTCTCCATATTGAAAAGCAATTCTAGAAAGGGCAGATGACCCTCAGAAAGGAAGCCCTGCCAGATTGACCTTGGATTCCGTTCGCCTCTGAAGTGATGAGCCGGGAAGCATGGGGCTTGCGCATGCAGTCAAGAAGTTGACGCTGGTTCCACAAGCCTGGAACTCATGGTTTCCCTGTAAAGAAAGGCTCTGTAACGAGGCCATTTGTCCCCCGAGAAGCCTTTAGTCCTTGCAGCAGGCCAGCTATTTGGGGACCAGACACCCGAGGGAGCCTGCCGAGACGCCGAGCATCATCTGAGTGAACTACACTGTGACTGGTCAGCTAACCACAGGGCTTTTCCTCACACATGTTCTGACTCCTCCAGCTTCTCTTACCAAGATAGAAAAGGGGAAGCACCTTTAATACATAGTGAAGCCTGGCAGGATAGCACATGCCTGTAGTCCCAGCAGTCAGGAGGCTGAGAACTCCAGGCCCCTCGATAGACCCTTTCAGGCACACACGTTTAGCAGCCAGGAGGACTGGGTCTCTCCACTTGTTACCGTAAACCACAGATTTTCCCTTAGGAACGGACGTGCATTTGAGGCGAGTAACACCGGAGAATAGCAAGCAATCAGGACACGTGGGTGGTTTCTCATCCTGAGGTCCGGAAACTGTCCTGTTCCCGTGCAGATGCACAAGGACACGCGTGCAGCTGACACGCCGATGGCATGAAATGCCACTCTTGGGAGGGGCTGTTCACCTGTGTTCTAGAAAGCTCTGTGGACTAATATTGGCTGTTCCACTCATCCCACCCCTAGTTTTCCCCAGAACAGCCCTTGTATTGTCTACTTCCTGTACCGGGGCCCGTGTGTAATGGCTTGGTTGTAAACGTTGTTCTAAACAGCCGAGTGCTAGAGCTAGCCGACCCGAGTTGCCGCCGGCAGATGGCCTACCGCGCGCTGGGCCCTGTGTCCCGCGGGTACAGCCGAGCCCGGGGCAGGGGGCTGTGTTGCACAGAGCTAGCTCCCTGCGGAGGGCAGCGGCCTGAGCTTGGGTGTAGAGTACTCCGGGAAGGTGGTTTAACCTCACAGCCTGGCAGTGAGCTCCGTGTTTCCTCCCAGTGTCACGGCCAAGCAGCTTGGAGAGCAGCAGAAACACATCGAGCAACAGCTCACCCCTGAGTCTCAAGGGTAAGGCGCTCCCCTTCCTAGAGCGTTAGAACCCGCGCTCACATTCATTAGGTTCCTTGAACTCCGACCACACAACAGTGCTTCCACGGGCCCCACCATGCAGTTCCAGGCCCGCGCAGGCCCGCTGCCAAGGCCTGTGTGCGTCACAGACTTGTGGGTCTGAGGAAGGGAAACAGGAAGATGGGTTCCCTTCCATTGGGGCCAGAGAACAAGTAGAGACAGTGTTGATTTTTTTTGGGGTGGGGGGATGGTCATTTGTGGGGCTTGAACTCGGGACCTGGGACCTGTCCGTGACTCTTGCACTAGCCCAATCACTTTGAGCCACAGCGCCGCTTCTGGTTTTTGAGTGGTTAACTGGAGATAAAAGTCTCACAGGGACTTTTCTGCCTGGGCTGGCTTCGAAGGCGAAGGTCCAAGATGTGTGATAAAAAATATACCCTCTCCTTTAGGTGTCACAGAAACAAGGAAATTTACAGATAGTTACAGGAAATGAATTTTTTTAACTTTTTAATGTTAGGATCCTAACTTTATGGAGTTGGAACTTGGGACCGGGACACTGTCCCTGAGCTTTTTGCTCTACCACTTGGAACCACAGCTCCATCTCTGGTGGTTAATCGGAGATAAGAGTCTCACAGACTTTCCTGCCCAGCCTGGCTTTGCTCTACAATCCTCAGATCTCAGCCTCCCCAGTCGCCGGTATTACAGGCGTGAGCCACCAGTGCCTTGCATGTTTTTATGGCCTTGGTGAGAAAGTCCTCCTTTCCTCCAGACCCCAAATTCTTAGCTCCCACAAGGTTGGCTCCCGCAAGGACAGCCTGGCTGGCATGTAGCGTGTGGTCTGCCAGTAGCTGAGAGAGCTAATGAGGCTGACCGCCATGAGTAACGTTAGCATCAGTGCTGGCTTGGGTTACCACAGCGCCAGGAATGGCCATGGTGCAGGGGACTGGCATGGCCCCTTGGCCTGGAGGATAGAGAAATGCATGAAGCAATTCAGATCATTCACACTGGCTTTACTGTGGAGCATAGCTGACATCTCGGTACAAATACTTCTTACCTATACTTCTATCTTTTGTGATAGAAGATTATTAGTCCCAAGAAGTGAATTTTTAATTTAACTCATTTTTATAAATAATTTTATTAAAATGTATCCAGAATTTTTTTTGGCGGAGGGTGTTTTAGTTTGTTGTTACAGTTGTTGTTTTTTCTCCCAGTACTGGGTTTGAACTCATGGCCTCACACTTGCGAGGCGCATGCTCTACCACTTGAGCCATGCCCTCCACCTCAAGTTGGGGCCCGCAGCGGCAGGGGCCTGGGGACTGACCTGGGCCTCGCGTGTCTCCTGCCCAGGCTCTGACCAGCTCCATAGCCGCTCTGAGAGCTTCAGCAGCGCGGACCTGATCCCCAGCAGAGACCCGGCCATGCTGCCCCGGGACGCCAGTGCCCTGGGGCATGGCGCCCTGGCTCGTCACGAGTACCCGCCACCCCGGAACGGGCCTCTCCCCCAGGAGGGCACCCAGAAGAGGGGCACAGCCCCGCTCCACACCGGGGTTGGGCCCCGCTCGGCCTCGCCCAGCAGCGAGATGGTCACCTTGGAGGAATTCCTGGAGGAGAGCAACCGCAGCTCTCCCACACACGTGAGTGGCGTGGCCGGCGCGGGGCTGGGGGTGCAGGAAGGGCGAGGGCGGCCGGCGAGGCCCCTGTGCCGGGCTGGTGTGGCCGTTGCAGGAGGTTGGGAGTGACCAGACAGAAAATCAACTGTGAGCTAGCCACCAGTCCCCTGTGGGGCTGCTTCCTTCCAGGTTGGAAATGTGCGGCCCACCCGCAAGGCCGGGTACACAGTGTGGCGGACGCCCCACTTGCAGCATGGGGTGGGGGGGGGCCCTCACACTGGGCTCGGTAGTAGAGCTCGAAGTGCCTTCTTGTCCTGTGTCCTTGCTGGCAGAGGTTGGCAGACTCAGAATGGCCTTGAGAAGACCAGAAAATGACTATTCTAGATGTTCCTGGCCACGTAACTCTCTCCCAGCTCCTGGGCTCGGCCGTTGACCCCCACGTGTGAGTGGATGAGCCTGGCTGCCGTCCAACAAAGCTTCACAGTGCACGGTGACGTTTGCGTCACAGGTCACGTCTCACGCGTTGTGACGCACGACAGTTCTTTTCGTTTTGGGGGATGCCGGGAACGGCACCTCGGCCTTGTTCCCTGCCTGGCAGGCGCCCCCATCGCCGCTCATTCCCAGAGGCTTTCGCCGAATCTCCTTAGCGGACTGGCCACGTGAAAGCAGGGGGGGCCGGGGCTCCCTCGCCGCCCCCCCCCCGCCCGCTGAGGGGTTTTCATCCTTCAACCCCGCCCGTCTCGCTCCCCTTAAATAGACACGGTTGGGAGTTCGCGCCGCTGCGCAGCCAACCCCGCGGCCTGCGCGAGTGGCCACCCGGAACGTCCAGCGCGTGTCCGGCGGCTGTCCTCGGGGCTCTGCAGCGTGAGGGCTGCTTGATCCCCACGAAGCCCACCGCGAGCTCATCCCAAAGCGCTTTCTCTGTTTGCTGGGTGCCTGGGTCTCCTCGCTTGAGTTCCTGTTTACCAAACGCTGACTGCCCGCCAGGAGCCGGAGGATCTGGGCTGAGAGGGACAGGCCCTGCCCCCGTTCCCAGACTCGCGCCTGGCAGGCTTGCGGGACCGGACCACCGTGATGTTCCCGAGCTGGTGGGGGGGGGGGGGGGATGGGAAAGGAAGGTCGGGCTGACTGCCGGCAGCTTTCTGCATCCTGTTCTGAATGGACTGAACGTTTGGGCCTTGGCTGGTATTTGAAGACGCCACTTTCTTCTCTGGGTCTGCTTGCTTGCTTGCTTTGGTTTTTTTTCTTTTGCTTTTCCATGCCAGTACTGACTGGGGCTTGAATTCAGGGCCTGGGTGCTGTCCCTGAGCATTTTTGCTCAAGGCTAGCGCTCTACCCACTTTGAGCCACAGCGCCACTTCTGAGTTTCTCGTGGTTCATTGGAGATGAGAGTCACACACTTTTCTGCCCAGGCTGGCTTTGAACTTTTGATCCTCAGACCTCAGCCTCCTGAGTAGCTAGGATGCCAGGGGGAGCCACGGGCACTCAGCTGTCTCTGAGCTTTTCTGCATGAGGCTCGAGCTCTCCCACTAGAGCGATGCCTCCACTCCTGGCTTTTGGTGGTTAGTTTGAGATGAGAGTCCAGTCTGAGTAGTTTAGGGCTCGGGCTGGGCTGCGTCACGAGTAGTCTAGGATTACAGGCACGAGCCCCCCGCATCTAGCTCGGTCTGCTGTCTTATTTGTGAAGTTCGGGGGCTGCCTGGCAGGCTTCCGGCCTCTTCCTCCGGCCCCCCTGGCCATCGGCACATTTCTGGGTGTGCCTTGAAGAAACCCAGCGGGAGCGGAGACTTCAGCCCTGGCCGCAGGGAGGAGGAGACCGGGTCCCCAGCTCCCCTTCTTCCTCTCTCCTCCGCAGGACGCTTCCAGCTGCCGAGACGACCTGCTCAGCGACTACTTCCGGAAGGTCAGCGATCCCCCAGGCCTCGGAGGCCCGCCACGCTCACCTCCCAGAAAAGAGGGGGCCAGGATGCCCACCAGCTTTGTGGCCCCCACCGTCAAGATGGCGGCGCCCACCTCCGAGGGGAGGCCGCTGAAGCCCGGGCAGTATGTGAAGCCGAGCTTCCGAGGGGGTGAAGCAGAGGCCCCGGCCGGCGTCCCCCCGAGGCAGGCCCAGCCCCCCCAGAGCCTGTCTCTGGGCAGATCCCGGCCGGCCACCGTGCACCCCGCTTCCCACACCCCTGCCAGCCGGAGCGCATCCCTGAGCCGCGCCTTCAGCCTGGCCTCGGCCGACCTCCTGCGGGCCAGCGGGCCGGAGGCCTGCAAGCCGGAGCCCCCGCAGAAGTCAGGGGCTCCCGAGGCCTCGGGGGGCAGAGAGCCCGGGAGCCACAGCCTGCAGAGCACGGTGCCCCCCGGCTCCCAGGGCCTGGCCCGGGAGCGGACCCCGCTGGTGGGCAAAGCCGACGGCCCCTGTCAGGGCCCGAGCCCTCGCAGCCGGCCCCTGGACACGAGGCGCTTCTCCCTGGCTCCCCCGAGGGAGGAGAGGCTGGCGACCCTGCCGCCATCCGCCACCGCCCCGGCCCTGGCCACCGGCGGGGGGGACACCGGCGCCCCCCAGCTGCAGCACTTCCCACCGGCCCCCACCCCCGCGGCCAGGACCAAACCCAAGATGCCCCCGCACTCGGGGGAGGTGGCCGCCGTCGCCCCCGTGCGGCAGGGCCTCGGCCTCTCAGAGACAGACGGGGGCGCCCCCGGGCAGGCCCACAGCCCCGGCAGGTCTCCTGACTCGGCCCCCCACCCCAGCCGGAGCCCCGAGGACTTCAGCCGGGGCGGCTCAAAGAGCACCCCTGTGTCCCCGGAGCCGGGCGGGGACCAGCAGACCGTGTGGTATGAGTACGGCTGCGTGTGACCTGCCGCCGACCGCCGTTCCCCCCGCTTCCCCTGCGGGGGCTGGGCAGGTTTAGAACGAGGACGGGGCGGGGGCCCCCCCCCCCCCGTGCGGTTGCCCCAGTTGCCTGTGGATGGAAAACAACACCGTGCCAAGCCCTGAGCTCCGCTCAGAGCCTCCAGCAACGGGAGTCGGGGGCAGAGCCCCTCACCCCGAAGCAGACACGACGCGAGGGGGCCCCCAAGAGTCCTCAGCCGCATCCTGCTGACCGCGGCTCCGGGTGTGCGTGGCCTCGCGCACACGGCTGGACAACAGGCCCGCCAAGCTAGGCCCCGCCGGGCGTGGAGCCGCCGCTCCCTCCCACGGCCTAGGAGAAGCTGGAGCGGGGCTGAAGCACCAGGCCAGCACCATCTTGTTTCCGGGGTGCACGGCTTTCCTGGGAGGGGGGCCCAGGGGGGCCTCTGGCACACTCCCGGGGCCGCCAAGGCCTGGCTTCTCTACAAACACTGGATGTGCCGGGCCCCGCGGCCAGGCCAGCTGCACACTTGAAAGCTGCGGGGCTCCGCGCCCATTTTCCCCGTCTCAGAGGGGAGGCGGGTGATGATTTCTGGTAACTTTGGGGGGGGGCGGGTAGAAACCAAATTTCTGTTTAATATATTATATATGTGCACACTCGTGAGAAACATCTACTTTGAGGGGAGGGGTCTATTTATGTTCTGTTGGAAGTCCTTCTCTTCTATCAGGAATCCTGCCTGCTGCTCTGTGTCATTTGGTCAGATTCCTGACACATTTTTTTAGTTTTCCCTATTGCAATGGTGCTTTTCCTGGGATGGAATAACCTCTTGACTTTGTTAAAGAATTGGTTTTGGTTTTTGTTTCCCCTTCCCCCCCCCCCCCCCACCGCCCCTTCTGATTTAATGTGCTGAGGAAGAAATGGGGAGACTTTTGAATGTTGACCAGATCCCTTGTAGAAGTGTTCGGGGTTGTATGTTAAGTAGCTGTTCATTCTGGAACACAAGGACAGGGTTGTAATAAAATGGAGTGGAACAGAAGTGAGTCCTGGCTTTCTTTGCCCTCCCCTACGGCAACACCAAGCCGGCTGCCCGCTTCAGTGCCCACGGCTTGGCCACGAATTCTAAGGGGCTGCTGCATCCAACCAGAGATAGACATGAAGCCTTCCATCCCCACACAGCAGTCAAATCAGAAAGGAGCACAGAAGGTGTTTTGCTGTGCACATGTGACCGAATCCCTCGGTGTCTCCTTCCTGCAACACGAAGTTCACTTTGTAAGCACCCCTCGAATGCTGGCCAGTCCCTCCCGAAGGCTCTGCAGTCTGTCTTACCTGGCCGCACCTGTGTTAAGTCAGCCTCCATCCTGTGGCCCACGCAGGATATCTCTCCCGGCCACTCCTTGAACCTGGAAGGCTGCCCCAGCATCTCTCTTGTCCACACACACGCACGCACGCACGCACGCACACGCGCGCGCGCCTGAAGCCCTCTGGATCATCGATCGGCTTTTCAGCTCCTCTCCCTGTGCTCCTCACCCGGGGACATTCTCTCCCACCATCACAGAAGCTGAGACCCGGGTCCTGAGCATAGTTCTACCCTGTTCGGGTCACATTCTGGATCCAGGAACTCGCCTGGAATTCAGTCCCTCCTTCCCCCTCCCTCCGCCCTGACCTGCGTGCCACTGGCCTCTCTGCAACTCCCTCTGGTTTGGTTTGGTTTTTTCCACTTTAGTACTGGGGTTTGAACTCAAGGCCTTTTGCTTGCTAAGAAGTCACTTGCCACTTGAGCAACAGTCCCAATCCATCCATTTTTGTTCAGGTTATCTTTCCTATAATAAGGTCATGGTTTTTTTTGGCCAGGGGTTGGCCTTGAACCAAGATCCTTCTAATTCCACCTCCCACATAGCTGGGATTACAAATCCATGCCACTGGCCCAGTTTGCTCTTTCAGATAGGGTCTCACTAACTTTCTTGCCTGTGTTAGCCTCAAACCTCAATACTGTCGACCTCCCAAGTGGCCAGGGTTCCAGGTGTGAGCCACAAGGTGAGATGATCCACCTTGTGGAGAAGAGCTGCTGTTAAGAACACCTGTGCCTCACATGCCACCAAGCCCTCCTGCTCACTGTCCACCTCTACTTAAAGCTGGGGTGTTCACCTCCAGTGACCCTCCCTCCCTTTCCTCCCCGGGTCTCCCAGAAGCCACACCCTGCAGGCCCCCTGCCGGCTCCGTCCCGTGTGGCTCACCTCAAGGCACACCCAGCCCTCACCACCACTCCCGTCCTGTGTCCACGCTCATGCACACTCTCACCTGTAATTACTGCCGTTGGCAGAGGACGCCACGCTGGCCTCACCAGCCCGTCTCTCTCCTCGGAAACTGGGCAGCTGTGCGCGTGTCCAGGTTCAGTGTGCCAAAGGAACCTCACTCTCAAAATGCCCAGCGCCCAACTCGCCACCAAAGCCACGCCCATCGCTCGGCAGCACACCTGGAGGGTGTCTGGTCAGCTCTCCCCCCTCTTCCCTTTGTCCTGCTCGAGGTTCTATTCTAGGCCTTCTTTACATCAACATCCAATCCCAAACAACAGGCCCCACAAGCAGCACCAATGGAGTCACCCCTGTGGCCTGGTGGGAGAGGACTGGCCCAGGCCCTGCCCTCTCCTGGGGCCCAGGCTCCATCCACCCTGTGTGTCAGTGTGAGAGGTCTGGATAGCTGGAAAGGGCCCAGCGGTAGGAAGGTCTTGTCTATAGCCCAGAACACAGGGGTGTGGTCAGCACAAGAGTCAGACCAGCCGGATATGGTGGTTCACTGCCTGTAAGCCCAGCGATCTGGGAGGCAGAGGCAGGAGGATACCAATTTTGAAGCCCACCTGGGTCAAACAAAATGCAATACAAAAGGGCTAGGAGCACTTGCCTAGCAACAGGTTGTCTATGCCCAGGATTTGTACGTTTGGGGATTGTTTTTATTGTTAGTATTTTCTTAGTACTTTTTCAATTTCTTTGGTTTTTATCTTTAATTTCTGTTAATTTTGTTTTTCAGTTCTGTTCTAGTAGCTAGGCTTTCAGATCCAAAAGCAGTAGATAGAAATAATAAAGAAACTGACCAAGCCAAATATAGCTTGTTTTCTCTCATAGCAAAATCATAAGCAAAATCCAGTTGTTAAAAAAATGAATGACAGAACCAGGCACCAGTGTAACCCTAATTACCCAAGAAGTTGAGACCTGGACCAAAGTTTATAAAATAGCCCAGATAGAAAAGACTCCATCATTAACTAGAAAAAAATGCTGAGCTGGAAACATGGCTCGTGGTAGAGCACCATCTGTGAAGAAGAAAGCCAAGCAAGGGTGCAAGACTAGTTCAAGCCCTGGTACCAGCCTCCCACCATATATATTATTAATAACAAGGGTGGAAAACAGGTTCAACAGGTTTCATTTGGGGTGGGTATCAGCAGGAGAGAGGAAAATGTGAAAGAAGAGAATAGAAGGGTGAATATGCTCAAAGTATCCATACACATGTATGAAAATTGCTGAATTTGTTCCAAGAAGAAGAGAGGGAAAGGAGGAGAAGTGATGGGACTTGGGGCACATCGCAACACATATGAAGACATCACAGCGAAACCCTTTTGTACAACTAATAACGTGCCGAAATGCAAACAACCGCAACAACCAAAACCCCATGGGGCCAGGTGTGCTTGTTTATGCTTGCTTATGCCTGGAATCTGACCCTCAGGAGGCCGAGGCAGGAGGATCTTGCATTCCCACTTCTGTTGTGTAAAAACGCCTCACCTTGGCTGATTTCAGCAGCCGGCATGAGGCCATTCCACGCAGGACAGAAAGCGGGGCGCAGGCTCCTCTCCCCCCACCGCGCAACAAACCCCACCGCACGCGGTTATAACCGTGTGAAGAAGCTCGGAGGCACGCGTTGCTTACGAAGTCTTCAGGAAGCGGTGAGTTTTGAGCGTGCAGTACCTTTGCTTTTAGTATCCGTTATTTAAGTGTGGGCGTATAGAAGTTCCTTTGGAATCATGGCTGTGTTTCACAACGGACCTGCCAAATGCTTGCGGGTTGGGGGGACGAGGGAGGGACAGGAGAGTGACCAGCGAGGTAGATGTGCCTGCCATAGCTGTTCCTCTGGCTGTGTCCCTCTTGTTGGCCTTCCAGGCCCAGGAGCAGCCTGTGCATGACAACAGGCAGGGAGGGGGCAAAGGGAGCAAATGCTCAGTGTCCCTTAGTGTCCCTCAGTGTCCCTCAGTGTCCCTCAGTGTCGGGTGATGGTGCAGGCTCCGCCGCTGGTCCAGAACGGACCCGGGGCCTCCTCCAAACTCCCGCAGACTCCACAACTAAGCACTTTGGGGTTCCCCAGAAGGGCCCCCCGCGGGCCTGTCTGGAGTCTGGAAGCTTCTGCGCTTCAGCGAGGAGTCTGCCTGGCCGGGGAGGACCCCTCCCCGCCCCCTCCCTGGGGCATCAGGAGCCCCTGGTGGCCGGGGCTAGCCTGAAGGCAGCCAGAGCCCACGCCAGCCGGGTGGGCCATCCCAGGGCTCAGAACGTTCTTCCCTTTCCCACTGAGATCAAGTTCTCTGCGCCACTTCGCTGCCGGGCCAGGGGTGGGGGTGAGAGGGTTTCTCCACCCCCCTTGGCCTCCCCGCTGCAGGGCCAGCCTGGCCGGGACCCGAGTGGGGTTCAGTGAACCCCAGGTCCGCCCCCCTCTGCCCCACAGGCACAGCCCGCAGGCTGATCAGGTGCGCACCAGGTGGCTCTCTCTCCCGCGGAGGGAGCGCTGGCACCCCGGCGGTGTGGACTGCTGACCCTTCCCCTCCCGGCCGGCGGTGTGGACTGCCGACCCTTCCCCTCCCGGCCAGCACCGGAAAGCCCAATCCACACTCGGGAGGAAGCCAAGGCAGGGAGCCTGCGTTCCACACGGATCTGGATCTGCCTCGACACCCGCAGGTATGACAGGGGCTGGGGGAGGGGGAGGGAGGAAGACTGCACCCTGGGCCCAGCTTCCTGGGGAGGACGGGGGGGGGGGGGCGGGGGGGAGTGACATCCAGGTGAAAAGGCTGTCCATTCTTGGCCCACGTAGAGTGAGTATTTCCCGAGTCTCAATGTACCCCTCCACCCACCATTCATTCATTCACTCACTCATTCATTCAAATGGGTCTTCTCCTGGCCTTTGGTCCGAGGGGAAGGAACTGGTTCCTGACAGCTCTTACTCTGGAGGCGACACAGGTGACCACGCAGGGCCATGGCAGGGCTATACTGCTTCTCTTCTCAAACTAAGGGGCCCCTGGCCCCCAGCAACACAGTCCTGGACAAGGACGGACCCCCAAGTGCCGTACACCCCGCTCCCCACCCCGGCATTCACAGGGCCCTTTCGGTGTGCACAGCAGTGCTGGGTCACCGGAAGGACTGGGCGGGGCGGGGGGGGTCTCCCTAGTCTCCAGGTAGCTTTCTCCACACGAGGCTGTTCCCACGGCAGGCCCCGCCCCGCCCCGGGTCCTCCAGTCCCAGTGGCCACCAGTGTTATCCTTGCGGTCTTAATCCTGGTTTTCCTCCCAAAGCACTTGCCAAACCCTCAGCCACTCGAGCTCTGTTTCCAGGACACCCCGAAGGTTTCTCTTGGAATGTCATACTTCGGAACTTGTATTCAAGCCAGAACGGAAACGTGCCGTTTAGGACTGGCTGAGGTATAAACCCTGTTATATCAGGTGGCCCCCGGGTCCCTGCGGCTGAGAACACAGGTGGGCTGGGGTCCCCCATTCTGGACGGCAGCCCTGCTCACGGACCTGAACAGATCTTAGGAGGATGTCGTGGCTCTCAGCTGCTCTCCCTCTGGTCCCGGCTCTCCCTCCCCCTCCCAGTGTCCAGCACACGCATTGTGTGTGGCCGTGGCACGTGCGTGGTAGCAGAAGAAAGCCCCGTGAAGGGCCCAGGCCTCACCACTGAGGAGGGCCTGGTGCCTCTTCATTTCCAAAGTGACCTCAATGACCAAGTCAATAGCGAGGGCCAAAACCCCACCCTTGGTTATATATATACATATATATATATATATGTATCTTATTCCACTCTCACGAACAGAGATTCAGCACCTTCTTCCACAATAGGAAAAGTTGTGCAGATAAGAACAAGGAGGGCAGGGCAAGGCTACAGAGCCTCTGCGCCTGTGCTACAGACCAGCTCTCTAGGTTACAAAGGATAAGCGAGAATTCCAGTGGCGGTAAGGACATTCTAGCACCCAAGGAAGGCCTTCTCTTGAGTGGAGTGAGACCAATTTAAAAGGAATTTGGACAGGGAATAACAAAAGCAATTACCAAATTCCCTCAGTCAGCCCATGCTGAGTGTAGAGCCTTGCTAGAAAGTACGCCTGCAGGGCTGGGGCATGGTTCCGTGGTGCAAAGCTCCTGCCTTGCAAGCCCAAGGGCCTGGGTTCAATCCCTAGTACCACTGAGACCACTGCACCTTCAGTTTATCTGTGGGAAGCTAACAAATGAATAACTGAACAAACTGAAACGAACTGAATGACTTTGAGCTTGCTGCTCCCTTGCAGTGACTGCCTGTCCTTTGCCCTGGCCTCCTCCCTCCGCTCATCCAATCTCATACCTGCAGTCCTCCAAGGTCCTAAGGAGGACCCACCTTCCTCAGGAGGCCTTTGAGCCCGTCTTGAACTCTCCCGGCTCTGAAGCTCAACCCCTGGCAATACCCATGCCCAGAGCATATTCAGTTTGGCAGCCTGAGATGTCCCCAGCACCTCCAGAAGGCAGGCCAGTGGCTGCTTTGTAGGCCACAGGTGCTCAGTAAACGCTATGCAGTGATTCGGCTCACCCAGTAGATTCCTCTCTCTCGCTTTCTCTCTTTGGCTTATTTGTTAGAGCCTGTGTCTCACTACATAGCCAAGGTGGCCTTGAACCCACTGTGTAGCCCAGGCTGACCTCCTGGGAATTGAAGGCAGATGACATCACACCCTGTTCCAAAGAACGTCTCTAAAGACTCCTGCCCCTAAAGTCTGGAAAAGGTCATACGTGCCAGCCAGCTCTCAGATCCATCCCTGCCCTTCCAGGGCCTCCCTACCTCAGTCCAATGGCCCCCAAAGAAGACAACATCAAAGGCAATCAATCCTCATCTGCCTTTCTCACTGTCAACAAGAAGTCTCGCACACTTGAATAGAAACGCAAGCCTTCCACAGGCTTCCATTGGAACACTTGCTAGGCACAGGCCGTCACTCCAAGGGTTTTTGACTTACGAACTCAGAACACCCCATAAGCTACTCTTAGCGCCTACGTTTCACAAAGAAAAGGGAGGCGGGCACAGAAATGTCATGTGACTTTCCCAAGGCCACACCGCCACAAAGTGGAGGATCCATTCTTCAAAGCAGAGAACCAAAGCCAGGCCTGGTTGAGCAGCCTCTGCCTGTCCCCCCTCATTATTGTTGGTTGTGAGGCTTGAACTCAGGGCCTGGGTGCCGTCCCTGAGCTTTTCCACCTAAGGCTAGCGCTCTATCACTTTGAGTCACAGTGCCACCTCCCATTTTCTGGTGGTTAGTTGGACATAAGAGTCTCACGGACTTTCCTGCCAGGCTGGCTTTGAACTGTGATCCTCAGATCTCATCCTCCTGAGTAGCTAGGATGACAGGTGGGAGCCACCAGCGCCCCGGCCCCCCTGGCCCATCTTATTTCCACCAGCAGCGCTTCTTTTTGTGTCCCCCCTGCTCTCTTCCCAACCAGCTGTTGTAAGAGCACCTAGATATCTGATTCTTTCTCTGGTTTTCACATTGATGCCACTTTTTGGAGGTGCTGGCTTATGAACTCAGGACTTCAGGTTTACCCAGCACATGAGCTGCACTTGGACTGTTTTTTTTTGTTTGTTTGTTTTTGTTTTGGCCAGTCCTGGGCCTTGGACTCAAGGCCTGAGCACTGTCCCTGGCTTCTTCCCGCTCAAGGCTAGCACTCTGCCACTTGAGCCACAGCGCCGCTTCTGGCCGTTTTCTGTATATGTGGTGCTGGGGAATCGAACCTAGGGCCTCGTGTATCCGAGGCAGGCACTCTTGCCACTAGGCTATATCCCCAGCCCCATTTGGACTGTTTTTGAGATAGGCTCTCATGGTTTTGACTGGGCTCTGATCCTCCTATTACATTTCTGGCGCAGCTGCGATCCCAGGTGCAAGCCACCCAGCTTGTTGGTTGAGATGAGGTCTTGCGAGCACTTTCTCCTAGCTGGCTTTGGTCCTCCATCTTCCTGATCTTTGCCTTCTGAGTAACTGGGATTACTGATGTGAGTCAGCACACCCAGTTCCATATTAACCCCACTTTAAAGAAGAAACCGGCCCCGGGAGGTTGCATAAATTTCACAACTAGAAAGCAACCGGTTTGGGATGCAAACTCAGACATGTAGATGCTAAGGTTTCCTGCACTTGGCCCTCCTGAGCGAACCTAGCTTGAAGGCCTCCTTCTGGTGTCCCAAGACTAGCCTCGGAGTTGAGATGGACCCCAGCCCTCCAGAGGCGTGTGCTGACATTTCACACGGACCTGCGCTGACACCCCGCTGGCTTCAGCGTTTCCCTTAGGCATGGAAGGGCTGAGAGCCTCCATGATCTGAGTAGGAGCAGCAACAGGAAAGGTATTCATCAGGACAATGATGAGTCAGCAGAGGCCCGGCCTGCTGGCGTGTGGTCAGTGCTGGAGGTAATTGTTCTCAGACCCACTAGCCTCTAGCTGCATGAACTGCTGTGGAAGGTTCCTGACTCAGCAAAGGCAGGTCTTCCTCAGAAGGCAAGTTGAACACCTGCTTGGGACCTGGGGGCCCTGGAGCCTTGGGCTGGGCTGGAGGCTGGGGAGGAAGCAGCCTGTCTTCCTATTGTTGGGAGGATGAAGAGAGCTTTGCTCTGAGGCTGGCGGGGGCTGTGCTCACTGGAAGCGTGAGCTGGGAAAACAGTAATTTTTTTCTAAGTAGATAAGCTGTGTGCCTTCGTGAGTGTGCCTGTGACGCATCTGCTTTGGTGTCGTCAGACGCCTCTGGGTAGGAGGCAGGGAATTGGGGGGCCGGGCGAAGGGGTCTGTCATGGGTGGCTAGTTCCCCTGGGACTAGCCTCTCTGGGGAGCTGAGCTCTCCTTAGGTTCACAGGATGAGGCCAGAGAGGGGCTCCAATGGGTGCAGCCACCTTCCACAGAGTCATAGCCACACACACGCAGAGGACAAACCCTCCGGAGCCAGGACACAATCCTCAGAGCAGGGGCTAGAGGTCAGGGGCTGGAGGTCAGATGAGGACAGACCACAGAGGCTACCCAGCCTCTCTCCACACATTTTTCTGGACACTTACAAGGGTCACCTTGAGTTTGACATTGGGAAAATACTGTGTATCAGTTGGCCTCGGGCTCAGCATGGAGACACTGTCTTAAGGCAAAATATCAAGTCATCAAAAAACAAACCAAAAGCAAACCCCGCCAAAGGCTAGAAGGGAAGAAATGGCTTTTCCCCAGTCTCTGGAGCCCAGCCCCATGGGGAATGAACTGCCATGGGCAAGAAAGACAGCCATGGTGCAGTATTTCAAATCAGCCCTCCAAGAGTATAATTTCTAGAGCTTTCTCTAGGTCCAGGAAGGCTCTGGAAGACAGCACGGTCTTCCTCTTAGTAAGTTGTGTGTTCTTTGTCTTGTTTTACTAGTCTTGGGGCTGGAACTCGGGGCCTGGGCCTGAGCCTCTTTGTGCTCAAGACTAGCACTCTACCACTTGAGCCACAGCACCACTTCTGGCTTTTTCTGAGTAATGTATCAGAGTTAAGTGTCTCGAGGACTCTTATCCTGTCTGGGCTGGCTTCAAGCCACGATCCTCAGATCTCAGCCTCCTGAGTAGCTAGGATTACAGGTGTGAGCCACCAGCGCCAGAGATTGTGTCTCCTTTGTTAGGCCATTGCCTGGTTTCATTTACGAAACAACACATTCTGCTGTGCCACCATCACCACCACCAAAGACTGGTCATCTTGGTGCCAGAAATCATGGGCAAGTCAACAAAAGATGGCAGGCCAGGGCTGTGATAAAGTTTCCCAAACCCACCATTCTTTTTTTAGGGAGAGCATGGCCAGAAATATCAAACCTATATCCCACGGGCCATTTGCCTCTCCTTCCGTGTCTAGAATAAGAACCATGCTGCTCTATCTCCAAATGGCGAAGTATGGATTTAAAAGGCGCTTGTCTTGTCTACGTTATCGTCTCCAGTTGTATTTTATATCCAGCGTCCACATGCGGGATGCACTCACACACAGACAGTGAGACTGAAGCATGGTACTCATAGGGGAGGAACCCAAAGGTGTAACTCCCCTGCACATTTACAATACCGTCTATCAATGCTAGGAAATGTGGGGGTTTTGTTGTCATTGTTGCTGTTGGTGAGGTTTGTTTTTGTCTTTGGTTTCTTTTTATTTTTAAGGTGGGCAAAGGGGGGGCACAGAAAGGGAGGGAAGAAGAGAAACAATGCACTTACGCTTCATAATCACTGTAAACTTACATGTTTGAGACGGGGGAGCGCGTCTTAAAGATGGAGAGTGAAAGGCAGCAGCCATCATAAGCATGAAAAGCTAAGTGTATAATAACAGCCCACATCCTCTGAGCCCTCCTGTGTGCTGAGCATGGACAGGAGATGTCGCTCGTGGGACTGACCACTGTCCCCTTCTCAAGTAGAGTCCCCATTTCACAGGCAAGGAATCGGCACGAAGAAGCTAAGAGACTCACCCACAGTCTCCCTGCTGGTAAGCAGTGAAGCTGGAGCCCAAACTCACTCTGGGTCTCATAGCCAAACTGCCTTTAGTATGACAGATGTGTGTATCTGCAGGCATGGTTAATTCGGAAAACTCCCATTTGGGAAGATACTACGAGGAGGAGCCGAGGAACCTGACCCGGCCTCTGAGACCACCTGTTGGGAAGACAGCAAAGCTTCCTTCCTCCCCCTGATTCTGCATCCCAGGCCTCCTTTTGCTCCCTGTGTCTCTCCTTCTGTCTTCTGTCCTGTCCACTTCCACTCAGAGACTCACCCAGAGGCACCGAGACCCCGCCGCCCCCCGCCCGCCCCCCACCCCTCGTGGCAAGCACGAGAGCTGTTCTCTCTCCCCCTCCCTTCCAGCTTGCCTTTCTGTCTGCGCTGCCTCTCTACCCCCAGCCACTGTCCTGAGAGCAGCCACCCGAGCTTCTGCATGCCCCCGGGGTCCACTTCCGGATGCTTAGTTCCCAGATAGGAAGAGGGGCTTCTTCCATGGAGCAGGGCACTAGGCCCAGAGCAAGGCCCAGCAGGCTGTGCAAAGAATGGGTGAGGGGCGCTCAGGGATGGTGGCCTGTGTCAACCTCCGAGTCCATAGGACAAGTGGCTTGCGAGTCTGCAAACCAGGAGATGCCACAGGGCGCCTTTAGAGGGGAGAGGGTCACAGGAGCCAAGCTATGGGGTTGTAAGGGGGCAAAAGATGCTGAGAAAAGGTAAGGACGTCATGGGGCAGGAAGCAAGTGGTTCAGAGCAGAGGGGGCTGCTGAATTTGAGTCTCGGTCCCTCCATTGCACACGTGTGTGACCTTGGTCCAGTTTCCTGGCCTTTCTGGGCTGGGTTCCTCTATGTGAAGACTGGGAGTGGGAGTGATGGCTAGTTCACAGAGCCTGAGGATCAAAGCAATCCGTGCCTTGAAGCATTGAGTGCTGGGTATACAGTAAGTGCCCAATAAATGCCAGCGATTATTTGGAGGCTGGTGGGGAAGAAGGCACTCAAGTTTCCTTCATTTTTTGGTCAGAAAGTCAGTCCTCCGTGGTCGGGGCCGCGGCTGCTGCGGACGCGGCGCTGCTCTGGGAGCACCCGGGCCAGGCAGGGCCCCGCTGGGCTAGGTAAAGGGCGCCCCCCGAGCAGGGCAGGGCACCCCATCCACTCCTGTGCCCGAGCTGGGGACGCGGAGGTGACCCCCCCAGCTTCTCCCCGGCTGCGAGGGGCTGGAGGAGGAAGGGGTCCCCCGGCACCTGGGCCCACATGGCGGCGGGCGGACCGGTGCCCGGGGGGCCGGACGGGGTGGCCGGGGGCGCCCGGGGGCGCGGCTGCCTCTCCACCCCGGGCCCCCCGGGCCGGCGCCTCGCCCGTGGCCTGCGGTCAGCGCGGAAGGCTGGGCGTGGACGGCAGGTCTGAGTGTGTGCGCCCGCCCGCCCGCCGGGAGTGGAGCCGGAGGAGCGGGCGCAGCGTGGCCCCGGCTTGCTCCCTCCCGGAGGAGGCAGGGACCTGCCCGGGGGTCCCCAGGCCACCCCAGGAAGAGAGGGCGAGGACGCGAGCTTCGGTCACCGCGCAGGTAGGCGTCCTCGGACCGTGGGTCCCCCCCACCCTTGGCCGGTGCGCTAGGGCGGGAGGACCGCGTGGGGTGAGGGTGGAGGGGGGGGGGGGGTCCGGGGCCCGCCCGGGGCTGGCTGGGCTCGGATCTGCGTCTGCCCCGGGCGCGCGGCCGCGGAGTGCGGGCAGGTGCGGAGGGGAGGGGGGGTGGAGGGGAGGGGGAGGGGGAGGGAGCGCGCAGCAGAGGCGCGTACCCGCGTGCGCGCGCCCCGGCGGGCAGGCGGGAGGGACAGGGGCGAAGATCCCCGCCCCCCCCTCCCCCTGTCCGTCCCCCTGTCTGTCCCCCCCCCCCCCGCCCCTGCGCGCCGCGGCCCCTCTGCTGGGTCGGGCGCCTCCGCCCCGCGGTCGCCGCCGCCGCTGGGTTTAGCAGCCGCCCCCGCAGGCTGGCACCGTGGCCACCTGGTAATTACCACCCCCCCACCCCCAAAAAAGTGCCAGACAGCTAGCCCTTCCTGCCCCAGAAGAATCCATGTGGGCCCCCCTGTCCCGGCCCTAGATCCGCGGGGGACCCCTTCTGCCAAGGGCGCCCCCGCCCCCCCCCAGGGTGCACAGGCCCGCGTCGCCAGGCCTGGTGCGCGAGGTCCCCATGTCGGGTAATTCTCCAGAGGGACAGGGACAGAGGAGCCGGTGACGGGGGGGGGGGGGGGGAGGGGGGGTAGGGGGGGCAGGGAGGCGAACCGGAGGAGGGGCCCCTCCACACAGCCAGCCGGGCCAGCCCAGACCACCCCGGGGACAGTGGGTGACCCCATCGCCTCACATCCCAGAGCGGCTCCAAAGGACACAATCTCAGAAGACAGGCTTATGGCTGGCATCACTACACACACACACACACGCACGCACACACACTCAAACACACACACGCACACACACACGCACACACCACACACACACCACACACACATACACCACACACACTCACACACACACTCACACACACCACACACACTCACACACACACTCAAACACACACACACGCACACACACGGGCACACACACGGAAGCTTCCCAAAGGGAGACAGGGAGGATGGCCAGCTAAACAGAATGTTGCAGACTATTTGCAGTTGAGAGCTGGGCTCCAGAACCTGATGGCTCGCCTTCAGAACCACCTCTTTCTTTGGTTAGAGCCAGTACCTTAAGCAAACCACTTCCCTCCCTCCCTTCCCTTTCTTCCTTCTTCCAGAGCCTCTCTCTTCTTTTCCTTTCTTCCTTTCTTCTTTCCTCCCCCTTTCCTTCCTTCCCTCTTTCCTTCCCTCCTTCCTCCCTCCCTCCTTTCCTTCCTTCCTTCCTTCCTTCCTTCCTTCCTTCTTTCCTTCCTTCTTTCTTTCCTTCCTTTCTCCCTCCCTTTCCTTGTTTCTGTTTCCTCCCTCTCTCCTTTCCTTTTTTCCTTTCCCTTCCTCCCCTCCAGGGCCTTGTGCATACTAAGCTCCTGCTCTATCTCTGAGCAAATCATCACCCAAATTATCTCTCCCACCACCCCTCTTTCTCTCTGTCCCTGACCTTTTGCTCAAGGAAAACACTACCACGTGAGCCACTTCGGGCTTTTTGGATAGTTAGTTGGACATGAGAGTCTCACGGACTTTATTGCCTGGGCTGGCCTTGAACCATGATCCTCAGATCTCAGTCCCCCCATCCCCCTCCCCAAGGAGCTAGAATTACAGATGTGAGCCACTAGCTCACAACAAGAGAGAAAAACCAGGGAGAGAGTAGTCTGGATTCGCGTGGCTAAGGGTCAAGTGCAATGAGCATGTTTGTGGCTTTCAGCTCCCTGGAGAGGCCTGTTTGCTTTCCAGAAGGCTGCTGTCTGGGAGTTTGAATGGCTGTTGCCATACATTATTAGGTTATTAATTGGCGGGGGTGTAGCACTGTGGGTGTGGAAGCGGGAAGTGGTGGAGGCCATAGGCCTGGAGTTACCATGGCAACCTCAAGGCCTGTGGTACATGCTCTGTGGTCAAACAAGAACGATGCCTGGGGTGGCTCGGATCGCCTCGCTGCTGGCTGGGGGTCTCATTGCCGGGCAGCAGGTTTCTGTGGTGATGCTGTTACTACAGGGCCTGCTAGCCACCACCTTTGAGTCCAAACCACCATCTTCCTGTTGTTTCATCCATATCCTGCCTCCCCCACGTGTGTTGGCTTCTAGTCTCAGTGTCTGTCAGCCACACCAGCTTTCCAGAAAGGCTGCAGGAAGGAATGAGCTCGCGGTCATCTATTCATCCAAAGACTCGACACAGTTGATGTGCGTTCTGTACCTTCCTCAACCCCAAGAGGACCAAAGAGACCCAGGTCCTCCTTCCTCAAGCGGAGGGGATGGGTATTCACCAGTCATGGCACACAGGCGCAGGAATTGCCCTGGACTCGAGCTTCCCCTCGAATCCTGAGCCACACTGCTTGCCCGCTGTGTGTGGCCCTGCGTCTCTTTTTGGTGGCAAAGCTGGGCTGATCATATCGGCCCCACAGGGGTGTCGTAAGGTAGCTCTAGTGGAAAAAGCACGGCACCTCGTACCGGGGCTCACAGCCCAAAGGTGCATCCTCTACATCCACCTCTGGTTCAGAACTCCGAGGCCACCCAGAGGAGGATGGGGTCGAAGCCATGGGGACGGAGAGGAGAAGGCCATCTCCTCTGGGTGTCAGGGAGGGCGGCATGGAGTCGGTGGGGTGAGCTGGGCTGTAGTGATTTGGTGTAGCAGAACCTCGGGGGGAATGGCTAATCACGCAGCCCCTGCACTTCTTCCGTAACATGTTCTGAGTTGGTGGGCGCAGGCCAAGGCCCAGCAGTCTGCATTGACTCGGCACCCAGGGCTGACTGGAACAGGTGTCTCCGGGCTCACCTGAGGAAAGGTACTTCAAAGAACTTTGGAGGTAGCGATGGGTGGGATTCGGTTTTGAAGACTGGGAAGGAGGACGCGGAGGTGGTGATTGAGGCATGTGGGCAAGAGGAGTAGAGGCTAGGAAGTAGCCACGCAGCAGGGGTGGCAAGGACTGAGGGGTTCCCCCTCCCCTGCTCTCTGTCCTTCTGCTGTCCCCCCTCTGTTCTCGGGGCACAGCGCAAAGCCCACCCCGCCCAGGGGCTCTGTCAGGCCTGCCCCCGGCACCCATGGCTGCCTACTCCATGTGGCTCTGACGTCTTGGCTCTAGACCTCGTCCTGGTTGAGGTGAGAGTGGAGGACAAGGTCCACACACCAATTTTCCTTCTCCCAACCAGAGACACCAGCTCTGCCTCCCACCCGCGATGGACGCGGTAGTGGGGAATCGGGGCAGCCGGTGGAATGAAGGGTGCTCATCACCCAGTCGTAAAGGGATGAACTGGGCGCCAGTGGCTCACACCTGTCAGCCTAGCTACTCACGAGGCTGAGATCTGAGGATCGGGGTTTGAAGCCAGCCCAGGCAGAAAAGTCCCTGTGAGACTCTTATCTCCAGTGAACCACTCAAAAGCCAGAAGTGCGCTGTGGCTCAAGTGGTAGAGCGCTAGCCTCGAATGCAGAAAGGCTCGGGGACAGCACCCAGGCCATGAGTTCAAGCCCATAACGGACCAATAAATAAATAAACAAACTAAATCAATTAATTAAATAAAGGGACGATCTTACATCATCTGGGCAGACTCAGTGTATCACAAGGGCCCTTGAACAAGGAAGGGGGAGCTAGAGAGTCAGAGGAGAAAAAGTGTTGTTGGGGCGGCAGATCGCAAGGAGATGTGAGCTGAGCTCTGTCTACCCCTGCCACAAGGATATCTCCAGCCAGAGAATGCTAGAAACCTCTAGAAGCTACAGAAGGCATAGAGATGGGTTTTCCCCTAGAGTCTCCAGAATAAAACCAAGATTTTAGCCCAGTTAGATCCGTCTCAGACTTTCCACATTCAGAACAGTAAGGAAGTGGTGTTGCTATAAGCCACTCTTTAGGCAGCATTTGCTACAGTAGCAAGAGGACTATCTACAGATCTGTATTCAGAGTGTAACAGTTCTGGGTTCAAATCTCAGCATGTCCTTTCAGTGGCCGTGTGGCCTGGGCAAGCTTCCTGTGGCCTCTGTGTCTCATTAGCCTTGTCTATAAAATAGAGACCATCCCTTCTACGTGGGGTTAGGGTGAAGATTAAAACAGACGGCCCTCAGCACCTGCTCAGTTGCCCGAGGCTCTCCTTCACTTTGGGAGGGGCTCTGCTCTTCCCCCTCTTGGTCCTGGTCGCTTCCCGCAGAGCCACTCTCAACTCAGCCCCGGCCCCTTTTGAACCTGCCGTGCTGCCGCCGGGCCAGTTTTCCAGTGTGTTCGGGGGACGCAAGCCAGAAAAGGCTCGTGCAGTGACACTGCAGGCAGCTCATTAGAAGCATTATTTATGTTTGGCCAGGCCCCTGGGGAGCCCTGAGGCCTTCCTCCTGCCTAGCCTCGCACCAGTGGAATACTCCGAGCGCCTTGAACCCCATGGCACAGAAGGTGGGGCTCCCTCACCAACTTTCCAAGCCGGCCTGTCCATTCTCCACCCTGTCTGCGGTCATAAATCAGACCCTTCTAGGCCAAGGACTAGTGCCACCACCATTATCCCCTCACTGGCCTTTTCCAGGATGTGGGGAGTGCCACCTCCCGGGATTCTTAGAATCCCATTGGTCAGCAGGGTATGTGATTCTCAAGGTGATGGAAAAATGGCAGTACTGGGACTCGAACTCCGGGTCTGGACCAGAACGTCTCCTGAGGCCCGCTATCCAGTGCCGGCCTCCAAGGGACCATAGAGTTGCTGTCACATGCTGGACGGGCTCTGCTTGGGCCTTCAGAGAGTCCTAGGCCCCCTCCCTCAGCCTCCCAGAGGCCCCGTGAGGGAGGAAGGAGCCCTGTTGGGTCTTGGGCATGGGTTGGGGGAGGGCGGGGCCAAATGCTGACAGTGGTTCTTACTGAGGTAGACAGGGATGGTCTAGAAGGCTCACACCAGTGTCCTGCAGGGCTGTGCCGCCCATGGAGAGGGCCAAAGGGCCCCTTGTTGGCGGGGCGTGACCTAGGGATAGCAAGGAAGTCACCATCAATCTTGCACTCCTAGCCCTGCATTTTCTCACATGACATGGCGGGGGTGGGGGGTGGCCGGGCACATTCACCAGTCAGACTAGCGTCTGTCTACCAGCAGAGACAGCCTGACTTGTAACTTCAGGCTGACAAGGAGCAATGCAACAGGGAACATGTCCGCTACCTGGTAGTGTTCCTCCGAGAGACCTCTAACAAGACAACCCCAGGACAGGATGACAGCAGTTCGCTTCCAGAGGAGAGGGGTCCATCCCACAGAACACCTGATGGAGGGGGGAGAACTCCTTCTCGCTGTGCCCCCCACACTTCTTGGCTCCAACTTGTATTTTGTGATCTTCTCCCAAGCAGCCGACCTTGAAGGGAGGTTGTTCAGCCAAGAGAACCAGGCTCCTGACATCAGACGCGCGTTTCAGCCATAGCTTCGTCATCCTTGAGCTGCCAGGCCCCGGTCCAGAGCTCCCAACTGCACTGTGAGGGCTGGACTAGCAGTCTTTGGTGGTGGGGTGAATGAGGGCCCCGAGGTTGGTGGCTGGTCCCGGTTCTGGATCAGTTGCCCACATGCATGCTCTGTTGACCCCATTGCTGCACCCTGTTGTCCTGCGCACCCATCCACACCAGTGCTTCCCAGCTGCCCCTGTCTAGAGAGTGCCGAGGGGGGGGGGGACACTGAAGCAGGCCCTGGGTGGGGCCTAGCCACTCATATGTCAGACACATGGATGAGGGGGGCAGTACTGAGACCCACTTACCCAGCTGTTGGTTGGGGGGTAAGGGCGCTCCAGTGAGGGCCCAGGGCAGGGGCTTGACGTCCTGTCGCCCCTGATATCCAGACATGGTTTGATGGCTGGAACTAGGAGGCCCCACTCCTCCTGCATGCCCCCCAGGACACCTGTTCCAAACCAGGCCCCTGTGTTCCCAGCAGGGCTGCTCCCCAACTTGGGAAAGCAGGAGGGTGGAGGGAGGGATTCTGACCGCCTTTTCCAACTGTGGGCATGTGGTTCCTCAGCAACCGCCCAGCCTGACACCAGATTGGAGTTCACATGATTCTGCCTCAGCTCAGGAAGGGCCAGCCTCTAACTGGGGATTTTTCTAGATGGAGCTGGGAGATTGTCTGCCGGGAGTCGGGGGGGGGGGGGGGTGGAATCTCAGGAGGGAGAGCTCTCTGGGCTCGGTCCAGCAGCCGCTGCAGGAGCCTGGCTGTTTGAGGTTTGAAGGCAGAGCCCAGCCAGACAGGCAGTCAGAGGGGACTCAAGCCAGATTCTCCCTGAGAGAACTCTGTCAGTCCCAACTCTAGACGCTGCTGAGATTTCACCGCCCTGTTCTGCCTCTTTGCCTGGCTGCTGAGATCCCACGCTTTCTTCTCAGAAGAACCCAGTTCATGCCGACCATCTCCCACCTCCAAACTGACCCATTTGTGAGCCAGGAATTTCACTGAGTAGCTCACAATCTGCATTTAAGAAAATGAATTGGAGGAGAAAATATTCAGCCGGCCTGGCAAAGGGTAAGGGTAAGTTTTGTTGGGGGAAAATGTGTTTCTCTGTACATAGGCAGGCATGTTATATATTGACATGGTGGGGAAGGTATTTCTTGCTATGGTTTGTAGACATAAAAGCTTGCAGGGATCCAGTCTGTTGCTGGGTGCCTGGGTTCTAGACTCGGATCTCTCCTGACTTATTGTGGGAGCTTGGCCTGCTGGTTTAGCCTCGGGATGATTCAGGTTCTACGAAATGGGTTCGTAATGTCAGCCCACCGTCCTCACAGGGACTGAACTTCGAAACCCTTCCGAGGGTTTTAGACATGAGATTCTAGTGTACTGATCGCTGCGGGAAGGAGATGATTCTGGAGCAATTGGGAAACAAGGAAAAATGCAGTCTGATTTCCACACCTTCCTCAGAGAGAGAAACAGCCTCCAAAACATACCCTTTCAGCAACAGGAACAGCCTGGGTAAAGCGTGTGGTGGGCTGGGGAGCCCAGGGAAGGGAAGTGGGGTGTGCAGGAACTCCCCTTCCGCACCCCAGCTCTGTGAGCTGGGGCTGCATGAGCAGTCCCTGGCACGGCAAGTAACTGTGTGTGCCAAAGTGTACCACGCTGAAGAATGGGCGCCGATGGGATTCCTGTTTCTATGCAGCTCACATTCAGCTCTCAGGCTGCTCTGTCCCCTGCCTGGGGCCTCCGTGAGGCCTCCTGATCATATGGAAAAGACGTTTCCTTGCTGGTGGGGCTCAGTTCCTCCTGGTCATTACAGCCCTTGGAGACCTTAGCTGTGTCTAAGCTCTGTCTCTAGGTGTTGCATTACTTGGTGTATAGTTTTTCCTCCCTCTCTTAGCTGGGTGATGAAGGGTCTTGGTTCTTTTCTGCAGCCCTCTCCCCCTAGAGAGACTGAGGACTGGGCCCACAGTAGGTTTTTGCTCCTCGTGGGTGTTGAAGAAGTAGTTGGCCTGGTACAGATGGTACCCAAGACTCAGTTCACTGGCCTTGGAGGTGGCATCCATGAGGCCTGGAACTCACCTGTGCCTGGAGGCTGAAGTGAATTAGTTGCCTTACACATTCAGAGTCGGGTGTAAAGGAACGTGTGGGCCAGTCACGAGTTCAAATCTGGCCTGCTACATCCTGAGTGTGGAATCTTAAGCCACTTGGCTCATCTCTCTGAGCCTCAGTTTCTTCATCTGTACAGTGGGAGCTGGCCTCCCATAATATAATACTGAAAGACTATACGGGAAAGTGGAGGGCTCTTGGCAGATGCAGCTGAGCTTTCCTATCCCATCCACGCAGAACACTTCTCCATCTCCTATAGCCTTTGCCTTGTGAGGATCAGAGTCCCCTAGAGACCAGGAGACCAGGTAGAGAAGGGACACTTGCCATCCAACGGTGCTTCGCCTCAGGAAGTGGCAGAAAGAAGAGCTGGCTGTGATAAGATCTGAAGAAAAAGGCAGGGCCTTCTATCCAGCCCAGGCAGCCTAAGCAGACAGGAGACTCTTCCTCCTCGTCTTCCTGTTAATGACACCACTGCTCCAGTTCCCAGCTCTAAATCCCACCACCCTCTATCTGTCTACTGACTTCTGTTCATTTAACTATCCACAGATTCATCCATCTGCCCACCCACTCACCCACCTACCCATCCACCCCTCATTCATCAATTCATCCATCAAACTGTCCACCCATTAGTCAGCGACCTACCCATTCACACGTAGGCTCATCTCTCTATAAATACCCTTTATGAATTAACACACATACTCACTCACCTCCACCTCCCCACCTCTTCCTGTCTACCCAGCTAACAAATAAGTTTTGAGAGTCTTAAAAACCAGGTACTGAGGGATTCTCAGATCTTTCCCCAACTGTTCCCTACTTCCCTTCTAATTAGTTGTCAGTGGCTACAGCTTCCTGTCTTGCTGTGGCCTTGCCCACCTCATACCTCCATCCTGTTGTGCCAAGCTATTTTCAAGTCCCCAAAGGCACTCATTTTCTCCCTCTTGCGTTTGACATGATGCACACATTTTTCACAGACAGAAACTCCCCTTTCCTGGGGGCAGCCCTTTATGAGCTTGCTTCATTGACCTTCCTCTCTCTCTCATAAGGCCAAAAGCGATTTGACTCTGGGGTCCAGTATTGAGTGTAATGCTGTCATATAGGAATTCGATGAACATTTTGTTCTACAAAGGAGTACTTGGATGGGGGAGTGAGTAGGCAGTGGAGTTGATGGGCGAGCGGGTGGGAAGATGAATGGATAGGTGGATGGATGGATGGATGGATGGAAGCATGGATAGATGGTGGACGGATGGATGGGCAGGCGGATGATTGGAGAACCATGGAATCAGGCTGAGACTTGATAAGGATGTCCTTGCGATAGTAAGATGGAACCACAAAGTCCAACAGGAGGTTGTTGTACTGAGTGTAAATAGTCTTTATCAAGCCAATCTGGAGTTCTGTTGAGAGAGCTGAAGAGAAGGAGAAGGGCATGGCAAATACAAAGGAGTTGAAAACGGTAGACCTTCCTAATTCACCTAAGCATTACAAAAGTAAATGCTATATAAATGGGAATGGAGGAGGACGCCAAAGCCGGACATCCAACATGAGCCGTCAAAGCTGGAGACACCCACTCCAAGGACAGACTAGTGCAGAAAACAATGCCCCCCCACCCCCACCCCAGCACGTCCTGTGAGAAGCCAGCAGTTGCTTAGGCAGACTTCAGCCTGGGGAGAGTCATCAGAGTGTAGCAGAGTTGGAGCTACGGAGGGGATTTGAACCAATTCTGGGACACTGAATGTGTACTAGAGAGATGCTCACAGAAACCATGTGACACAGCCTCAGCCCATGCACGTGGTACTTCTCTTCCAGTCTTGGTGGTTTCCTAAGTGTGGGAGTTCTTTCTCATTCGTGTCTAAGTCCTCCATCTCTAACCTGGGAAACCTAGAAGCACTGGATGGACGGGCAAGTGCTTCATCTCTGGACCTCAGTTTTCTTGCCTCTTAACTGGACAATAACAGAACTGTGGTGAAGGTGGCCTAAAAGGGCAGAAGTAAGCCGAATGAATGTTCTGGAAGCTGTAAAATATTTTGCGAGTGTAAGGGGCACAGGCACCGGGACAGAGTCCTCATTACTTAGTGAAAGTTTAGTTTGGGGATTGTCCAGGGCCTTTGTCTCACTCAGTTCTGCCCGCAGGTTTGTCCGGGTCTTAAGTGCCCTTTCCAGCCGCCTCTGCGCCACCGTCTAGGCAATTCCTGCAGAATGTGTGTTCAGCAGCGGAACCCCGGTCCTCGTAGGCGGCCATGGCGGCTGGCTGCGCCGGGTGGGCCACGGCCCGGCTGCCCCGCACCATCTGAGGCGTTTCATAGTCTGTTTAAAATGCCAAAAATCTTGAATCACCTCCTTCCTGGAAACCCTGCTTTGTCGTCACTAATCTCCAGGGGATTCTGGTGCGCCCTGGTTCAAGAAATGGTGCTGTTTCCTCCAAAAGGAATATAGAAAGCGCTTCCACAGTACTCTGTGGTTCCTTTGGGCCCTGTAAGCTTGACTATTTCGGACTTTGTTTGCCAGAGTCGGCTTACTGCTGGCCTAGGAAAGAGGAAGCTACACGCCACAGCCCTTCCCTACCCCACACTCATCCCTAGTAAACAACAGGCTGGGGGCCTGGTGACTACTGTCAGGGAATTTCCAAGACCTGACAGGACTTGTTTCCATGGTGGCTTCCTTTGCCCTATTTTATTGGAGCCCTGGGGCCTGCGCTGATGGGTGAATTGTACCTCCCTGCAGGTAGATTTTATCCAACCTGCCGAGAACCAGTCCTAAGTGCTTGCCCCCGGGGGCCGCTCTGGACCGTCTGCTGCTGTCAGCTTCCTCCTAAGGAGTTCCCATGAGGCATTTGGTTGCACAGTGTGGGTTTGGGATTCAGGATGGTGATTTATTTAGTGGGCTGTGGGCAGTTTTTTTTTTTGGGGGGGGGCGGTCAGAGGCCTCGGCTGTTCCTTCTTCCTTTTCTCTTACCACCAAGGCATGTGTAAGTGTGAAAGCAAATGGACGATCTAACAACATGGGTGCACTGAGCTGCTATGGAAAATACTCAGGCACTTCCCAAACAATGAACACAGAATCGTCGTATGATCCAGCTATTCCATTCCTGGATATGGATATACAATCTGCATACGGATCGAAAGCCGGAGCTTGACCAATCTTTGCACACCTATGTTTATGACAGTATTGTTCTCAGTGGCTTACGATAGAACCAACCCCAGTGCCCATTGACAAGTGGCTAAACCGGAGGTGGCATGCGTAAATCACAGCATGTGACTGAAGACACGGTACTGAACGAAAAAGGCAGACACGATAGGACTTAATACTGTCTGATGCCACTTACACGAGGTGCCCACTGTAGTCAAAATCATAGAGACAGAAAGGAGAACGGGCTGGGGAATCTCCTGCTGAATGGGCTCAGAGTTGTTGCAATGATGAGTGGCATTCTGGAGATGGGGACTTCATGCCACCACATGTACATGTAAGGTGGTTAAGATGGCTATCTTCTGTCTTGTGTATACTTTTAATCACAATTAAAAGGTTAAGAAACCAGTGCCCTGGATAGGACAGGGGAGCTGAGTCCAATGGGAATTCATGGCCCCTGGGACCTGACAGGTGAGGTGAGGTGAGTTTGGGGCAGGGACCATGGTCGACAGGAGGGAGGGCCATAGAACACAGTCCTGAATTCTAGTTGCTTCTTCCTTCTTCCTATTGGCTCCGGACAAATCACTTTCCCTTTGAACGAGTTTCCTGACCTGGAATATAGGAAGTGGTGTTCACCTATTTATTCAAGACTCTCCAGTCAGTTCAAGCTGCACAAGACCTAAGGTTCAAGCTGCACAAGACCTCTGCCAAGTTGGACTTCACATTCTCATGGGAGACAAAGACATGAGAGGCGTAGCAGAGGAGCCTGTGGAGCCGTCAGACAGGCCTGTATGGGGGGCTGTGGGTCAGGCTGCGCTCCTGGGATGAGATCTGATAAAGAAGGAGCAGATGTGGTGGTGTGGGTGGGGCAGGGCACGGAGGAGAAAGAACTTCAGGAAGCAGTAGAAGCTGATACCAGGCCTTGTCAGGTCTGAGGTGTGACATCCGAGCTACCACACAGGAAGCTAGTCCTGTGGCGGTGGTGGTGGAGGGGAGGCAGGTAAGATCAGAGAGCTGGAACCAGATCGCACATGCACACCCGCGCACCCCCACGGGCCTTGCAGGCCTCCCCAAAGGAGTGCAGTTCAAGTGTGAAAGAGTCTTCCTCAGAGGGCATGGAGCAAGGAAGAGAATCTGGTCTGCACTTTGGAAGAACTGTCGTGGCTGCCACTCGGGTGACCATGAGGTGGGAAGGGGAGGAAGCTGGGGTGGGCGGGGGGGGGGGTCAGAGTGGAAGGGGGAGGGGATGGTGAACTTCTGGGGAGTGTGGTAGGGCGATATGGCGGGGAGAGCTAGGGCAGAAGAGGAGGACTGATTTTGGAGGCCATGACAGGAAGTTGGAGACCGAGTAAAGAGTGGCTTTGGGTAGGACCTGTCTCTTGTGTATTTTATAAAACATTTTGGAAAGCTATGGCCCTTTTACTTCGGAAACATGACTATAAAGCAGGCCATCTCATCGTAAAAGGGTTCATTCCAAGACCTCCAGTGGATGCAAGAAACTGCAGCTAGATGGATGGTATGGACTCCATATATGCTATGGGCTCTCACGCATACATAATGCACCTGTGATAAAGTTTGTAGATTAGACACTGGAAGAGATGAACAATCACTAGTAATAATATAGAACAATTGTCACAATATGCTATAGTACAAGTTCTGTACCTAGTCTCTTAAAATATGTTTGTTTTTGAGACAGGGACTCACTATGTCAGCCTAGGCCTTATTCTCTCCATCCTCCTGTCTTAGCCTCCCAAGTTGGACATAATCTTACTGTGTTACACTCACCCATTTTCTTCCTGACCACAGTTAACCGAAGTGAACGGAAATAATGAATATGGAACACATAGAGGGGGGTGAATGTACTCTGGTATTTTACGGTATTGAGTGTGATCTTAGAGAGATTCCACGTGTTGATCCTTCTTGAACCCCAGGACTGAAACTTTGGGGCTGGATTTAGATGAGCCTTTTAGCATGCTGGTTCAGTTTCTCATCTGGTAAGCTAAGGAGGGTAGAGCTGGGGTAGAGGTGGGGGAGGAGGAAGAGGAAGAAGAAGAGAGCTTGGCTTCCCCAAGAGCTGTAGGGAGTTAGAGTCCTGTAGTCTTAGCATACTGGAGGCATAGACTCTGAGGGTTTGCCCTGCCCAGGGCCATGAATTCCAGCTCAGCTCTGTGAGGAGAATTGACATGTAGACCACACAACGCGACTTAATTTAGACCCCCCACTCACTGTGCCTCTGCAACCACACAGACTGCACACTCTCGGTAGGGATATGTTGATTTAGCCTGTGTAATAGTACATGCCTGTAATCCTAGCACTTGGGAGGCTAAGGCGGGAGGATTGTGGGTTGGCGGCTAACCTTGGCTACATAATGATACTGTAAAGAAGGAAGAGAAAGAGAAAATTAAAATATGCTGTTTTCGATCTAGTGAGGGTTTTTTGTGTGTTTGAGAGAGAAATGCTGAATCAAAAGGAGAAGAGCAACTCAAGGCTTTATTATTTTGATAGGTTAAATTACAAGAAAACATTATATTGGGTCTTAGTCACATTTGTATGTATGTCCAGAATCCTCTTTGTTAAATTCCAAACCATGTGAACTTTTCACTGATTTGAGTAAGATTAGAACCTTGCACTCCCTTGATAAATCTAGGCTGTGCCTCCTGACAGCAGTCATTACCCGTGGTTCAGTGCTGACCACCCCCCTCCCACCCCCGCCCCTGGGCAACTGCTTGTGCACACCTGGCAGGAGCTGGCTCTGGTTCCTGGCCCAGAACCTTCCTTAAGCTCCATGAAGGAGATGACAGGGAGGGACTGCGGATGGGGAAACCAGGGCTCCAGGGCGAGGCCCTTCAGGGAGCGCCACTTCTATTTCTTGCACAGTAGGATGCAGACAAGGTTGCTTCTGCTGCTGTCTGGAGAGGCCCAGGCCAGGGCTGTGCATGTATTGGATTTAACAAAGCCCCGTGAGTGAGTAGGCACTGGCTGCTGGTTGCTGTGGACATGGGTGGAGAGCTGGAAGTGACCTGGGCCTCGAGGCTTCCTTGCAGAGCTGGGCTCAGGATGGACTCACACTCCTCCTATCTACTGCCTTCTTTGCTGCACTCACACATCGGAAAGACAAATATGGGTCAGGGAATAAATAAGGGAAGTCATAGAGAGGGAAAGGAAGCCATAAACCGTGTCTCAGTGTCTTGGTACATGGTCTGTTCACATCTTCTCTGTGGGTTCGAGTTGGTTGGCTGGTGCGTAGAGTTGAATACAATACAGCATGTAGACAGGCACTGGGGGCTCACGCCTGTAATCCTAGCTACTCGGGAGGCTGAGATCTGAGGATTATGGTACAAAGCCAGCCTGGGCGGTAAAGTCCATGAAACTCCTATCTCCAATTAACCACCAGAAAACTGGAAGTGGCGCTGTGACTCAAAATGATAGGGAGCTAGCCTTGAGCAAAAGACCTCAGGGACAGAACCCAAGCCCTGACTTTAAGCCCCATGACCGACAAAAAGAAAAAAGAAGAAGAAGGAAAAAAAAAAAAAAACCTGGGTACCGGTGGCCCACACCTCTAACCCTAGCTAGTCAGGAAGCTGATATCTGAGGATCATGGTTTGAAGCCAGCCCAGGAGGGAAAGTCTGTGAAATTCTTACCTCCAATAAACTACCCAGAAAAAGCTGGAAGTGGTGCTGTGGCTCAAGTGGGAAAGCACTAACCTTGAGCACAAAGAGCTTCAGGGACAGCACCTAGGCCCTGAGTTCAAGGCCAAGAACCGGCAGAGAGAGAGAAATACATCATGCACAACAGTGTCTGCTATGCAGCAGGCACTATATAAATGTTAGCTGTGCTTCTTCTAAGCCTTTCTCACCTTTAACTTGCAGGGGCTCACAGCTTGAGCTGCCTTCTTTAAACAAGATGGCAGTGGAGGAAAGTCCGTGAGCCTGTGAGGGGTGAGAGCCCTTTCCGGTCCCAAGATGGGGAACATCACTGCGGATAACTCCTCGCTGACCTGCGCCATCGACCACACCATTCACCAGACGCTGGCCCCCGTGGTCTACGTCACAGTGCTGCTGGTGGGCTTTCCGGCCAACTGCCTGTCTCTCTACTTCGGCTACCTGCAGATCAAGGCCCGGAACGAGCTGGGCGTGTACCTGTGCAACCTCACCGTGGCGGACCTCTTCTACATCTGCTCGCTCCCCTTCTGGCTGCAGTACGTGCTGCAGCACGACAACTGGTCCCACGGCGACCTGTCCTGCCAGGTGTGCGGCATCCTCCTCTACGAGAACATCTACATCAGCGTGGGCTTCCTCTGCTGCATCTCCATCGACCGCTACCTGGCCGTGGCCCATCCGTTCCGCTTCCATCAGTTCCGGACCCTGAAGGCCGCGGTGGGTGTCAGCGTGGTCATCTGGGCCAAGGAACTGCTGACCAGCGTCTACTTCCTCATGCACAAGGAGGTCATCGAGGACGAGGACCGGCACCGCGTGTGCTTCGAGCACTACCCCATCCAGGCCTGGCAGCGCGGTATCAACTACTACCGCTTCCTGGTGGGCTTCCTCTTCCCCATCTGCCTCCTGCTGGCCTCCTACCGGGGCATCCTGCGGGCCGTGGGGCGCAGCCATGGCACCCAGAAGAGCCGCAAGGACCAGATCCAGCGGCTGGTCCTCAGCACCGTGGTCATCTTCCTGGCCTGCTTCCTGCCCTACCACGTGCTGCTGCTGGTGCGCAGCCTCTGGGAGGCCAGCTGCGAGTTTGCCAAGGGCATCTTCAATGCCTACCACTTCTCCCTCCTCCTCACCAGCTTCAACTGTGTGGCCGACCCCGTGCTGTACTGCTTCGTCAGCGAGACTACCCACCGGGACCTGGCCCGCCTCCGGGGAGCCTGCCTGGCTTTCTTCACCTGCTCTAGGACCCGCAGGGCCAGGGAGGCTTACCCATCGGGTGCCCCCGAGGCCTCTGCAAAAAGTGGGGCCCACAGCGGGGAGCCTGAGCTGCTAACCAAGCTTCATTCGACTCTGCAGACCCCGGCCTCACCTGGAGTGCTGCCCACCGTGGTCGGGTCCCCTCCGGGAGGGTTGGCCTAGCCTGAGTCGCCCACGCGAGGGCTGAGGTGAGGCCTGGGCCTTTCTGTAGCCCATAGGCTGGGGGGTCCTGAGCTTGTGTGATGCCTGCACCCCTTTTTTCTGCAGGAGGGAGGGAGGGATGGGCCTGGCCCAGAGCCTGGCCTCTCTGACCCCTGGAGGGGCTGTTCTAGCTGACTCAGGGAGATGAGCTCCTCAGCCCCGGTGTGCCCTCCACTGCTGGGGGGGGGGGGGACAGTGGACTGTCCTTGTCCTCGGCAGGATGGTTGCAAAGAGTAGATGTGGCGGCCTGGAGCAGGGGGGAGGAGGGAACTGGGTGCCACTGCTGTCCCAGGTGACAGCTCTCTGAGTGCCCCGCTGGACTCGGTGACCTCTAACACCCAGACCCCGCCGCACCACAGGGCAGGAAGGGGAGACTGAAGAGATGGAAGGGGAGAGGGAAAGGCAGCCGTGGAAGAAGAGGCAAGGGCAGCAGAGGGCAGAGGAGAACTCCGCCACCCACTGCCTCCTACATTTAGAGGAAGGGCTGAACAGATTGCCCCAGGCCCGAAGGCTGATGGCAAGTGAACCCCAGGCCTCCCCAGGGAGATGCCAAGGGACCTCCAAAAACCTCAAATGTAGAGACTGGGGCCTGAAGCCAGGGTGTCCTTCAGGAAGGTCCGGACACAGAGTCCTCTGCCTGAGCTTTCTGTCACCATCTTCCCCAAGAGCCTGGGGTGCAGAGGGAGAGACAGATCAGTGTCAGGTGTCTGTACCAGAGGTGTGCCAAGATACTGAGATTCTGTCACTGCTGGGGGGGGCGGTCCACACGCCCCATCCTCTGCCACACAGGAGAGGAGTGTGACACGCTCCCAGAACTCTCAGATCTAACTACCCAAACAAAACACTCTCAGGCTCTCAGGCCAGGATAAAGATCCGGTGTGGGTCCAGGAGCTCGTGTGGACAGGAGGAGAGGTGGCCTGGCGTTCACTTGGCCTTTGTTCTCTGTCCCTGCTCCTCTGTGAGATGCCCCATTTCACCCATCTGGAGATGGCAGCGGGCCCTTGGACCATACGGAGCCAAGGAAACAGACCGCAGCTTTCATTCTGTCACGGAGGGCTGAGCACAGAGCTTGTCTCTCTCAAAGGCTCGTGTCTGGCCCCAGCTCTAGCACATAGAGATCTCCTCTGGTCATACAGCAAGTCTTGCTTTGTAAGTGTCAGTCCTCAAAGGTCTCCAGAGAGCAGCAGAGATTGCGGGGGGGGGGGGGGTGGGCAATGAAGTCCTTCAACCTCATTTGACGGCCAGAGACTTAGCTTCTGCAAGGGGTTACACACAGCCCTGCCCTGTGTTCACAGCAAGGGCAGAAGAGCTGCTCACTGCTCCAGGAGACCCGGCACCTTCACAGAAACGCCAGCCCTTCAGACCAGACCAGAACCAGCTCTGACTTCCCAGAGCATGCTCTCACAAGTCCCAAGATTTCAGTCCTTCCGAACTAAGAGGCCAGATAGGCTATAGCCAAGGAAGGAATCTGGGGCAGGGAGAAGTTTGCAACAGTTGGATATTTCTGGAATCTGTTAGCAGGAGAAAGGGAACAGACAGAATCCTGTACTCAATCTCGCTCCTCTCTCCTCCTCAACCTCCAAAACATGCATGGGTCCTTTACTCTGTGTCTCTTTCCCCTTCCCTCAGAGGCCAAGGGTGGATGAGTTGCAGAGCGGGATGGCGTCTGGGATCCCAGGGTTCCACTTGACTTTGACTGGGCGGCCCCTAGGGAGGGCTCCAGCTCTCTCCAGGGTCTCTGATCATCTAGGACTTCCTCTTCCTCTTTCTTGAGGAGGAAGTGGCCGAGTTGGAAGGAGGCAGACACAGTTGCAGACGCAGGAAGAACTCACTCAGCTCCAGCCTACCATCTGACTAGTGCAATGTCCCTGGTTGAGTCCTCTGTGTCCGCTCACTCCATAGCAATTCTCCCTATTTTGATCTAAACATTGGTATACTCGTTAGTATGGCCTTCGACGAGCTAAAGGCAGTTCTACTTGTTATCAAGAGTTGTATTTTTGTATTGTCCTCCCTTTTACGCCAAGTCTACATGTGATGAACTGCGCAATGGGTTTATGTGGCAAACCTGTCTGCAAATAAAGCAAAGTAACCACTCAGAGCAGAAGTGTCTTTAGTCCTTATTGGGGAGGCATCTCCCAAAACCAGGTGAATGTAGAAACACCTAAGGCAGTTAGGAAGGTGCAGGAATTAACAGCAGAGAAAGCTCAGAGCAGTTGGAGGATCTGATGGTGAACACCCAGCAATTGGTCAAGAAAGACAGAGACTTCACAGAAGTAGAATATTCTCTCTTTTCTTGTGATAAGCCACTCTGAGACGTTCCTTGGCTGCCTCCCCTTTCAGGAGCAAGTTTTACCTTATAGTTTGGAGAAATCTGCTGTTTTTGGCTACATGGCCCATCGTACCTGCTCCGAAGCTGCCCTTCACAATGAAGGCTCAGTCAGACATATCTTCCTCAGTAAGAAGAGTCCCAAAGCAGAAGGACAGCTGCACTCATCCCTTTGGAGAGTGCTGTGTTTTGTTTGGGGAGGCCCACATTTGCTGACCAGGCTCTTTAGGCAGGGATGTCTTTTCAAAAGCAGACTCCAAGTTAATCACGAAGGATTAACTGCATCCTATTGAAACATCAATTTTATTTTGGCCACTTAATTCCTTTCTGGGTCAGACTCCTAGTGTCCTAGAGTGTTCCAGAAAACTAGATCTTTCTTCCAAGCAGAGTAAATAAGGATATTATGAAGGATTAAGACTCCTTTTTCTCCAGAGAGAAAGGGTGGGAGAAAAAGTCCATCTGGCTTGGACTGAAGATGGCAGAAAACATTAAGATTCTTTTCTTATTTATCGGTACTGCTTCATAAGACAAGGGCTCCTCTTCCTGTTTATATGCACTGCTCTGTGGGTTGGCTAGAAAAGAGTGGGAGAAATCTTTAGCACAGAACACATCCCTATCTGCTTAGCCTCAGTAGGTACAACTGAGAGTCAGAATCTGACCCTCGTGGCGCCGGGCTCTTTTGTAAAGTCTCTCTTCTTGCTGCTGGTGATTCTGCAGCTTCTCTTCCTGGAGTTCATCTTTCTAACCAGTGGACTTTAACGGGGCCATAATGATACCATTGCCATTTGCTTTAATCCAACAAGAATCATAATACTGCGAGTTTAAACATCAGATACCAGCACTGCAATGTGCCAGAGAACGCATGCTAACCAACTTCCTCACCAGGAAACATCCCAGCATGCCGTTCCGCAGAAACGATGGTCCAGTCCCTCCAAACACCACCACTCATGTCACGAGTAAGACAAATAATTCCACAGTTGGACAGAACCTTGACTCCTGCGCTAAAGCTGGACCATCTTATGTGTTGGCCTTCATTGTGGCTGCTGGAACCACCGTGACTCTTCAGATTCTGATATTTGAGGATGGCTTTCATATTCTACTTGTCAGGTTAAACCTTCCATGCCAGTATTAATCAATGTTAAATTAGACTGAAACAACAACCCCCACCCAAATCACAGTGCCAAAACACACGGGAGTTGGGGCGTGTGGCTCCGTGGTAGAATGTGTGCTTAGAATGCACATGAGCCTGAGTTCAGGCTCTGGCTCCAAATCAAACCACACCAAACCAAACCAAACGAATACAAGTTTATCTTTTGTTCATACAAAGTCCAGTGGGAGTCTTCTTTTTGGCAAGTTGTTCCCCAAGTGGTGACAGTGATTCAGAGTCCTTCTGTAAACAGGTTCCATCATCCCATCCACTCAGACAAAATAAGTAGTACAAAGATAATCCTACAGGGATACCGCGAAATCAGGAAACGCTTGATACCCTGGTTACTCACACGTCATTGGCCAGATCCGAGTCACAAGACCCCAACCCAACTGCAAAGGATGCTGGGAAATGTAGTTTTCCTAGGCATACAGAAAGAAAAGACAGAACTGATGAGTATCTGACCAGACAGTCTCTGTTGTGACCTGTACTTCCACTGAACAGGATTTAGGCTCTCACTTCCTGTGTTCTTCATTTGAACAATATCCATTTCTTCCATTGTGATGCCTGGATCTGAAGTGAGGCTTCATCTGATCAGCCCTGAGGAAAACAAGGACTATTTTCCATGATGTTCCTTTACTTCTGGTAAATACGTCACGTCCATGTATTTCTAGTAAGTTACATCTTTGCCATTCTGCCCAGCAAGCAATAAATTTTATGGGGAGGGGGAAGCCCGCAGAAGCCAGGTACAAGGGGCAGGACGTGGGAAATGCTATGAGCTGGACCAAGTTTGCGCAGGGCCCCTGCAGTAGGAGGCAAGCAGTGGCCTCAGAAGATGCGCTTTCCCGGCGGAACCCTGCGGCCTCGCTTGCCTTGTGGACATCTAGGGGCTAAGGAGCCCTGGGTCCTTCAGCTGGCTTACTTGCCTTCAGAGTCAATCTGCTGCAGGTCTGTGTGGCCTCACCCCTGTTCTCAGCCTTGTCTGGATTCAGCTGGTCTTAGGCAGCTGTCTCATGTCCCCGCCCCCCAGTGAGGACCGTGTGTTCATGCTGTGATCGCCCACGGTTCCACCCTGGATCACAAGTCTGCCATTCCTATAGGGAAGCCAAAGGCCCAGGAGCATCCTTCCCCAAGATACAGCCCAGAGGCATGCTGGGAGCGTATTCTCAGTGATGCTTGCTGTCTTGTAGCCACGTGTCCTGGGCTCCGGGGTCGTAGGCGGAGCCCTGGGTGCTCACGTTGGGCCCATCACCGATGCACCAGTACAAGCATGGACCCTGCAGGTGAAAACCCCCACCGGTGACAAAGGGACAGAGGCCCAGTCCCAGCTCCTTCTGCCTGGGGACTCTTCACACCCACAGGGCCACTATACTATATACACTTAGGTGTGGCCAGAGTATAAAACCTAGGTTTCTAGCCCAAGTTCCCCTTCCTCGCAATGAATCTCCCTTCAGGACTCAAACTAGACATGTTTCAGGAAATGAAATAAAACTGTGCAGCCTCAAGAGACATCGGGGGGCCCTAGCCTGGGAATCCGGTACCCTGGGATGAGTCAGCTGCGAATCTGTGGGTACTGAGTGCAATGTTCTGGCACAATACTTCAGAGCGTAATGGAATGTGCTCAGCGGCTCTGTTCCTGACTTCATTGGAAAATGTGTGGTAGGAGGTTGTAAAAGAATTCCAGGTGAAGCAACAGACAAAGGCCTGATATCTGTCATCTATAGAGAACTCAAAAAACTAAGCCCCTCCAAGCCCAATAAACCAATTAGGAAATGGGCAAAGGAGCTAAAGAGAGACTTCACAAGAGAAGAGATAAAAATGGCAAAGAAACATATGAGGAAATGCTCAACATCCCTGGTAGTAAAGGAAATGCAAATAAAAACAACCCTGAGATACCACCTCACCCCAGTTAGAATGGCCTATATTCTGAACTCAGGCAACAACAAATGCTGGAGGGGGTGCGGGGAAAGAGGAACCCTCCTCCATTGTTGGTGGGAGTGCAAATTAGCACAACCACTTTGGAGATCAGTATGGAGGTTTCTCAAAAAGCTCAATATAGTCCTACCCTATGACCCAGCCATACCACTTCTAGGCATCTATCCGGAACAGCAGGCCCCAAGATATCAAAAAGACATTTGTACTTCCATGTTTATCGCGGCACAATTCACAATAGCCAAAATATGGAAACAACCCAGATGCCCCTCCACAGATGAATGGATCCAAAAAATATGGTACCTATACACAATGGAATACTACATAGCGATTAGGAATGGTGAAATATTGTTATTCGCAGGGAAATGGTCAGAACTTGAACAAATAATGTTGAGCGAGACAAGCCTAGAACACAGAAAACAAAGGGGCATGATCTCCCTGATATATGACTGTTAAGATGGGGTGACGGAGAGACAGTAGAGACCAGGTCTGTGAAACCAAAAACTGCTTGTCAAATGCTATTTCCCACAGGACTGGGTCAGCGACCCTACATTATGTAACTAAAACCAAACAACTACTCAACATATAAAGGTCCAAAAAATTGACCTCTCAGGGGAATACAATAGCTCAAAAGCTATGTATGTACGTTCATATAAGACTACTGTCGACATATTGTCTAATGTCGACATTACATTTAAAGCCCTAGGCGAATTTTCTTGGGCGTAGGCCACGTGGCTACTGTATATGTTCTTGGTACACTGTGTATTGTATATATGTCTACCTGACCTAGGGAAGGGAAAGAAAAGCAGGGTGTAAGATATCACAAGAAATGTACACACTGCCCCACTATGTAACGGTATCCTTTTCGCACAACACCTTGTCAAAAAAAATTTTGTTTAATTAATAAATAAAAGAACAAAAAGAATTCCAGGTGAGCTGACTAGAGTTTCTCCAGGGCTCTGTGACCCGGCCTGAGCCCTGAGGGGTGACCCGCCCCTGGGCTGCAGGGGTGCATACAGCTACTCGAATGCAGACTGGAGTGTCTGGCTGGGGTGGAGGTGCAAGAAGTGTCAGGGAATGAAAGGAGGTGAGGGGCCAAGGGGAAGGGATGGCTGAGTTGATCTTGTGCCTAAGTAAACAAAATGTTGTTGGAAAAAATTAAGTATTTCAAAGGTATAACTATCTTGATGGTGGTGAGGAATCCGCCTACAGAACCCCAACATTTGGGCAAGGCGCTGTCCCCAAGGATGCCCTTCACCCTCTCTTGTCATCACTGGGTGTTATGCATGGCACTTGGTGGTGCCTCTGTTCTTGCTCTTTCTGGAAGTTAGTTGTTCCCTGGGGTCCGCCTGGGAGGCCCGAGGAAGCCCGGATGAAGGAGGATTTAAACAAGCCCGGAAGCGCTCCAAGACATGTCCCTGGACTGCACCCCCAGAAAGTGGCTGTGTGCTCTCCCGGCTGGTTTGGAGTTGCTGCTCACAGGGCCGGCGGCGTCAGTCTTTAAGGCTGTTGTTGGAAGGAGCTGGGGGCTCTCGGGTGAATCTCCTCCCTACTCTCAGGCTTGGCGACTGTACGTGCCTGGAGCACGCTGCTCACACGTGCACCGTGGTGATGCCCATCAGCTGTGAATCAGCTCAGCAGGCTCACCGTGGAGTGGCAGCCCGGCTGCCTCCAGGCCCCCAAGCCGGAGATTCCACTCCGGATTTTGTGCTGTACCAGGATACCCAATCATTGTTTCTTCCTGGAAAAGAGGGGGGGGGGCGGGAAATGTGGCAGAGAGAAGTCATGAAGGGGAAGGGAAAAGAAAGAAATGCATGTATCTATACTTGAAGAAAGAGCTTTTGATTCAAGAAAATGTTGGTTAAAAATCACAAGCAAAAGCCAAGCACCAGCGGCTCAGGCCTGTAATCCTAGCTAGTCAGAAGGCTGAGATCTGAGGATCACGGTTCAAAGCCAGCCCCAGCAGAAAAGTCCCTGTGAGACTCTTATCTCCAATTAACCCCTCAAAACTAGAAGTGGCTCTGTGTCTCAAAGTGGTAGAGCACTAGCCTTGGGCAAAAGAGCTCAGGGACAGCACCCAGGCCCCGAGTTCAAGCCCTGCCACTGACAAACAAAACAAAACAAAAGAACAGACAGCTAAGCTACAGGAAAGGTCAGCATGAAATCTAGACTTCTACATTACTTCCCTGCCGCCTTCCCCCTCGGCCCAGTCTAGACGCTGTGCTGGAGCAGGTGGGCTGGTCTCAAGTGGTGACTGTCACGTGACCCATAGCTCATGCTGCAGTGGACTACATTGTCTCATTGCACCCCGAAGATTTACTCCTGCAAAACCTGTCCTGTCCAGCTGTGAGTCATGTACCAGTGGCCTGAGTATGTCAGAACCCCTCCCTCCTCCCCCTTCCCCCTCCCTCTCCCCCCCACCCCCCCACCCCCCACCGTGAGCCTCTGTGGACCCTGAGTCAAATCCTCCTGCTTCAGCTTTCTAGACTTTGCCCGGCCTGGATGGGTGGGGGGAGTCTCGGGAGGCAGCAGCAGAACCCAAGGCCCAGAAAGGTGAATGGTAATAATAATATATCTAGCATGGCCCTTGGCACACAGTAGGTGCTCACAAAATCAGGCTGATTATTGATGACAGGGTTGAGGCTCTGAGCTTTGAACCCAGCTCTTTCCTGCTTTGACTCACTTTCTGGTTAGCGGTGGGGGTGGGGGTGGGGGGTTGATTTCCCCCTTCTTCTGTGTCTCTCCAAAGAATACGGTCCCAAAGCAACACCTGTCTACGCCACTCATGTGTCTGTTCCTGGTCCACTAATGGCTTGGGTCCTTCGGGCAGGAAGAGCTGAATGGAACGCACCTTCCTTCCTGTCCTCCATAGATAGAGGTGGGTGGGGACAGAGGGTGCCAAGGGCATCTAGAACAGGAAACTAGGGCAGGGGTGCCGTCCCCTTCCCTTCCCGCATGGATGTTTGCTTCTTCGCTCTCCGTTGAGCACCTGCTGTACTGGGTCCTGACCTAGGGACCCAGGAATGTGTGTCAGGACCCCTGCCTGGGCCAGAGAGTCCAGGCTTGTGACCAGGAAGTCACAGACTATGAGGTCACAGCCCAGAGCAGGAGACACCAAACCCAGCTGGGGTGTTTGGTTTTTTTTGGCGGGGGGAAATGGTGGTGGTGGTGGTGGGCAGCCCAGGGAAGACTTTAAGGAAGAAGTCTTAGAGAGTAAATGTTTGTTTTCTCCCAAATCCATTTGCTGAATCCCTAATCCTCAGTTTCAGAAACTGGGTATTTGAGAAGTAGTATGGTGGAGACAAGGTCTTGGGGGGCAGGGGGTGGGGAAATTAAGGCGATTAGAGGAGCCAGAGCGCTCTCTCTATTGCCGCTCAAGGCAGAGCAAGATGGCAGCCACCTGTAACCATCCAGGAAGAGCTCTCACCAGGAAACGGGCTACTCCTTGCCTTAGACGTCCCTGCCTCTGGAATCGTGGGAACGAAGCCCCTGGTGTTTAGCAATCCAGGCTGTGGTATTTTGTGACAGAGGTAATGAAAGAGTAAGAATGAGCTAAGAGAGGAGCCTGGTGGACATTCACTGAACACTTCAAAATAACCAGGAGGCTGGTGGCCAAAGTCACCGGGCACTCTCTCCTCACAGCTAGCCCAGGGGCCTGCCTTTCTGGCCCGCCCTGGGGGTGGAGGTGGGCACACCCCTGTGAACGTCTGCCCACGTGCACGCCCGCGTTCCCACACCAGCTCCTGGTCCACCACCCCTCCCCAGGGGTGGCCCCGCTGGGAATGGCATCTTCCGCTCTTTGTGGGGACTTCACTCCCTCCCTTCTCTTCCCCGCCAGTCATATCCTCTCTTTATGGGGCGTTTCCTCCCAGCACACGGCTTGCCCTTAGCATTCTCATCCTTCTGAGACCCAGACTGGGCCCTGGGGCCCTCGGGGTGCCGGTGATCAGCCAAGGGGTTAGAACTAGTTTTCCAGAATTTGCCTGAGCCTGGTCCCCCGGAGGGGGCTCAACCAACCTGCTTCTGCTTCTGCTTCAAAACACGCCCCTCCGTTTCCCTGCTGAGGGCGGTACATGGTCACTATGCCTACCAAGGCCTGGGTATAAAAGCAAAGAGGAGAACTTGGCATCCCCGGAGGGCGACAGTGGTGCCGTGTGGGTTTACTGGGTCCCTGCCATGGGGTTGCTGTGAATCAGGAATCATGTGGGAGGCGCCCCCACCCTGCGTGGGTTTTTCCAGTTCAGAGCCAGGAAGTATAAAGAAAGCCCAGAAGTCTCTCTAGGGCCCCCTAGGGAAATCCTTTACCCCCTGAAAATGGCACCACAGCTGTCTGAGTCCCCCCTCACCACCACCACCACCCCCCCCCCCCCCCGCCGCCTCCATGCTCCTGGCATTACCAACAGCTAAGAAAATGTGTGAGGTATCTCAGAAAAGCTCAGTGTCTGGATCCGCTCTGCCTTTCGGCTGCTGTGTGACCTTGCTCCCCTAGAGCCCCAGTTCTCGTCTTGGTAGAAGGGACACACCAACGAGGGAGCTGTCCAAATGAAGCAGATGGGGAGTCGGGATGGAGAAAGGAACCGAGAATTCGGCAGGAGCGAAACGGGAACAGAGAGGGCTCAAGGCAGCATGGGAAAAACAGGAGAGGCAGCAAGGGGCTCTGGATGTCAGAAATGAGGGGCTCCAGAGCTGGGAGTGGCGGGGTGGGGGTGGGGCTCAACACCCCGGAAGCCCTCTGGCCCTGGGAAGCCAACGCTGCGCACCCCGGGGTCTCCCAGAGTGGCACCCAGAGCTGCAGCTTCCACAGCACCTGGGGAGTTGTCAGGAATGCAGGTCTCTGGCCCAGAGAACCTTCCTGAACCAGGAAGCCTGAGGGATGAGGGTCCGTGCGGTGTGCTTCGCCAGCCTCTCAGATGCTTCTAGAATTTGAGAAGCTAGGCCCCCCTAAAGCACTGCGATCCCCCCATCGACTTCGTAAGGACCCCTTCCTTAGCATCCGCCTTCCTCCAGATGCTTTAGTGCCCTCGCTGAGCAGTCCTCCTAGAGGGGACACCCCGACCACTCCCCAGAGAGTGTCTTCAGTTTTTCCCCAAGTGCCAACGACCCCCACTTCACAGATGAAGAAACGGAGGCTCAAAGACATGAAGTTTCTTGCCTAAAGTCAAACTGGGAAGGAAAGGATTGCTCAAAAGAAGTCCTGCACATGCCTTAGGACAGGGAGTGGGTCAAAGGGTTGCCTGTCCCTCGCCTTCCAGTCCCAGTCCACCTGGGAGACCGTGCCTGAGGGCCGGCTCTGGCCCCAGCGTGGTGCTTGTCCTTGGCTTACGGCATGGGACCTCAGCCTGCTTCCTCCTCACCTCACCCCGCGGGAAAGTGCCTCCTGTGCCAGTGGCCTGCCGAGAGTTCCCTGCACGGCAGATGGCAGGGCCCGAGCCCGGCTCTGCTCCCCAGGTGCCCAGCAGGGCCCAGGTGCCTGTCTCAGGCAATGCTCATGGACCGCGCATGAGCTCACGATGCACAGAGCTTCCCCAGTTAGAAACACCTAGAACACCACAAACACAGATAATGTTACAAGACCATCACGCTTCTGCAAGAATTCCTCTCAAAGCCTGCTCCCAGCCCTCAGGCACCACAATCACCCAGGAACCTGGTACAAGAGCAAACTCTTGGGCCCTGGTCCAGATCTATTAAAGGACAAACAGTAGGATCTGAGAGTCAGAGGGATAGCCCAGAGTTAGAGTACCCTTACTTAGCAGGAGCTAAATTCCCGAGTTCAATCCCCAGAACTGCCAAAAATAGTTTTGTCTTTCCAAACAGAAAACTCAGCAGTGGAGGAGAAAAGCAGAATGGGGTTTCCAGGTGAGTCTGGTTCAAGCTCAAGTTTAAGGAACATGGGTCAACACCATCCAGGTTATATACTGCAGAATAAACAGGAAGAATCGTAGCTTCTATTGTTGATGATCTTCTTGTGTCCCCTTCCTGTGGTTGTACCTACACTATCATTGTATCTTATCTGAGTACATTGGAAACTGTATATACTGGTATTAGAACTAGGAAAGTGAAAGGGAATACCAAAATTGAGAGACACAGGGTAAAAAGACAAATGATGACAAAAGCAATACTTGCAAAACTGTTTGGTGTAAACCAACTGAACAACTCATGGGGGGAGAGGGAAGGGGGGAATGAGGAAGGAGGTAACAAACAGTACAAGAAATATATCCAATGCCTAACATATGAAACTGTAACCTCTGTGTACCTAACTTTGACAATAAATAAGAAAAAAAAGAATAAACAGGAAGAAAGACTTAGGCACTAACCCCAGGAACCTACTACTAGGTTTAAAAGGCACAGTGAATAGACAAGAGATAGCTCAACACCAGTACATGTTTATTGGGGAGAAAAAATCCAAAGATAGAGCCTCTGGCCCAAGCTAGAGACTCTTAGGAACAAACCAGCATTTTTATAGTGCATCAGGGGGATGCTGAAGTTGTCTGGTGGGAATTGGTAGGAACAAGTAACTATGGCGAGAAGAAGGCAGGTAGGGGTATCTGTTCGAGGTCTTAATCTGTTTTACAGTGGCAGTAGATTCTGGCCTGGCACCATATTCATGGGTTCAGCCAGTCAAGGAGAGAGGGTAAGATGGGAATGGTTGTAAATTGAGGTACTGGTCTAGGTGTGGTCTCAAGATGAGGATACTTGGCTATTCCAACCTGACACCTACTCCAGAATTCTCTACCTTGGTATGTTCACTCAAGACAGGCACTCTATGACTTAAGCCATATCTCCACTTCCATTTTGTTTGTTTGTGGTTTTTTTTTTTTTTTTTTTTGCCAGTCCTGGGGCTTGGACTCAATCCCTGTATTTTGGGTTCTCCTTGTAGTGTCACTAGGATGACAGGTGTTCCACACTGTGCCCAACTATGGATTGAGAAGTCTTCTGTAAAGTTCTCTGGGCTGGCCTCAAACTATGACCTTCTCAGTCTCAACCTTCCAAGCAGCTTGGGTTATAGGTGTAAGCCACCAGCACTTGGAACTTCTTTTCATTGCTAACTAATTAATGAAAATAATACAATAATTAATGAATCAATTGCTTTTAGAGCTTGCCCTAGAGTTTGCAGTATACAGTTACAAAGTGTGATGGTTTGAATGTGCAGTGTGTCCCGATACCTGTGTGTTGAAGGCCCGGTCCTTAGATGGTAGTACTATTTTGGAAGACTTCGGAAAGCTGACTTGGTCACTGGGGGCATGTTCCCCGGGCCAAGGAGGGGAGCAATGTGCTCCAACACACCCTGCCACCATGATGTTTTGCCTTCCTTATAGGCCCAGAAGCGAAGGAGCCGGCTGACCATGGACCCAAACCTCTGAGCCTGTGAGCCCGAACCAGGCCTTTGTGTTTCTAGCGGGTTTCCCTCAGGTGTTTGTGTCAGTGATGGGACGCTAAGGCCTGTGACTCCGAGTCACGCCCCTCACCAGGGGCAGCAGCCAGGTCCCTCTCTGAATGCCGAGCAAGTCCCCACCCGCCGTGACAGCAAAGGCGGCCTCCATAGCACGGGTGATGACATCTCGGCTCACCCGAGCCTCTCCGCAGCCTCTTTGGCTTCGCACATCCCAAGCTTGTCGCCTCCTGCACCAACTCCTGAAGGGAAGGAAGGGGAACAAGTCCGTCCACAGGACCGGGACTTCAATGGGAGCAGGGCAGTCTCCTCACACACGCACCATGGAGTGGGCTCAGCGGTTGGCTATGCATGTGTTTCTGACAACCAGGAAATTGTTTTGCTTCTCCTCTGGGTCTTCTAGAAACTAGTTAGAAAAGAGTCCAAGTGTGAAGCCCACAGGGTGAGAAGATGTCTCTGACTGGGTCACCTTCTTGCTGCTGGTGCCAAACCCACTGGAGATGAGGCAGGGTGGCAGGAGCTTCCTCACTGAGCTCCTCTCGTAGGACCGGACAGCTTTCCAATGGCGGCAGTGAACTGTCATCTACTTTATAGGCTTCTGCTTAAGGAACGGGAGGGGTGTGTATGTGTGGGGCTCACTATCTGCGCCAGAGGGGGGTCTGGTTCACATCTGAAGTACCCATGTCGCACACCTTAAGCGTGTTGGTAAACAGAGGAGGCCACAGGCCAGAGGCTCCACTCAGCAGCTGTGAACAGTATAACGAGTGACTGTTAGAATATATAAATGTTCAAAAGAATTCTATTCATTGGCAGAACGAATGAATAGAATTCATTCAAACTCTGCAGCAAGCCCTGCCGTTTGTACCCTTCAGATGGAGCTCTTGACAGGTTACTATTTGATCCTGTGTCTAGGTATTTCTGGAGTGTTCTCGACACCAGGAGTTCAGCTAAACTGGGTGTGATCCTGTGTGCCTATTGTCCTGGTCCCTGTGATTACTCAGCAAGACTGAGCAGAAAAACCAACGATTGCTTGAGCCCAGGAGCTCCAGACCGGTGTGGGTGAGAGCCACATTTCCACTTCTGGCTTTTTGCTCGTTAACTGGAGATAAGAATCTTTCTGCTGTTTCTTCCCAGGCTGGCTTTGAACTTCCATCTTCAGATCTCAGCCTCCTGAGTGGCTGTGCTTACAGAAGTAAGCCACTGGTGCCCAGCCTATTTTATGCAAGGTGTGTGTCCTAGCACCTCGAGGACTGGAAACAGCACTTCCCAAGCCTGCAAACATGAACTTACAGGACAAAAGTACTGCTGTATTTGAGTCTACTTCCAAAATGACTTGAAGAACTCATCTCCGGATTGGGGGGGAGGGAGCTAGAGTTGACCCACGACGAGTCTGCAGACCAGACTTGGCCAAAGCAGAATCAGACAATTGAATCAGACAATTGTGAGCGACCAAACAGCTTCCCTTGGCACCCTGGCAGTTTTTCCCAGAACAGTTTTCCTGATCAGCGACTGCGCTTTAAATTATAGAAAAGAATCCAGCCACGTAGAAGTGTCTGTGGCATGAACAGCCAACTCTTTTTTTTGGGGGGATCTTGGGAGTGTCATAGTGTAGGCTGGGGTTCATTTAGTGAGCACAGCTGGAGCACCCCCCGCCTTTGAACTCAGAGACCCCTTTATTCTCCACCCAAGACTGGCTCTTCATAGGCCTGGGTCCCTGCCTGCCCAGCGCTGAGTGACAGGAAGTGCAAAGCCAGCCAAGCCGACCGCACTGGGCACGCCCCACCCGCAGCCTCTTCTGGGAAAGGCCAGGGATTTGCAGAAATTTTCTCATCGGCCCAGAAGGCTTTCATTGTCTCCTTGCAAACCTCAAAAGCCAAAGGGGACTAATGGGTCTGGAAAACACTTTGAAGTGTTTGCGGCAGACACAGAACGCAGCTTCTTGGTCGCCAAAGAGGCTGAGGGTGACCCCCAGGATGGAAAGAGTGGCTTTTCCTTGGGGGTCCTCATGAACCAGACGAAACTTCGCGAAGAGACTCCATTTCCAAATCCACACACAGCCCTGGGGGTTCGGACTCTGTGTTTAATTTTCCCAGCAACGCCAATTAGCTAGGTCACCTCACTCGGACCTCGCTGCCTGCCTAATTCAGCATTTTGAAGACCCATCAACAATACAGTGGATGCCAAACTTCTTGGAAAACTACAAAGGTCTGTGCAAATGCTAATGGTCACATTATTAACCACGGTAACACTACACATTTTGCTTCAAAAAATACATATTCAAAAGTTAACATGCTTCATAAAATGACACATGATATACCACCCCCCCCCAAATGATATATATGGTCGATATAAAATATAAAATCAATCTAAAAGTGCTGGCCTTGATTTTAGTAGGGTTACTACTTTGTGATTAGCTTGATTACTTTAGATTTGGGCCAACAGGATGTACTCTCTAAGCGTCCTTTCCCTTCCTTGTTGGTGCAATGTGGCGTTTCTAACTGGCAGCCTTGCTGGCGTCTAGACAGATCATAAACAAAAGAACATCTCTGGAGCTGGGAGCGATCGTGAGCTGTCCTTCTTCCCCGCTCTGGGTTCGACAGTCAGTACAATGACACTGAGTGATAATAGGCTCACATGGAATTCTCAGGCCCTTCGCTTACCAGTGGATGAGATTCCTGCAAGGAAAAGCTCATCAATAGGATGGGCTAGGGTCTTGGTGTTTGTTGTCCTGGTGCATGGTACTTACCGTTGGCAGCCCTTCCCACCCTTTGTGGCTACCAGGTAATCCAATCCACCAGGAAGTCAGGCAGCAGGTCCTTAGGTGGTACGTGGGGACTTTTCTGGGTGTCTCCCTTGTGAGTCTCTGTGAACGAGCCTTTGCTCTTTCTTTGATTCCTTCATGTTGATGGATTTGACTGAGTACCTACTCAGCGCAGGGCCTCCGCTGGCTTTGTCGATCGCATCATCATAAGAAACAGCATCAAGCTCTTTAGCAATTTCCTCACTAGAGTTAGAGGCTGCCCAAAGAGACGCCAATTGCTTTTTCATAAAAAGATCATGATTTGCATTCTACAGAGAGGAAAACAGACTCAGAGGCACTGAATCACTCGATCAAAGCCAAGTGCTTTGGTTGGTATCAGGACTCTGGTTCTCACCCCAAATCTCACCTGCTCCACCCCCCACCCCCGCCCAGACGCCACTGCATACCTTCAGGGAAGTTTACAAAAACCAGGGCAAAGTCCCAGAGACCGGGCCTGGGGTTAACTGCTTGTATCGGGATGATTTCCCCACCCCAAAAAGGTCACCATTTCTAATTATAAACATAACACATATTGTGATAGAATATGTGGGAAACTCACTAAAACCCCCAAATGAAACACAGTTTGTTTGGTTTTCATTAATTCACTTATCTCCCAGTGGTTTGGGGGGAAGAGTCCTGGATTCTTCCCTAACCAGAGTGTAGTCTTTTATTTCTTTAGGAACATTAAGTAATTGCGCAAAGGGCTTTGATTATGGCGTTTACAGACATGCACGCGGAACCTTCTTTATGGAGGGTTGAAGATGGGGGCCTAGAAGTCACACCCACGGTAAGTGGCCCCGGATAGGTCACAAATTCTCCCTGGGCCTGCTTCCTCTACTCTGTAAAACAACACCCAGCCCCCTTCTACACCACACCCCTGAACCTGCCTACAGGGGCCCCGCACAAAGCAGGTGTAATGGAAAGGCCGCTGTTTCTCATTCCCTAGGAGTGGATCCAAGCTACGAGAGGATTCTTGTCAGAAGCCCAAAGCCTAACCTGGCAGGGGCCCACCCCACCCCCGGCCCAAAGTGGGACCCCTGCCAGAGAAAGGATTTGAGAGCCTTGGACAAGGAAGGCCTGAGTTTCAGAGAAAGACCTTTTTGATGAGTTTATGCCCAAGGCAAGGAGAAAATGACTCTGTCTTCTCTAAACCATTTCCCAGGCCCTCAGTTCTCAAAAGCACTGAAACACATTTTCATTCAAAGGCCAAATTGCCTTGTAGTTTCTTCATCGGGACGGAATGAAAGTTCTACAAAATTCAGTAGCATAACCCCCTGCTCCAAGGCCCCCTCCACGGGCCAGACCCAGCTCCGAGTGGTGTCCCTGGGCACTGTCCAGCCAGGCTCTGGGGCCAGCTGGGAGGGCACAGCTACTTCTGGAAAGTGGGCAGCTAAAAATAGGCCCCAGAGCAGTTGTCGGATAGAAACCGGTGTCGGTCTGCAAGCGCCTGACACAGTTGCCTGTCTCTTTCTCCTTCATGACATTCTCTGTCCTCACAACACGGTCACTCGGTTTCTTCTTTCCCCTCCCCCCCTCCCTCCCTGTGGTTCTTTCTAGTCTCCCTTGCTGGATGTACCCCTTCTCCTCACCCTCTTGATGCTCTTGGGGGGTGAGCTCCCCCCCATTTCTTTTTACTATACTGGGGTTTGAACTTGGGGCCTCATACTTGCTAGACAAGCACTTTACCACTTAAGCCATGCCCCAGTGCTTTTGATTTTAATCTGCTTTTTGTTTGTTTGTTTGTTTCAGATAGATCGACGTTGAACTATGACCTTCCTACCTCTGCCTCTTAAGTAACTATGACTACAGGCAAACACCCCTACACCAGGCCCCCACCTCTTGACCTTAAAGGCCACTGTGCCAAAGCCTTCCAACCTGTCCTCACAGCCAGACAACACCCTGGAGCATCTCCCCTCTGGCTCTGATTCCTGCACATCTTCTCCATTAGTGTGTCTCACGGGGACCTCACACTTGGCAGGCTCAAACCTGCACTCTGTGTGAACAAAATTTGACTGGGGCAAAATACATATTTTACATTTAATATTGACTTTTTTGTGGGGGGGAGTTGCTACTGGGGTTTAAATTCGGGGCTTTGCAAGGCAGGACACTACTACTTTGAGCCATCCTTGCTTTAGTCATTTCTTAAGGTAGGGACTCATGTTTCTGTTTCCACACACCATCGTGCCTCCAACACCTATTTGATTGTCTGTCACAATGAGGGCAGGTGCCATCAGGACAGGCCTGCTGTCATTTCTGCTCACAGGTAGATCTCAAGAGCCCCCAAGCCCTGCTGGCACACAGTAGGTGCTTAAGTGACCACTTACGCCACGCACACATGGTAGAGCGCCCCCTGTGGGCAAGCCGCCTCTATAGGCGTGTGCTTCCACATCTGGCTACTTTCCTATATTGTCTGATGTTTCTACTATGGACCAAAAGTACTTCCGATAAGCTAAGAGGAAGATTACAATATCTAAGAGAAAAGGAGCATGCAATTGGATGTAATGTATTTCCTAGGGTGGGGTGAGTCCCAGGGGGAGAAAAGAGGAGAAAGAATTTGGTCAACTGGAAGCTATGTAGACATTAGGATGATGTTATCAATGGCATAAAACTCATTACTATAAATCTCGTCCTCCTCATATCCTCCAGGCACCTCAAATGCAAGGCAATGTCTTCTCAAGGATGACTGAGGAGCTCTATTATTATGCTCAGTGAGTAATGTCCAGAACACTGTACACTGTCATTAATCTTACATCTGCTTATTTAATATAGTGGAGATCAGAATCACCCATTGTTCCTGAGGATTAAAGATGGGCCTTAATAGATGAAATCAGCATGCCCAGACACTCATAAACCTGCCTACTCGGAGCCTCAGGCTCTAAGCCCGGACCTATATTCTGCAGAAGCAGCGGTGCGTGGCTGTGTACTTGACCTCCAACTCATCTCCATTAAGCAATGGGTGAACTGAGTCAATGGTAAATCAAGTTCCCAGTTTCTTCTTTTAAAATGTAAGCGAATAGCAGAGCTAATCATTGATCTTTCCTCAGGATCCTGTGCTAAATTAGAGAGCCATCAGCTTGGGAGAAAATGTAGGGAAATGAAAGAAAAACAAAATGTACTAGGGGACCTATGTAAGGAACTCTGTGTGTATACACGCCACAAGAAGGCCCTCAAAGGTATATTGCTGGTGGACACACATCCCAAATTCACAACGTGTTGGTATGTGAAGGAATGAAAGAATGAACGAATGAATAAATGAATGAAGGGAATGAATCAATAAGCAATCAGTGCTATTTCTGGTGTTTTGGTGGAAGTGTAGTAACATAGACCCATCTGTCATTGAAAGATAGCCTTTGCGTTCAGCCCCAGAGGAGAGACACAGACATTTCTCAGCTAGCCTGCTCTGTCAGGTTCTCAGGTACAGTGCTGGCCAATAGGAAGCGACCTCCCATGTGGTTGAATCTGTGGGGGTCACCACCCCAGGGTGCCTCTCCCCTCTGGGCTCCGTGGGGCCTACCACCATTGATGGAGTCTGGTGGACAAGCGTTCCTCAAACACTCAAGAATGGTCAGCTCCTTGTTTCAGGATCACAGCCCGAGAGAAGGTACAGAAGAAGGGATGCAGTGTGAGCTGGGGAGATACTGGAACCTTCTTTTCAATGCCAGGTAAGAATGTGACTTGCCATTCAGACATAAATTCTAATTCAGCCAACACTGATAAACCATGGCTATCAGAGTCACCAGATAAGGGTTTGAGGTCTGTCCTGACAACCTATTGGGTATGGGAACTTGGTCAAGTTTCTTAACCTTACATGTTTCCGTTTCTTCTGTTAAATGAAACTAAAAGAAATTGTTTCACAGAATCATTTTGGCGAGAGGAGACATAGTAAAAGCAGAAGACAGCTTTTATTTTATTTTTTAATGCTTATTATGGTCCTGGAGACAGACATAGCTTTCAGTAGTGCTGCTGTATTCAAAGGAAACCAAGGCAGAGTCTAATTGTAATTCTCTCTCACACACACAGTGGGTGAAGCAGCGCCCTCTGCTGGCAGCCTGGGGTTAGCACTTTGGTTCCTAAATATAGATGCCAATGTAAGTTAAAAACTCTCAACAGCTCTCAGTGACCTCTTCCTGATAATAATCAGCAGACCCCTAATGCATCCCACCAGCCCTGTCCCATATCCCCAAAGCTGACAGCTTACAACCACAGAGGACTGTCCCTTCCCCAGAATCCTCAAAGGGGAAGACACCCCACCCCTGCCCCTACGCTTGCTGTCCAATATATATATATATATTTTTTTGGGGGGGGCCAGTCCTGGGGCTTTGACTCAGGGCCTGAGCACTGTCCCTGGCTTCTTCTTGCTCAAGGCTAGCACTCTGCCACTTGAGCCACAGCGCCACTTCTGGCCATTTTCTGTATATGTGGTGCTGGGGAATCGAACCCAGGGCCTCATGTATACGAGGCAAGTACTCTTGCCACTAGGCCATATCCCCAGCCCCTGCTGTCCAATATTTAAAGACAACTTATTCTGTGCCCAACCCCGGGGCAATGGAACAGAAAGGGAAAATTGGCTGTGTAAATAAACATGGATAACTTGTTTGAAAATCGTTGCAGTCAAATAATAAACAAAAGGAAAGAAAGAAAGAATAAGAAAGAAAGAAAAGAAGGAAGAAAGGAAGGAAGGAAGGAAGAAAGAAAGAGAGAGAGAGAAACAGAAGAGGCCAGATGTTGGTGGCTCATGCTTCTAACCCTAACTGCTCAGGAGGCTGAGATTTGAAGATTGCAGTTTGAAGCCAGCCCAGGTAGGAAACTCCACGAGACTCTTATTTCTAATTAATTAGGAAAACACAGAAGTAGAAATGTATTTTAGAACTCCAGCTTTGAGAAAATTTTAAAAAAAACATGCAAAAGTGAGAGACTTTGAGTTCCAGTACTGGCACAAAGAAAGAAAGGAAGTAGGCTGGGAATGTGGCTTAGCAGTAGAGTGCTCGCCTAGCATGCATGAAGCTCTGGGTTCGATTCCTCAGCACCACATAAACAGAAAAAGTCCAGAAGTGGCACTGTGGCTCAAGTGTTAGAGTGCTAGCCTTGAGCAAAAAGAAGCTAGGGGCAGTGCTCAGGCCCTGAGTTGAAGCCATAGGACTGGCAAAAAAAGGAAAGAAGGGCTGGTGATATGGCCTAGTGGCAAGAGTGCTTGCCTCGTATACATGAGGCCCTGGGTTCAATTCCCCAGCACCACATATACAGAAAATGGCCAGAAGTGGCGCTGTGGCTCAAGTGGCAGAGTGCTAGCCTTGAGCAAAAAGAAGCCAGGGACAGTGCTCAGGCCCAGAGTCCAAGCCCAGGACTGGCCAAAAAAAAAAAAAAAAAAAAGGAAGGAAGGAAGGAAAGAAGGAAAGAATGAAGGAAGGAAAAGGAAATGGCAGTAGTCACTTACCTAGGATCTTGCCTTTCCTTTCTCTCTGGCCCATTTGGTTCGGGGTGGTCATGTGTCTAGTTTATAAACTCACCCCTGAAACTATCTCCCATGATTACTATTGAAATTTAGAGCAACCACCACCAAAAGTCAAGCAGAAGGAAACAAAAATTACTATAACACTACTTCTTAGAGATCAGCAGTGTCTGTATTTTGGTTATGCTTGCTTCTAGCCTTTTAGGGATTCATATACTGTATAAGAATTGCCTGCTGGGCGCTGGTGGCTTTACACCTGTAATCCTGGCTACTGGGGGCTGGGGACTGAGATCTGAGGATCATAGTACAAAGCCAAAGCCAGGCAGGGGAAGGAAAGTCTGTGAGACTCTTATCTCCAATAAACCACCGAGAGTGGAGCTGTGACTCAAGTGGTAGAGGGCTAGCTTTGGGGGGGGGGGAGAAGCTCAGGGACAGCACCAAGGATCTGAGTTCAAGGCCCAGGATTAGCAAAGAAGAAAAAGAAAGAGGAAGTAGAGAAAGAAGAGGAGGAGAAAAAGGAGGAGGATTGTTTAAATATTCCTCTGTGCTACACATGCCAGCATCCTGCCTTTCCAGTCCTCGGGTGTGACTGTTTCTTTCTCACCTGCGGCTATGGCAATGGACAGCTCCTGCTTTCTGATGTTCCATACAGCTGAAGCGGATGCACTGCTGCAGTGCAAAGGATCCTGGGAAATGCGGTGAAGCTCTGGGACCACCTCCCCGGTGAGATGACTGGCTGGGGTCTTGGTGTCCTCCAGGTGAGTCATAGTGTGCTGGGTCAAAGCAGTGGCGCCTCCGCAAGCCACCGGGAAGGCTGCGACCGAGCCCTCTGCCAAACTCAGGCCACTCCTGTCCCGTGCACTGTGGATGGGTAAGATGGCGCTTATACAACGTGCTGGTCCCAAAGCCAAGACAGGCTGGCTTAGGGGACACCCGAGCTCTGTAGGAACCGTTGCCTCCGCTTTGTAGGAGAGTGAGGCGCTGAGCGTGGCAAAGGAAGGGACCCGAGCCGCAGCCAGCGGCCGGAGCTACCAGGAATCCCATCACTTCAAGCCATGGGCATCAGAGAAAGTTCTTCCTCCCTGAGTTTCACTTTACTTTCCAGCTTTTACGTTTAGGCTTGGAATCCTCTGTGGGCGCAGTATCTGTTTTCCCCATTGGGCCGTACCTTTTGCTTTGGCTTGTGCTTTTTCTTAAAGGATAAGACATTTCCCGCCTCCCCGACTTCATCGATCCAAGTTATGAAGCTGTGGTGTCCTCGTGGAAAACATTCTCAAATGTGAGATGTAACTTCATCGTATGGACACCAATCCCCTCTACTGTAAAAGAATACCTCGAGCATTGTCATCGGAGGTAAGCTACAAAGTGCACAGGAGAGCGTTGAGCAAAGTGGAGCCGCAGTCATGCTTTGTGTTCTTCTGCTCGCTCCCAGATCTAATCCTTTGTCCTAGGGCCGGCTTCTAGGTGCTTCCTACTTGACAGGTCTCATGATAATCTGGTTGCTGTGTGCCGCTCGGCTGTGTCTCAGGTGGAGAGGACGCTACACATGCCTGAGCATTGCAAGTTCAATAACGTAGGTGTGAATCGAGCAAATAATATGTTGGGCTTCACAGAAACCTTTATTTTTCTTAGATAGAATAGAAAGTCAGTCAACCAACTCTTTGAAAAGAAAGTCTACAAAAGCCAGGCACTGGTGGCTCACGCCTATCATCCTAGCTACTCCAGGAGGCTGAGATCTGCGGAGGGCGGTTCAAAACCAGCCCAGGTAGGATAGTCTATGAGACTCTTATCTCCAATTAACTGCAGGGGGGTCGGGGGAGGACTAGAAGTGTCACTGTGGCTCAAAATAGTAGAGTGCTAGCCTAGCGAACACAGGTCAGGGACACTGCCCAGGCCACGAGTTCAAGCCCCGCAACCAACTAAAAAATGAAAGGAAGTCTGTAACATTTTAAGACAGGCTACATAAAGGGAAGCCCTGGTGGCTGTAAGGCCAAGGACAGCCCAGGACGTGACACCTGTTTTGCCCTCAACAGTGGCATGCTGGGTAACAACGAATCTGGTGCTAGCGGGCCTTACATACTGATGTGTGAGAATGAGTCACGGTCGTTTCTGACTGATGATGCAGTCATTTCTCACTCGTCATCAATGATGCCATCGCCTTTAGAAGGACAGGGCTATGAGATCCATCTTGAAGGCCTATCCCATGCAACTGATGTGAAGTGTTTCCTGCATGTGTGTCAATGTGTGGACACCCCATTTAGAAACAACCCCGGGCTCGTGCAGCATGGCACTCCAAGTCCAGGGTGCACAGCTCACAGTAGGTGTTCAATACAGGCGTGTGAAGTCAGTGAACGAGTGGAATCCCATCTATGTCTCCTTTCCATATTAGAGAAAATCCCTAGCATGAGGACTTCCCGATAGAGAAATGTTCACGGGCGCTTTCAAAACAAAGCAGCACTAAATTCTATTCTCTATAGTGCAAGGGTGGCTGACCCAGCCAGAATTTTCCAGTGTCTAAGGACCATGGGTTGAAATCATTTGCTACCCTTCCTATGTGTATGGCATTCCTCACTGTGTGCTAGTGCGGGCGCCCCCTTGCGTCTTTCTGTTGCAATGGGAAAAAGTACTGACTGCTAACTGCTTTCAAACACTGAACACCACTGGCCCTCGAAATTCACCTGCCTGTGGATTGAAAATGTTTTCAGGGAGAACATCTGCACCTGTATTGATCATGAATAAACAGCAAAGCGTAATATCTATTTTCAAAGAATTTGCATTGTATCAGTTATCGTTTAGAGATGATTTAAGGAATGCAAGAGGGCGTGCACCGGTTAGAAGCAAACACTGTACTATTATGGAAGGGTATCGGACATTCCTAGATGTTTGGCGTCTGAGAAGGCTGCTAGGGCCAGTCTGCGGAGGAAAGCGAGGGTCAATCACAACATGAAATGGTTTGTTTGGCTGTTTCTTGGTTTCATGTCTTTGTTTTCTGATGTTTAAAAATGTCAAGCTAAGGCTTTGTCCTTCTGTTAGAACAGATGGTGACACTTTAGTCTACAGAAATACCAAAAGGTATTTGAAGCTGGAAATAGTTGTGCCTCCCTCAGCTCCTCTAGAAGCTGAGAGGGGAGGGTGGCAAGTTCCAAGCCAGTTGGGGGAAAGTTAGCAAGACCCCATTTCAAAAACAAAGAACAAAATGTTTGGGGGTATAGCTAAGTTGTAGAGCACTTGCCTCACAAGCATAAGGCTTTGGGTTCAGTCCCTACTATGCACTCCCCCAAAAGTGTATTTGAGCTCTAAGACAAGCTGTTTTGATGAGGAACCCCAGTCATGGGATTTAAAGAAGGGAGACATTCATTGCAGGCTCCAGGCTTTTGTTTTCTGGCTTTATTTTTAAATGTTGTACTATAAGCCGGTGCTTCCAAGAACTTGAAACTGACTAATTACCAGCCTAGGTCAGCGTAGTGACAAACAGCTCAAAGCAAACAGCTTTGAGACTGCTCAGTGTTCCGGCGGACGCTCCAGGCAGCCCCCAAGGTCAGGTATGGAAAGCGCTTGGCTCCCCAACCGCACCGAGGATGGAAAGAGCAAATGCGATTCCCTGACAGGCAACCATGGAAGGAGAACACACAGACTAGCTCATGGTGCTTTCTCCCAGAGGAACTCTAGTGAGACTAAGGCCCACAGAGCTGGAGGAGGAGGGCCGAGACCGCTACAAATCACAGCACGGCCCGTCTGATGGCCTGCACAGTTCTACCCTGCAGCTCAGCCTCCCCTCGGTGATTTCTAGACAGAACCGGTGCCTGTGCACAACACTGCACTGTCATCACACAGACGGCTCACAAAGCCAGGAGCGCATGAGTTTGTCTGGATAGAGACGGACTTGTGGCAGATTGACTCGCGCACACAGCCCTAAACTCCGTTGCCTATCACCGACAGCACCCCGGATCCTGGCCAGCAACTAGCCAGGAGCTGACGGGGACACTAAAGATGGGTGTGTACAGTCCAAACCTGCCACGAGTAATAACAAAAGGACCCAACCGATCCTTCTCGGTGGGTGATCCCGAAATCATCTTTATATGACAAAACCAGTGATTGGTGATGGTGTTTATTATATCGAATGCCAGGTTCTTTCTGCATGATTTTGTTGTTTACACAGCTGAGAATATTCAGGAATGTCGTGGAATGGCTGTCTGTCTGTCATTCAGGGTCAATGCGAAGCTCTCTAAAAGGCCTTCACCCTCTGCCCTTGGATCCGCTCACTCCCAATCTGAGTTAATGCACCGGGGAATCAGTCAATTTGAATCAATGGAAAATGTAGGACAAAGCATCTCAACTCACATGCACTGGCCAGCGGCCCGAGCCAGAGGTCGCTCTAAGCTCACGTCTCAGGACAAAGACCCCTGTTCTCCTCCCATTCCCCCACCTCGCTGCCCTGCTTCCCACTATCCTGGGATTCTTTGAAGTTCATAAGAGCTTTTTCTTGTTCAAATCCCCCAATGCAAGAGGCTGGCTGGCCTCTGCCAGGGGTGGTACTGTACTCAGCCGTTGACCTGTGCTCGAATCTCGGTGGAAATGCCTGAGAAATGAACTGAGGTCCCGACTGCATCTCCTCCCCAAGTCGGAGTCATAAAACAGGGTGGACGCTGACCGTGGTCCTCGGAGTGGATGGGTTGTCAGCCTTCCCATGTTGTCCTTGGGAAAGGTACCTCAATGTGGCCACCAGAGGGCAGCAGAGGGCAGCAAAGGCCGCACAAGGCACAGTTGTCTGACAAGTCAAGTGAAAGATGTTAAAAAAAAAAAAAAAAAAAGGAATTAGCACAAACCTAAGCCCCAGGCACCAAGAGTTCAAGGCAGCTAAAGGAAGGGGGAGGTCCAAGATGTGTGGTAAAAATACACCTTCTACTTTTAGGTGTAACAGAAACGAGGAAATTTGCAGACAATTACAGGTTTAAAACATGAAATTTTAACTTTTTAATGTTAGGATCCTAACTTTTTATAGACACTTGACCAAAGTAATATGTTTTTTTTTTGTTTGTTTGTTTTTTGTCATTGCTGTTTTGTGCTTTTATTTATTTATTTTTGGCCGATCATGGGGCTTGAACTCAGGGCCTGGGTGCTGTCCCTGAGCTCTTTTGCTCAAGGCTAGTGCTCTATCACTTTGAGCCACAGCACCACTTCTGGTTTTCTGGTGGATTAATTGGAGATAAGAGTCTCACCAGACTTCTCTGCCTGGCCTAACTTTGTACTGTGATCCTCAGATCTCAGACTTCTGAGTAGCTAGGCTTATAAGCATGAGACACCAGCATCCTGCTGTTTTTTGTTTTTTAAATCACATAAAAGACAGGAAACCAGTTATACTGCAAATATAATGATCCAATTTTGGAATATTTGGGGGTAACAGTGAATATGCCTACTTTTTCTTTAACAGCCAGAGGAACAAGAGAGTAGATTGCAATTTGGAAGTGATCAGTGTATAAGGCTTTCATTTGTTTGGAGACACTGAGAACTGCATTGTGATCTCACAATCTCTGCGGTTTTCTTTGGTAGCCACAAAGAAATGTCGACACCAGTTGCCCACATTTGTATGGAAGGAAACGCAAAATTTCAGTTGGCAGTTATATAAAAATTTTTAAAAATATATTTTCCCAGCCACTTATACCAACTTTTTCCTGGTGGATCTTCAAGGGCCTGTGGAACCTAGGCAAAGAACTTCTGGGGAGAATCTGAGGCCCAAGGGAGCAGAGCAACTCGATCCCGCCCAGAGGACACAGGCCCTTCCCCATCCCTGGGCCTAGCCTTGCTTCTGCCTCCACAGACGTCACTCAGGATGGGCTGGGTGACTTTCATGGCCTGCATTCTCCCCGCTCCTACAATGGGGTTTAGGAAAGACTCAGAACAGGACCAGGCCTAAAGCCTGTGGGCCAGCTTGGCTGCCACCTCGGGAAGGGCTTGTTCTTACCGCCCTGGCCGTGGCAGGGTGAGCTTTGGGGTGCCGCCAGCCTGCTGCTGTCTGCATGACAGGCCCACTGGCAGAGCCAGACAGTGCTCCCCAAGACGGAGACACCTCCATCTGGGGGTGATTTTAGCTGGCCAAGCCACCAGCAGAACCCAAGATGGCTGCCTGGTCATCCCTCCCTTGGGGCCAAGCAGATGTGTTGCGGTGAGGGCAGCGCGGGGCAGGAGGTGTGGGAAAGCTGCAAGGGCAGTTCTGCGCAGGTGTGACACTGAGCCAGGGCAGTCAGGTTCCCGCTGGCTTTGGAGCTTTGGCCAAGTCCCAGTCTCTCACTTCCCAGGACTCGGTTTCCTCATCAGAGGAGAGGATGGGGGAAGGGGGGGGGGATGAGCCACAAGGCCCTCCCCCCCCCCGTCTTATCTGCTACAGAAGGTGGTGTGTGCTAGCGCCCAGCCCCGTCATGGGTCCCAGCCTGGGCCTGGGTTCTGTCTCCGTCTTTCCCTCGCTTCAGGGGAGCCACTGGGGTGAATGGCTCCCGGTGGAAGGCAGTGCGGACTGTGGGCGGCCTTGTTTCTGATCCGCAGCTGCTCTGGCCTGGCTGGCCGGGGGCCCCCAGCGCAGGGTGAAACCTCCAGCCTTCGCTTCTATAAATAGAGACACCTGGAGGCCGGCCGGCTGCGCGGACTGACCACTGATCTGGCGGAATGAGACTCTAGACTGTTCCAAAATACACCCAGAAAGGGGGCAGTGGAAGCAGAGGAGCCAGTTGCTCCGCGCACCGCCCCTTCCCCCCCCCCCAGCTCTGAGGGCAGGAAGAGAAGCTGGGGCTGGGAGTGGGGTTAGCAGGCCCACTCTAGGAGAGGCGAACCTACGACTTGGGGGAGCACCAGGAGTCACCTCCAGCTAAGAACACACCCCGCTCTCCTGACGGGCAGGTAGCCGCAGCGGGGGTCTGGCTGAGGCTCTGCCACAAAGCCCTGGGTATTCACAGAGCCAGGCGCCTTCCCCCTGAGGCCGTGCACGCCCGGGCCTCCCGGAACCCTTCCTAACCGAAGAGCCAAGTTCCAGAGGGACCCGGTGACCCAGCAGCAATCGCCTGCCAAGCAGAGCCACGGTGCACGCCGCAGCATTGCCAGATGGAGAAAACAAACCTCTCTGAGGCTGGTTCAGAGACGTGGACTGCTGTTCCTGGGTGGCACGGCTCAAAAGCGGTTGAACTGGAGCTAGCCCTGGGTTTTTCTGCCAGCCTGCACCCCACCCACATGTCCAGGCCACACGACTCGGACTCAGGGCCTGAGCACTGTCCCTGGCTTCTTTTTGCTCAAGGCTAGCACTCTGCCACTTGAGCCACAGCGCCACTTCCAAACTTTTCTTTTTACGTGGTGCTGAGGAATCGAACCCAGGGCTTCACGTACACGAGGCAAGCACTTTACCCCTAGGCCATTCCCAGCCCTGCGAGATCTTTCCTAGGCCTCTAAATGGAAGCTGCCAAGAGGCAGAGGTCAGGCAAGGTCAGGTGGCCTGTGCACTTCTGGAATTTGGAACAGGCTGTCCTAGGGACACAAAGCAAAGCTCCCAGATCTCCAAAGCTCCAGATCACCATGGCCTCTGGGCAATGCACTTTCTACAAGGCCGGGAAGAGAGAAGAGATGTCGCGTGTTGGCATTTCAGGCACTGTCACCTGGGTAGAGAATGCCGGGTTCTAGCAGGGGGCTTCACTAGAACCCTTGAGACGTGACCGGATTGGAAACTGCTTAAGCCAGCAGGTGTATACTATAGCGCCCGCATCCCACCCCATTATTTCTTAAACGGCGGGGGGTGGGGGGGCCTCTTGACCACGGGGGTGGGGTCAGCAGAATGTACAGGCGTCTCAAGGCACCTCTCAAAGATGGCTGGGGTGAGGTCTCCCTTCCTCCCAGAGGGCCGCAAGCCTTCTGTTGGTGACAAAGCCTGTTCTCTGCTCACTCCAAAATCATTTGCTGAGCGGCCCCTGTTTGCCAGGCACAGGCCAAGTGCTGGGGGCTGGTGATGGAGAGGACGCCCACCCAGCCGCTCCTCACCCTCCCCTGGGAGACCAGGCTGCCTCCCCACCTCATGGTAGGTAAGTGTCAGAAGGCAGACACTTGCCATACCGAGCAGTAAGCAGTCTGGGAAGAGGAGAGACTCTGAGGAGAAACCCATCCTCTTAGGTTGCTATACCTTGCATCTGGAGTTGTGCTGAAGGCTTGGTCTCCACCTGAGGGGCTGATGGGAAGTAGTAACACCTTTGGGAGGCGGGGCCTAGCGGGAGGAAGTTAGGTCACTGGGGCGTGGCATTGGAAGGGGATAAGAGGACTCCTTGCCCAGCCCCGGTCTTTGCTTCCTGGCTGCCTCGAAGTGAGGGGTTTTGCTCTTCCACGTGTTGTGGCGTGTGGCTTCACCACAGGCCCCCCCAGACCCACACAGCCAGTCAACCACAGACTGAAAACGTTGACACCATGAGCTACAACGAACCTTTCCTTCCTAGACGTTGTCCATTTGGGGGCATTTTGTTACAGGGATGGGAAACTGACTAATGCACCCAGGAATGAGGTCATGCTAAGAGTGTGCCAGTTGAACAAGGTGTGCGGGGGGTGGGGGGTGGGTGGAGAGGAGTAGGATATACATAGACCTGGGCGATTAAGATGCCTGACACTCAAGACAAATGCAGGTATGAGCCACCATTAGTCTGGTGGGAGAAATAAGGGCTCCGCAGAAAGGCGTTATGGAACCAGAGGGACATTTGTTACACATTATACAGCAGTTTCATGGCAGTGGAGGTGTGGCTCAAGCGGTAGAGCGCCAGCCTTGAGCAAAAAAAAGCCAAACAAGAGCTCAAGGTCCTGAGTTCAAGCCCCAGTACCAGCACATACAGACACAAAGTAGCATCCTTATGAAATAGTTCCCTCACCCCTGAATCTATTGGAAGAGATTCCAAGTCTCCCAGTGGATGCTTGAGACGAGAACTAGCACAAAGCCCTGCATATGTTACTTCCTCATATATAAATATATATGCAATATACACATATGCACTATTACAAAGCTTAATTTATAAAGTACCCATTATAAGAGATGAACAACCATAACAACAAATACTAAGCCAGAACAAACTTTTTTTTTTTTTAATTTTAAGTCATTTAAAACCTTGAGCTGTTTCTGGAATTTTCCATGGATTATTTTTAGACCTCCGTTGGCTATGGGTAAGCGAGACCATGGAAAGTGAGCCGCGGGGGCAGCCGGGACTCTACTGTAGTTTAACAGTCTGGTTGGTACATGCCACAGTATGGACGATACCGTCTCTGGGAGTTGGGATGCCAGCGTTTCTCTTTCCTTCTCAGGCCTGCGTAGACAGTGTTCTCGCGTGGGTGACGAGGGGACAGATGGCAGCGCCGATGGGATCGCTCCAGGCCTGGAGTTTCAAGACTGTACCCTGGGGCAGTGAGAAGGGGTGAGAGGATAGGGGGTGAAGTGGGCACAGTAGAGAGGGTAGGTCATTCCTGTGCGGCGGTCAGGAATAAGCCTCCCATGTGAGGCATTGTAGGGCTCCCCAAGACAGGACTGAGGGACCCCTAACACCAGAGACACATGTTGCAGCACGCTCTGACTCCCAGGAACCCTGGGTTTCTACCTAGAGTCTGCCGTGGAGCCCAGGGCGGGCAGCATCTGCGGGGCTGGCTGGCCTTGGTCCCGTAGCTGTTGGCCAGGTAGAAGCTTTTGAAAGCTGAAGCTGAGGACCTGCTCTGGGCCACCATGCCTGGCTGGCTGGAGCCCTGGATGGGTAGAAGAAGGGACAAGGCACCTTCAGTTGGCTTGTCAGATCTTCTTTAATTAATTCCTTCTTTTTTCTTGGTCCTTGCGCTTGAACTCAGGGACTGGGCACCATTCCTGAGGGTTTTTTTTTTTTTTTTTTTGCTCAAGGCCAGTGCTCTACTGCTTGAGCCACAGTTCTACTCTGATTTTGGTGGGTAACTGGAGGTAAGCGTCTTATGGACTTTTCCTGCCTGGAATGGCTTTGAACTGCGATCCTCAGATCTCAGCCTCCTGAGTAGCTAGGATTACTGGTGTGAGCCAGTGGTGCCCAGTTTTAATCCTATTTGTAATTGACACATTTTAGATTCCTCCAGAAAAGTGTTCTTAAGCATACAGTTCATTTTTCACATTTTTCACATCCCCATAGCTAGCAGTCAGATCAAAAGACAGAACGTTACCAGTACCTTCGAAACTTCCTTCTAGCCACTCCATCCCCCCTCAACGGCAGGCACTCCACTAACTTCTAATGCCACACTTCACTTGGATTCATGTATCAGAGCTACACACCGGTGTCTCTTACTCGGGGATCTTTCACTCACAATACAGCTGGGAGCTGGTGCATAGAGGAGCTGGTGCTGTAGAGGAGCGTCCACTTTGGGGCCATTACAAATGTGCCACACAATCATTTTAGAGCATGCATGTTGGGACACACCTGTGCCCTCACTTGGTATATACCTGGGGCTGTTGGACAAACACATACTTAGCTTCAGTAGGTCCCACCTAGTAGTTTTCCAAAGTGACCAGCACACCCACCACGGTGGATGCCACCCATGAGACAATGGTGACATCGCTTGTCTTTCCTTTTAGCCATACTGGGTACAACCACAACATTGTGGTTGTAACTGACATTGCTCCCACCACGTCCCTTGTCCTCTCGGTTATTGGCTACTGGTTAATCTTTCGGGAAAAGTAACAAAGGGTATCTTTTGTCTTGGCAAACTGATTCTCAACTAAGTGGGCACACATCACCTCCGTTTTCCCTGGAGAGACTATCTTAATAGCGCTGTGACTGTTGCCCACTCTTGGCCTCAGTTTCCTCATCTGGAGGGCAGCAATTATAACACCCATCTCAAAGAGACCTCTGAGCTAAGGCATGCAAACTCCTTACATCAGAGCTCCAGGACCAGGGCTTGGAATTGTATTGATTCAGTAATGCATAGACATTGCAAATTATGGTATAGAACAAGTATTCGATTAAAATAGACAGACTGCATATTGTTAAAAGAACAATACTAAGTAACAGAGTCTCCTTTCTTTAAAATTAATGAGAGAGAAAGAAGTAGAAGGAAATCGATTTGCATATTAATCACATATGTCTCCAGGTAACCAGATGGCTGAGTGATGTTGACTTTCTACTGTGTGCTTTTCTTGGTATTCTTAATTTAAGACTGCTATGGTCTGAGCAAGGCCCCAGAAGTTCATGGGTTGGAACCTTGGTTGGCGGAGGGCGGGGGCAGTGTTGGGAGGTGGGATTCAGTGGGAGGTTTACTGCCATACCATCTCCTGGGCTATGGGTTCTAGGTCTCCCTGGGATGGGCTCACCAACCTCCCTTCCCCCATTCCTTATTCCGGGATTGTGGAATAAAGCAGATGCAACCATCTCCTGGGGAACATCCAGGACAGGTTCCCTCCCTATCCCCAAGGGCCTGGAACTCATGACCTCACACCCCACTGTGGCTGCCAATGCTAAGAACAGACGTCCCAAAGGGGGAAGCCCCGGACACCACCCCGGCTCCGGCAGGCCCTGCTGTGGCTCTACACAGGGCATAGAGAGCGGAGTCCCGCCCTCCCCTCCCTCCTTCCCCACCACTTCTTCCCGCCAAAGCCTGTGGCGAGGACAAATTGGATTTTGAATACAATAAATTGGGGAGGCATTAGGCGCACAAAGAAGCTGTGTTTCCTTTTTAATTAAAGGCACCTTGGGGAGCGCTGTGCTCAGCTTTCACGGGTCTCCATTGCTGGAGATGGCATGGATAGTCCCGGAGCTGTCCCCATGTCTGAGGGGACCTGGGAGGGGAGGGTGGGCTGCAGAAGCCTCGTTTCATGGCGAGGGCCGTTTTCAGTTGGTGTGATTTATGCATCCTGGATCTCTCAGGCTCCATCTCACGTGTGGTGACACTTTCTCACGAGGACAGAAATGGAGCAATCCCTCTGAGTCTCCCCCCACCCCCAAATCAATTTGTAAAACTTAATCACAAGACGAAGAAACAAGAGTTTGATGTCCTGAGCCCAGAAGACGGCCTAAGTTTGGGGTTGCCCAGATGTTAGGTCAAGTCTCTCCTTTGAGATCATTCTACAGCAGCAGGGCATGGATAAGCACCGCCCTCACCCACCTCAGCCAGGTGACCTTCCTGAGGCCGGGAGAGGCCACAGGGTTCACCCATCACTCCGCCACTAGTATGGAGCAAAGCTGGGTTCACACCCATGCTGTCAACTCCAGGGCTTTAAGACCCTGGCCACCCTGCCCCACAACCCCCATGAGGTCCCAGCGAGCACTGGTGACCCGCGATTAGGTTGACGTCTGTGGATTGTGCCATGATGACTTACGGCAGCCCTCTCTCTATAAATACTTCCTGGTATTTACACCCTAACAAAGCCCCTTTCCCATTGGCTCTGGCCTTGGTCATGTGATTTGCTTTGGCCAATGGAACATTAGTGAATGTCCTGCAAACAGTTGGTAGTGTTTCGAACATTAGTGAATGTCCTGCAAACAGTTGGTAGTGTTTCGGCATTCGGGCTAACCCTCCTGGAAAAATCTCTCTTAGAGACCCGAGCTCACACGCAACGTTTGGCTACCACGATTGAAGAGGCTTTGTAAAGAGGCTTCCTATTAGGCCCAGCTATTCCAGCCATCCCAGGGACACTGGACGTGGGAAGGAGAAGCCATCTTGATTATCCCCTCCTCCGCATATACTGTGCACAAAGAACCCCTCTGCGAAGTCTCTAAATTTTGAAGTGTTTTGTAGTGCAATCATAGACTGCTAGCCCATACATAACAACAGAAGCCAGGCGTGTCAGCAAATAAAATGAAAATTATTTTGTTCTAGCACTTGCAACAAGACTGCTGGTTTTCCCTTTTAGCATTTCCATCATAACCAGAAATGTGTTTCTATTGTGAAGTTTTACTGGGATGTAGGTCATGGCAAATCTGGGCTGTGTTATCTTTCGCAGAATCCTTTGGAATGGTTGGGTGTGTTGGGGGTGGGGGGTGGGGAGTCACTCCTGGGAGACAATGGGGGAAAAGAGCTACTACCCAGAGAAGAAGGCCAGGCAAGGGTGGAGAGACTTGGTGTGAATCAAATCTAGATGAAATGAATGGGATCTGGAATTCTTTTCCCAGGAAAGACAAAGCCCTGTTAGCATCAGAGCCCCTGGAATGTTGTCTGTGTTGAGCTATGTGACTGCTTGATGAGTTCCACACTTCAAATCCAGTCCCAGGTGCTGGATCTTTCTGGAAAGTTAGGTAGTGACCTTGCTCTTCTTCCTCCCTGCCCCATAAAGAAGCTCTCTGGGTCTACCCAGATGTTTCCAGAAATGATTTTTTGGAAGGTGAGAGCCATCTAGAGCTTGAACCCAGGGTCTGAATGCTGTCCCTGAGGGTGTTTTTTTTGTATGTGTGTGGTTTTTTTTGGCCAAGGATAGCGCTCTACCACTTGACCCACAGTTCCACTTCAGGCTTTTTGGTGGCTAATTTGAGATAAGAGTCTCACGGACTTTCCTCCCTGGGCTGGCTTTGAATCGTGATCCTCAGATCACAGGCTCCTAAGTAGCTAGGAATACAGGCGAGAGCCACTGGAACGGGGCCAGGAATATGTTTTTAAACATCTAGTTCCACTTGCCCCAGCTGGATGTGCTTCGGATGTGTGATTTCCCTAGCAGAGCCAAGCTCCTTATGGTAGAGAGGGGGCAGGACTCACGGGGCACTGGAAGGCCATCCTCCCATCCTCCAAGGGTCTCAGGGGACCTGGGCGATAGGAGGAGGGCAGATGGGTCAGTACCACATCCTCACAGGGCGCCACCTTCTGCGCTGCCTGCAGCAGGACCAATGGAGGTTCGCGCGACCCACAGTCCAGTGTCAGTTTCCAGGGAGGAATTCCTAATGCTTGGTGAGCCCTGCTTCCCCTTTCCCTGGGTTGCAATGTCTGCCATCTCCTTCAAGAGGCCTTCCTGTGCCTCAGGAGTGGCGCAAAGACTCTGTCTCTCAAGATAGTCTCCAAGCCAATGGTTCTGGCCTGAAACCACATGGCCTACTATTCTGCATGACCATGAACTCCTTTCTCTTGCCAGTGCTCAGAAAGCAGAGAATCATCCAGGCTTCTTCTCCAGGCCCTAGAGGATGTCCCACCACCTAAGCATGTGTACATCTTGATGGAGAAACAGGAACGAACACCATTTCAATCACAGATGAAGCAGTAGGCCCATTATCCGTCTATCTATAACATCTGTTTGTTGTTTTTCTAGCTCAGTCCTTAGGATGCAGGAAATGTATGTTTTCTTCCTACCCTCCTGTTGAACACATGATGATTTGTGCAGACTTTTAATAAATCAATAAATACCATAACTCCCCAAAGCAAAACATGCTTTTAAAAATAATAGTTAAGTTTAAAAAAGGACTTAAAAAAAAGAGATGGTCTCAGGACCTGGGGGGCAGTGGCACATGGCTTTCATCTCAGCTACTTAAGAGGTAGAGATAAGAAGGATCATGGTTTGAGACTAGCCTGGCAAAAACGTTAGTGAGACCTTCACTCAATCAATAAGCCGGGTGTAGTGATGCACCCTTGTAATTCATCTGTCTTGGATTTTAGCCCAAGGCTAGCCTGAGCAACATTAACTAAAATAATTAGCAAAAGTATGAAAAAACAACGAAAGCACAAAGGGCTGAGTAGTTCAAATGCAACAGCACCCGCTTTGTAAGCATAAAAACTGCCAAAAAAAAAAAAAAAAAAAGAAAGAAAAAGCTCTGGGAAATTACAGAGGCTATAAATTGCCTTTATACACCGGAGACATGTATTAGCAAAGGCGAGGCTACCGAGACAGATGGTGTTAATGTGTAAGGCACGATCCACATTCTATTTATCCAGAGTCTCAGTACCACATAGTAATAGAAAAGCAGGATTCCGTGTTCGGTGAATGGCTGGTTAATTACAGAAGAAAGCATGACTCAAGGTCAGTTTTCATAGTGAGCATTCTGGACGGGCTGGTTTCTAACAACTCCTATCTCAAGAGATTCTGAACCACCAATTTATGTTTTTAAACTCTAATCTCACAGATGGTAAGCCCTTCAACCATTTTAGTAGACTTGAGAGTACATAAAATCTCCAGCAAACAAAACAAGGGAAGATTGCCCT